>NC_142110.1:67247386-67575886 GCF_056152115.1 Neolamprologus brichardi
TATAGGTTTTTTATTTTTTCAAATAACTTGCAGATTTTGGACCAAAGTTAAAACAGTCTCTCCTTAATTAAAAAAAATTATGTCCTGTCAAGCTTGATTAAACTAGCCAACGGAAAATAAAGTAATTTAGTATGTTGCGAAATCGATCAATGTAGAGCAGCGAGACAAACCACGGAGGCCCCAGAGAAGTGCAATCAAACGATGAGTTTATTAACAGCCCGGAGAAAACATCAGCATATGTCTTCTGACCAAAATACATGTTGTGGACACTTATAAAATGGTACATCTTGTACATCTTTAATGGCTATAAACAGACATAGAACTTCTCTTTTCTATAACACCTTCCATACAAGGTAATAAACGTCAAGCCTTCAGGGTCTCTGGGGCTACTTATTGACTCTGGTCATCTGTTGCCAAGTAGAGTAAAATATAGTGAGACACCAAATGAGTTAAGGCCTCAGGCCTGACACATTCCTAGATGATATGTGTTATATGTATTGTAAGCATGCACGCAGTTATCCTTCTATGTTCTAGTTTCCCTCAGCATGGATCACCTGGACAGTCACGTCAGTGAAGCTTAAGACCCTTAATGAACCGAACATCAACTCGAAATAAGCACAAATATGCAACGTGTGTGAAATACTTCTGACCGTACTTGTAATAAAAGTTTACATAATGGAATAAACAATTCAGTAAACAACTTTAAGGCAATATCAATATTGTGAGAAATATTATTAGATGGAATAATGCTGTAAAGAATGTTATTAATGCAATTATAATGATGCAGATTATATGGCAGCAGTAAAAGAATTTCTGTATCTCCACATTCCCCCACATTAAGTACAACATAAATGTTAATGCAGCAGTAATATTAATCCACGAAAACACGATATCTGACCATAAAACAAACTGGCTACATTTTTGCACAGGCCAATCTATAAATGTAGAAATGTTCATTCTTTAGGGCTGAAGAATACGTGAGGCAACAACGTATTGGTGAAGAAAAACCTGCAGCGTTGTATCATTACAGCCAGCGCCGCTGTGGTCAACCGCAGAGTGTGCAACATCCAAATGATTTAGGTGTTCTTCCAGTGACCTCAGTGATAACCTCGTCTCAGCAGGAAGCAATCCAGTGTGCGAGCTCGAGCTATTTAGCCGGAGGGTACCGGCTGTATATCTCCTTGTTGTCTGCAGGATTGCAGTCAGCGTGGTTCATCTCGCTGAGAGCCATCGTGACAGATTCAGCAGACCCGAGGAAACGGTGAGTAAAACTGTCAGATTCATCCGCTGCAAATGCCGCCTTCAGACAAGCCGCTGCCGTTCCATCGGGCCTGCGCTGTGATTGGCATGCAGGAAGCGGCGCGTCACAATAAATCAATCAGACCAGCAGAGCCACACAACAAAACAACAGTATCGGGCGCTTGTGTCCGCAGTCCTGCAGAGGAGATCAGACTAAGCCTGAGGGGATTGAAGAGCAGACACTCGAGCTGCTGCTGACTGCTGGACGACAGACACCGAGTGACAGTGACAAATGTGTTCAGTAACGTCTTTGACAATGTCGTGGAAATAAAGGTGCGCTCTGCCCCCCTGTACCAAGAAAGTACAATCAAGCTAACAGCATGGCCGCTCTAAAACAGGCCGCCTTCACCTGCTTTCTCTAAACAGAATAACAGTCAAGAACTAAAGTTTACAATAAAAATATCACTTATTTGGATTCAGGTCACAGATGCAGCAGACTAAGCAAAGCAGCCCAGCTGTCCCACTTCGTCCAGCACTTCCTGGGGGACCGCAAGGTGTTCTCTAGCCAGACGAGCTGTGTAACGTCTCAGGTGTCCTCGTCTCTGCCCTTCCAGTCTGGATCACCTCCCTAAGGAGCCATCATAATGCTACTCTGAACACCTCCCGATGTCTGTGCTGATTCAGCAAAGTCTAACAGCGTCGGGGCACCTGTGCCATGTTCCCACATGTTCCCACATGTTCCCACATGTTCCCACATGTTCCCACATGTTCCCACATGTTCCCACATGTTCCCACATGTTCCCAGAGCCTAAACTGCTGAGGATTCACAGGAGAAAAAGTCATCTGTAATTCTTAATGTATGCAATGCACTGCTTTTCTGATCTCACTCAGTCCAGTCTGCCTGTCTGTGACCACACCCCTCAGAGTTTCATGTCACAGAAACAACGACGGCCGTATTTTACATCACCTGGACATTGTTTTCACTTCATCACTTTAAGCATATTTGCACTGCACAAGACACTTACACATGTGGATTGCACAACACTGGACATTATATTCTTCATTTCCATTTAATACTTGTACAGCTGCTGTTATTGTGTGTGTATATATATATATATATATATATATTTCTTCATACATTCTTATATATTTCTATACTGTGTATTGTGTATTTTGTTGTACAGTTATTTCATTTTAAACTTTAATTTTTATATTTTATTTTATTTTATTCCTTCCTAGTTAAATTTACCCTTTTTAATTTCCATATTTATTTCCTATCTTATTCATAGCCTTTTCTTTTTTCTTAGGTCACGAGCAGTTGTGTAAGCATTTCACTGCATATCTGTGTATGACTGTGTCAAATAACATTTGAATTTGAATTTATTTGAATTTGATTTATTATTTCTATTTTGATGTCCAGCAAAAAAAATCCTAATTCCTGGGACTTCATCTGCTGTCTTGACTCGTTTTCCAGCTGCAGTGAAATGCTGCACATTCATTGGCTCACAGCCTGAGATCGATTGATCACCTGGATCTGCCTCACAGAATAACCATAACTTACAAATCAAGATTTCTCTGTCTTTCATTTAATATAACTTTAAACGAGCTTAGGTCTAATGAAGTCACCTGTCGGCCATTTAAATAATGCAGATTTTAAAGACTTCCACACTGGAAGCCACGACCATCTTTTATACTGTCTGTGAACAGTGTTGGTCAAGTTACTTGAAAAAAGTAATCAGTAACTAATTACCAATTACTTCCCCATAAAAGTAATCCTGTTACTTTACTGATTACTTATTTTCAAAAGTAATTAATTACTTAGTTACTTAGTTACTTTTTAAAAACATGATTTACAACCTGAATAGGTGATAAAGTGATAGATCTTTCAGCCCAATTCTACTTTTTCTGCATCATCATACAAAATGTAATCAAATGGAAAAGTCTCTTTTTAAAACTTGTTTTATTAGTTTTAATCTTTTAACTTTATGCATCAAGCAAAAATTTAATTATCTGCAACATTCTCTGACTGGAAGAAATTTGTTTAACATTTAAACCTATTTTCTGCACATTCCAGCACATAAAATTAAATATTTTGTGTGTTTACACTCAGTCTTTCAAATAGATGCAAGTAAAACACAGCAGAAAATAAATAAAGTCAAAGACTAGCGGTCCTGTTGCTCTATTTTCACCTGTAAAGCAGGAGTGAGGTAGGCGGAGGTTTACCCTGCTGCAGGTGTGCAGCGGTCAGTGGAAGAATCCGCGAGTTTCTCTGTGAGTTTCCCATTACGTCGTAGCTACTCGGTGCTTGTTTGGAAGTTTAGGATTTTTTTCTCTGTAAAAAGAAGTTTTCTTCCCACGCACAACGGACACTAATGTTTTTGTCACTTTTTATGGAATCAAACTCAAAGTAAGGTCAGTACTTCCACGCTTTAAACGCTGCACGCTCATACTCTCTCTGCACTCGATATATGATCCATTGTTGATCTGCACACAGCTGTTGTCACGAACGTCGCACTCGCTTACGTCACTGTCATGAGACATTCTCGCAAAAAATCACGGTTTTAGTAACGCAGTAACGCAGCGTTCCTACGGGAAAGTAACAGTAATCTAATTACCATTTTTGCAATAGTAATCCCTTACTTTACTCGTTACTTGAAAAAAGTAATCGGATTACAGTAACGCGTTATCTCTGTCTGTGAGTAAAGTGGCTGCACCATTCAGTACCCCTGGATCAAACCACAGTCGAGTATTACTGCTGATCTGCACAGTTGGATATTGTTTTACAATAAACTACATAAACCAAATGAAACGATGGTGCCCACACAGACTTAGTCAAAAACAATAAGCTGTCACAGCTGGTAAAGAGAACGTTATAGTCTGTTAACAGAGAGGAAGTTAAAGCTGCAGCGCTGACAGGGAAATGCCCCCGAGCAATGAGCCTTCAGCACCAAAGGACAAGATAAAAACACGTTTCTACAGATTATTGCACCGCTAAACAACAATCAAAATGTTTTCAGCGTGTGTGCCCCTCTTTATGAAGCCATAAAAGCTCAGGGTAAGCTCCAGTGAAGCCTTCTTTCTCTGCAGCGCAGCCTGAGGGGGAGAGACATCAGTCGGATCCAGGCACCAGAGGTGGCCAGCGACCAGAGGCAGATTTGTGTCAGGGTGCATTACATGCCCCGGAGAGCGCCGTCGTTTCAGAAACATACAGCTGACCTCTCTGAAAACAATTCTTCAGGACAGCAGCCGAGGAGAAGTCCTGCAGGCTGTGTTGGTGGCTCACTGTTATCCTCTGTCTCACAGCAGCCCTGTGTGATCTGATGGCGCCCTCACTCACTGCAGCTCACAACCCAATTTTAAGTTTTGCGTTTTTTGTTTTAAACTTGAGGAATAAAAAAAGGATTCAATTTTAATAAAACTGGCAACATTTGATTTGTTTGTTACGATTAAAATAGTGTTTACTGCACAGTGTAGCTGCTGTAGATCAGCCTCGCATTCATGACGCAGCTCTGCCACCAACTCTCCCTGGAAAATGAAGGATCGACTGTGCAGCCAAAACAGGAAGAAGACAGTGATTTTTTTTCCCATAGTTAGATTCCCTCAGGTAACTAAAAAGGCAGAAGGTGGAACCGCCAGAGTAACTGGTGAAACTGTACAAAGAAAAGGGAAAAAAGCTCTGTTTGCAGAGCAAGCAAACAGGGAGAGGGCTAGAAAGAAAAACACGGCTGAGTATTACACAGGATGAGGAGTGTGTGCAAGCAGATCACAGGATGAGGAGTGTGTGTTTTCACCGGCTACACCTGCAGCACACTCTCTGCAGGGCCGTGTGAGTCGTTTCAGGATCACAATGACATCGTGAGGGATTCTTAGAAGATATTTAACGTGTAAATAGACGTAAAACTAATGTGAAATCAGGTTATTTCATTAACTGTTCCTTGCAGTGAAATAAGCAAACGAACAGCCTTTATCAACTTTGAGTAAACTGATTAAACTGAGCGGATGAATGTCATTTGAAATTGAAGAAGAAAGGCACCTCATCTTTTTGTGTTACTGCTAAAGAGAATGAACCCAGTGACAGCACTGTAGCGCCCTGAGCTATTCAGTAACTCATGGAGTATTTTCAGTAGTTACTGTATTTTTAGTTGAGTGCTGAAGTTGATTTCTGCCATCTTAAAAGAGCAAACTAATGTAAACTGTAGCCAAATTGAGACTCCAAAGCTTCAATACAGTAAAAAAAGACGGATGAAGCCACCATGACGTTACACACTTGTTTTAGCAGAAGTGACCGTACTTGAATGAGAACGCTACACAACTGTGATACAAACACACGTCTTGGATGGTCTGCACCTCACAGAAAGTCACAATTTTATTCCGATAATAAAAGTAAAGAAAATAAACCTGTCGATTAACACGGCCACTGCTGCAAAGTTCAACATTTTAAACTGTGAGCCTATGGGAACTGACTCAGTTTTGGAGTCTGCCTCAAGTGGCTCTCAGAGGAACTGCGGTTTCGGCCTCGTCGTTCGCCTCCACGGCGCCTTCCTTGGTTTCTCCGCTCTGCATCTTTTCTCAGGTCTTCGCCCCGGATGTCAAACTGATCATACATCTCTCTCCACTTTACTTCTCCACTTCAGTAATCAACTTAATTTCATCCATTTATAACAAGCTTAGCTTGGTAGCCTAACTGATTCATTCTGCGGCTGAATTCTGGCCCAGACTTTATTTGCATGGCAACACGTCTCTCAGCTTCAGCTGAGGAATTAATTTAGCATTTTTCTCTTCTTCTTAATGTACTGCTAGCATCTTTTTTGTTGGTCGTTATTACGGAGCCCCGCAGGGGACATGGGAGAAAGAAAAAAAAAAGACGGACTTTTGCGAGATCCCGAGTTTGTTTTGCGAGATCTCGCAAAACTTTTGCGAGATCTCGCAAACGTTTTAGCCGCATTCTTCGGACGCTAGCTCGAAGCCGACCGGGCGGTCGAGGCACGATGTGCCGGGAAAGCAGTGTTCCTCCCGGCTGTAGTAGGTCTCGACCTCCCGTTAGCTTCGAGCTAATGGGAAGAATGCGGCTAAAACTTTTGTGAGATCTCGCAAAACTTTTGCGAGATCTCGCAAAAGTTTTGCGAGATCTCGAGTTTGTTTAGCGAGATCTCGCAAAAGTTTTGCGAGATCTCGCAAAAGTTTTGCGAGATCCCGAGTTTGTTTTGCGAGATCCCGAGTTTGTTTTGCGAGCTCTCGCAAAAGTTTTGCGAGATCCCGAGTTTGTTTTGCGTTTTGCGAGATCCCGAGTTTGTTTTGCGAGATCTCGCAAAACAAACTCGGGATCTCGCAAAACTTTTGCTCCCGAGTTTGTTTTGCGAGATCTCGCAAACGTTTTAGCCGCATTCTTCGGACGCTAGCTCGAAGCCGACCGGGCGGTCGAGGCACGATGTGCCGGGAAAGCGGTGTTCCTCCCGGCTGTAGTAGGTCTCGACCTCCCGTTAGCTTCGAGCTAATGGGAAGAATGCGGCTAAAACTTTTGTGAGATCTCGCAAAACTTTTGCGAGATCTCGCAAAAGTTTTGCGAGATCCCGAGTTTGTTTTGCGAGATCTCGCAAAAGTTTTGCGAGATGCCGAGTTTGTTTTGCGAGATCTCGCAAAAGTTTTGCGAGATGCCGAGTTTGTTTTGCGAGATGCCGAGTTTGTTTTGCGAGATCCCGAGTTTGTTTTGCGAGATCCCGAGTTTGTTTTGCGAGATCCCGAGTTTGTTTTGCGAGCTCTCGCAAAAGTTTTGCGAGATCCCGAGTTTGTTTTGCATTTTGCGAGATCCCGAGTTTGTTTTGCGAGATCTCGCAAAAGTTTTGCGAGATCCCGAGTTTGTTTTGCGAGATCTCACAAAAGTCCGTCTTAATTTTTTTTTCTCCCATGTCCCCTGCGGGGCTCCGTACGTTATAAAGTTATGCAGGTGAAGGAACTATAATAATGAAAACTACTTTATCTTAACTTTGGTCTTCATCTGAATATAGACAAGAACATATAAAAACCTTTATGCACAGGAGAAATCAGACACGGAGATAACCTGAACAGAAGTTACGTCCACAGTGCAGCATGGCATAAAAAAAATGGGGCAAATATGGACAAGAGATGATGAATGCAATATAAGATGATATTTCCATGGAGTCTCTTTTTTTCTGTGTGGAAGAAACTTTATCTTTAATAAAACCTGAAGCTACAACACAGCTGAGTTTATGACTTTATATGAGAATCTCTGCCTCTCCATTCACTCAAACATCATCACTGTGAAGCCTGGCAAAGCTGAACGGGTTGCAGTAATTCCATTACAACGAATTAATTTTGCTGCATTAGCATTTTTATAAGTGCGATTAAAACTCTTCAAAGTCCTTTAAAAGGAGAAATGTCATAAAACAGAGTAGAAATTCAAGTCTCCACAGAGAGCTTTAAAAAAAGCCTCAGGATACGTGGACAACAGTAGCTACACTCCCAGAGTTTCCTTCACTCACCATCGCCGTGTGTGACGACTTTACCCCAACATGGAGGCAATCTGTGGCTAAAGGCCGTCCCCACCGGCTGGAAGCGGGGATGTAGCTGCAGGCAGCTGAAGTGAAAGTACACAGACAGTCTGAGGAGCTAAAACTGAATCTCCAGTGATGTTTGTAGGATGGGAAGATGGTAAGTGGGGTAACAGCAGGGGGCACTGGATGAAACAGATGAACTGGATGGCAAGTTCCACATCCGATGAGCCGAGCAGAATCTTAACTTGTGACTGGAATGCAAGTTAAGCTACGCTTCATGAAACCCTAACTGCAGCAGACAACGGGCTCCGTGCTCCAGACTCTGTAAGACTGTTATTAAAGCAGAAATATATTCAAATGTGTGTGCAGAGCTGAATACAGCAGCTCACAGGAAGCAGGCGGGGGTCCCGTGGGAAATCAAAACATTTTATCGGAAATAAATGCAATGTAAAAAAAATTGGGTTTCAGCCTGATGAACTGCCCCGTGCCGTCACACTGATGTATTATTTATTTAGTATTTACATTCTGAATTGTACTTAATGCTAAAAGTGATACGACAGCACAAAAACAAAGTATTTGTAATGAAGAATAATGTGCTTTATATTATCGATTCATTCACGTGTGCTTCACTTAATATTGATGGATAGATCATTTTAATTACTCGTTACTTCTGCCTCATTTGATCTATTTCTGTAATACATTATGATTTATTATCAGATTTATATCTTCAAAATAAGAAATACGTTTCTGAATACATGACATCGAGTACAAAGTCAGTTATTTGTATGAATTCTGGAGCAGAAGCACAACAAGTTACTTTGTAACGCTGGTTCCATCCACACTGTCAGTGCTGTAGATCAGGGGTCTCAGACCTACACGAGCTGTGGGCCACTGCTGGCTCTGTCATCTTATGTGGAGCCACTTAAGTGTTCTAGTACAAAACAAACAAACAAGAAAACGCCACAAACATTTCTGAAATATTGTACAAGACAAAACTGCAAAGGTGAACGTGTTTCCTCTCCTCACTCTGAACTAACTGAAGCCTTTCATTGAACTGTCCACACACGTGGCAGCACTTCATCATTGTGTTCATATTTAACAAATTCAAAGTACAGAAATAAGTGTACACATTAAGGCTGCCACGATTAGTCGACTAGTCACGATTACGTCGACTATCAAAATCATCGACGACTGATTTAATAGTCGACGCGTCGTTTGAAGCTTTGTAAGATCACAAGAGACGCAGGAATAAGTAGTAGGATTTAAGAGTGTAATAACGGACTGAAACAGAAGATGGCAGCACTGCATGTACAAGGATGCCAGCTGCCGTTAAACCCCGAAGAAGAAGAAGCAGCGCAGCCCAGCTCAGTTTCCAACAATGGCGGCAGCTAGTTAGTTTTAATATTACTCTTATTATTCTTTCTGGGTCACAAAATAAACGTTTAACATATTTTCAGGCGAGAATGTAGCTGTGTAAACCTCAAATATCTGCTCAGTTTATCAAGACACCACATATTTTCAAAAGCGCTTCGACGTTTTCGGAGACGTCTGTTAGCCACTAGCTCGATAGCTAGCCGGGGGCTAGGCTAACTCGACTCGTTTTCAAACCCACCGCCGTCTTTCACTACTCAGGTTAAACATGATATATAAGTCACTTAGATAACTTAAAAATGTTATTGTTTGGCTTTTTTCAGTATTTTATTTGTTCCTGAGTAAATCGGTTTGGCTGAGATTAAAGTTATAGTTTTTACACAGCTGAATAAACGTCAAGCAG
Organism: Neolamprologus brichardi; assembly: GCF_056152115.1. NCBI lineage: Eukaryota > Metazoa > Chordata > Actinopteri > Cichliformes > Cichlidae > Neolamprologus > Neolamprologus brichardi. The sequence goes on from NC_142110.1 coordinate 67,256,912, forward strand.
ACAGCTGATTATCAGAAGTGTGAGATGCTCGAGAATTTACGCGGGTGTCCTGTTATATTTTAGATAGCAAGGAGTTTATTAAACTTCACCGAAACAATCTGCAAATTTCATTAAAATTTAATAAACTATCATCTTGTCTTTATTTTTAGTTAGCACCTTAAACACTTAAAGCTGTAAGCTAATGATAGTTATATAAGAGCAGATGCTGCTGGTGCAATAAGCTGTATGTTTTACGTCCAATGGATGATGATCTGATTAGTCGACTAATCGCAAAAATAATCGGTGACTAGTCGACTATCAAAATAATCGTTTGTGGCAGCCCTAGTACACATTAGTTTGTGACGTGTTTGCGCTCTCTGCTCATGTTTCCTTCATATTAAATCATTTCTGACTTGCACTCGACAACAAACAAATCCTCCCTAATGACAAAAATTACTTCAAGGACTAAATTGCATTAGATTTCTTCACGTCAAAGTAGGGGTGACCTGGGCCGTGGGTTTGAGACCCCTGCTTTAGACCAATGAACAAACATCTTCCATCGGAAGTAGAAGTCGACCAGTGACCGCTCATCGTTGACCTGACAGTGGGCGGGTGAAAAAAAACTGTTTGCATTTAATGAAATGTGCTACACAAACAAAATGAAAATAAAAACAACACATTGTTGGCGCACTATTTAAAAGCGTGTCACATTTATTATTGCCCCTTATGATCACTGTTGTTCTTCTCCTATTCCAGTGTTTTTCTTAATTTTTGCTACTGTAACTTTGCTCTGTCCACTTTCTGTTGTGACACAACAAATCTCCCACGTGTGGGACTAATAAAGGTTATCTTATATTCTTATCTAACACATACTGTGATTGGCTAAAAGTATGATGCATCTGTGTTTTGAAAAGACATCGATATATTAAGTTTTGTTATTTTTATTATAAATATGAGTAGCACTAGCAGTGGTAGTAAAAACCAAAACAATGAGCTAAAAGACGCTAAAAGGCTAAATTGGAGTGTAAGCATTCTCCAACTTAAACCTTCAGATAACACTCTGTAACAGCAATGCTGTTAAAAAGTTTTTCTTTTATTTACCTGTCAAAGATAAACAACAACAACAAAAATAATCCCTATAATTTGGAATTAGGATATTATATAAATGAGCGTTCAGTCAGGCGCTGCATCCCCTCAGTGCAACAAGGGTAAAAATGAATCTGCCGTTATGTCTCCAGCAGGGTAAATGCACCATTTAGTTGGTTTTTGACGCTTTTCCTTTCTTCAGAGCATTTTCATCTTCTTGCAGCCCACCCAGTACTTGACTGACGCTCCTTAAAGTCGAGACCTGACGCCAAGTGTGGGAGGCATTTCTTGCAGCCCCCAGATGACAGCTTCATGAGGCTCACGGGCCACAATAGCCTCCCTAATGCTGCGCTGGAGGAATGTAGCTGTGGGGCAGCGCAGTGGTGCCATAATGCAGCCTCGGGGAAACACGCCGCAGGATTTAGAAGACAGTGAGTGACAGTAGAAACTTCACCAACTGTTTAAATCTGTGTCGGAGACACCGCGTGTGAAATGCTAACAGGCTACGTCGTGCAGCCTGCCGCCATGAGAACGTCACTCTGATGAACGACGACATGAACGCCGTGCCCGGCTGATTGACTCGCTCATGTGTGTCCACAGACACGCAGATTTAAAAGTACAACACTTCACAAAGTCCTTACACACTTCCTGCTTATGGGATCAGACAAATGTATGCAAGAGTAGCTGAACTGCTAGCTTATGCTGCATTTGGGATTTAAAATAGGTGCGTGTATGTGAGCGCGGCTCACAACCCAGTCTGCAGATGTATGTCAAGTCAAAGCCACAAAGTGCTGCACAGAGCCTCAGTGCTCAGGGTTAAGTCCATTATGAATCCCCAGTGGATTTGAGCGTATGTGTGCTGGTGTGTGGAAAGTGACAGGGTGGATATTGACCGCCGTAAGCACGGTCTTCTTCTTTAATGAACCTCTGTGTTCTCAGCTCTCACAGGACCATCACAGATCCTCAGGAGCCTGCTTTGCATTTCTAACCAAAGTACCAACATTATGTGTTTAACACGGATAACTAAACAGGAAGCTAGTTATTCGGTTTTATCAAGCCACTTTATACTGACTACTTATTACATGTGCAAACACCTTGGGTCTAAACAAAGCAAGAACCTAATGTGGAAATCCATTTTTTTTAATTAGCATCTTAATTAGCATTAACCTACGGAAGAGGATTAGGGCCACTGGAAAAAAATTGGAAAAAATTGTCAGAATTCTGAGAAAAAAGTCAGAATTCTGACTTTTTTCTCAGAATTCTGACTTTTTCATCAAAATAATGTTTTTCAGAATTCTGAGAAAAAAGTCAGAATTCTGACTTTTTTCACAGAATTCAGGAAAAGAAGAAAAAAAAGACGTGCCCACTTTTTTTTTCCCAGTGGCCCTAATCCTCTTCCGTATTAACCTGCAGGGACCTGGTGTCCACATATGTGCCATCACATTTTGGACTGTACTAAATTTTGCTCTACAAGGCCTGACATCCACTTACGAGGACATTGTACTGCCACTGTTCTGTCAAAATATAAAACTAATGTCCTCATATGTGGATCTCATTTTTCTCAGAAACAAAAATCAGGTAATAAAAAAAAATCCGGTAAGTTTTGTTTTTACATCAGGTCCCAATCAGCCCAAAGACCAACGAGATTTAAAAAATGCATGTTATGAAAGAGTTCGGGTCTTAGGAGGTTAATTAGCAGATATCTGTGTCTGTGTAATGCACCTGTACAGTTTATGGATGCAGCTTGTTAACCAGTCGCAGCGGATGGCCCCGCCCCTCCCTGAGGTTTCTTCCTGTTAAAAAGGAGTTTTTCCTTCCCACTGTCGCCGAGTGTTTACTCATAGCAGGGTCGTCTGATTGTTGGGATTTCTCTGTATTAGTGTAGGGTCTTTATCTTACAATATAAAGCTATATAAATAAATCTGAATTTAAGTGAATAATCTGATGCCAAAATATTAGAAAGGCCACCACAGTATGACTACATATTGGGTGGTTGTAGCTCAGGAAGCAGAGTAGGTCATCTACTAACTGGAAGACTGGTCGTCTGCCTCCTTGACCGAGACGCTGAACCTCCCTGATGTGCTCATTTAGATAAAAAGCACTTAGCTGCTTGTGTAAATGGGGAATCTTGTAAAAAGCGCTTCGAGCACTCGAGTAGAAAAGTGCAACATGCGAACCAGTGCATGTCATCATTGATTAGCTCTGCAGGGATCTCAAGTTCAGGGCTTATTCAGTATGTAAAGCTGACATGTTCAAGGTAAAAATCGGGCAATAAGCTGCTCTTTAATTCAACCTGAACACCTGATAGCTTTGCATTGGTGAACCGACAGTGAATCTAGCATTACACCTTTATTGCAGACAGACTTCTTCCCAGCGGGCATAAAACTTTTGCTCTAACACAGAGAGCAGCTGTGACCAACCAAGCGAGAGGGATGAATGTGGATTTCGACAGCTTTCGACACAGCGTGATCACGGTTAAGTTGCAGGTGCGCACCAGAGCCAGAGCTGGCAAATTAACTTTTAAGACTCGAAGCTCAGAAGCTCTTGCTGGACTTCTGTTGCCTGAAATGGGCTTTGATGCAGCGTGAACGTAAAGTGAGGGCAGCGAATGACACGTCGTTGTAACTAATAAGTGATGCTTCATATCAGCGCTATTTCAGCTGCATCCGCAAACCATTCGGGGATAAAAATAAAGTATATTTCACCAAAATCATCTTTGTACCAGGGAACAAAATGTGTCTGCGGAGCCAAAATGCCGAGAGGCTGATAGCGTGGCTCCTACTGATAAGCTTCAGATCACTTACTATCCGAGATCAAACGCTGCAAAGCCAACTATGGCACTATTGTTGTGTTTTTTCTGTATGTGCTTAAATCCTTATAATTAAAGATTTTTTCAATGACGGGGATGCGAGCAGTTTGGGAAAGTCTTTGTCTTTTCAAAATGAGGAAAACTTTGCAGGCTTTTCATAGTGATCGCGTTGGGTGTTTATAAATGTCTCGAGACACAAGAAGCGAGCTTCGGTGCTGTCAAGGCTCCCTGCACAAACACGCTACTCATTGTCTCATCCTTGTGTGAGCTGCCTTCTGCGACGGCATGACATCAAATTTTTAAAAGAACATTCGGCTGCTCTGATCTCATCCTCACATCCCACACATCGCTCAGCCAAATGTGTTTCATTTCAACGAGGTGCTAACTGTTCGGAGCTCTGGAGAAAACCACCTGCACAAAGTCAACAGAGCTGCTTCGTCGCGGTTTAGATACGAGCACAAACCGGAGCTGCCAACAAATACGCCACATGTGATTATATAATCATTTAAAATATCTGATTGTGAAAATCAATAGTGCATTGTTTCTGTTTCTGTTTTCGGTGGTGGTGGGAGAGGGCAGCATCACTGTCTGCCTCACTCAGAGATGATTCAGGGGCAAACGGCTACCAGCTGAGCAACTGCAGATAAACTGTTAACTAATCATGGCCTTGTTTGCTGAACAGTTTGTATTTGTGGAAAAACAACAACAACAGTAGAGTAATTACAGCTTGTGTCTAAAAATATCTTAAAATGATTACATTTGGGCCAAAAATCATTCAAAGATAAACTCGTGGTATCGATGGAGGAGAGTTCACAACCTCAATATAAAACTTTGGGTTTTGTGAAATCTCTGGTTCGGTCTTGTTTTTGTCATTTAAGAAATGTGGCTAGGCTAAGCCCGGTTTTATCTCGCTCTGAACTGGAGATTGCTATACATGCATTTATTTCCTCACGCTTGGACTATTGTAACTCTTTGTTTATGTGTCTAAGCAAAGGTTCTCTGGATCGTCTGCAGGTTGTGCAAATTTGCTGCAGCTAGGCTTTTAACAAAATCCTCCAAGTCCTCACATGTGACACCGTTGTTATCTCAGCTACACTGGCTTCCTGTTAAATTTAGAGTTGATTTTAAGATCCTGGTCTTGACCTACAGAGCTGTGCACGGACTGGCACCAGCCTACATCTCTGATCTGCTACAGCCCGATGTCCCCAGCAGGTCTTTGAGGTCAGCCCGTTCTCACTCCCGAGGCGTAACATGCCGACGTTTTGTCATGTCCCGTGGCGTTCCTGAGGAACGCGAAAGGAGACCTTCGGCGTTCTTATGGTACGCGGCGGGTTATGGCCGAAATCCAGTGCAATGACGCTCCCGCGGTAATAGACGTCCCAGCCCTGTATTCCAGCCCTAAACCTAACCTTATCCCTAGCCCTAACCATAACCTTTTTCCTGAGCTTAACCAGGACTTTAATGATGTTAAATAGCGTGTTTCTAAGCGATTTGAAGAAAAAGAGCGAACATGTGTAGGTTGAGTCCATACGGTTCTCATATTTCCTCATTTTTCCGAGGTCGTCATTTAGGAACGTGGTGGGTAGCCGAAAACGTAATATGTTGACGATTTGTCACCTAGCTAAAATGTGACGCTGTGGGAGTGAGAACGTGTTGTTGAGGTCATCTGATCAGGGCTTACTTGCTATAAAAAATACTAAGAGGAGGACTGAGGGTGACGGAGCTTTTGCCACTGTGGCCCCGAGACTGTGGCCCTCTCCCCCCAAACATTAAGAACTGTGGACTCAGTCGCTGTTTTTTAAAAAACAACTCAAAACTCACCTTTTTAAAACTGCTTTTGCCTGTTTTATTTTCTCTTTTTAAATCTTTTTATGACTTGTAATCTTATGTGCAGCACTTTGTGATTCTGTCTTGAAAGGTGCTACATAAATAAAAAATTATTTATTTATTTGGTCAATAAATGGAAAAACATGCAGAATGTTAACTTTGCTGCTGCAAACAATAACAGGCTGCAGCAGACTGTTGACCTGTCCACTCTCCAAATGTTCTTTTAACAGCCTGTACAGGCAGTTATGTCTCTCGTTGTATTCGCGTGCTTCTTGCAGTTGTGACGCCATATTGGAAAACCTTTTTTAAGCCAATAATGACTTTGTGACAGCGCTGCAGTAATAAAACTCTCAGCGTGACGTTTGTGATCCTGCTGTGAAGAGAAGTTGAATCCAGCCTGCATCGTGTTCATACAGCACATCCCCAGCTCTCACTCGGCTAACGCTCACATCCGGCTGTTCCATTATTCAGCGTGATGTGCTGATCTGAGACATGCATACCTGTCTGTTTGCTGGGGTACTGTTTTAAATGTATGTATGCATTTGCTATAAATCCTCTTTGTATGTCTGCACTATTGCTGAAGGGTTGTTCTGAAATTGCAACCAAGCATCAGATATTGCTGAGTGTGTCAGTAAAGATCATGAACTTTTCTCCTTTCGATTGTTCTTTTTTACCAACATACAGTCAGGTGAGGAGGAAAGCACGCGTTCTTTCACCTCTAAGGTTTTACATGTCACGATGTCATAAAAATATACATCGTCTGATGCTTGCCAGGTTCTAAACTTATTTAAATCCAACCTCAGAAGAACAACAACATATCATATATGACATTATGTCATTTATTCAGACAAATCTAAGCCATTAAAACAGATACAGTGTGTGAAAAACTAAGCACACGTCATGATTGAGTAGCTTCAAGTATTCATTTTCAGTGTGACCTCATCAGTCACTTCCAACAACCCTCCCAGGCTGATGGCAACAACTGCTTCTCTGAGACGATCGTCTCTTTCCTCCCTGGCGTTGTGTTAATGAGCACCTTCATGCTGCACACCTGCAAACTGCCACAGCCTTCGCTTTTACAGAGGTGCTCATGTACACTCACACCTGCTGATGATCAATTAATCAATGTGATAAGCAGCTCCTAGTAGAGCAGGGCGATATGACCAAAAATATTTATCACCATATACATTTGAAAATTTGCGATAACAACATAACTGACGATATAATTGACACTAGACAAAATACTTTACAACTCCACAACTTTATTAGTGCAAAAAAAACATCAATGTATTTTCACTTAAACAAGCAGCTGTTTTTTATCTGCATTAAAGTTATATAAAAATGTAACAGTGCAAATGCAAATTTCTTGCTGACAGTTTAACCAAAAGGCATTTCCAGTGGAAACTGGCCGACATATCCTCAGCATAACCATGTAGAATATCCACAACACTTAAAAAGAGGTTATACACACACAATACGGTAATATTATGTTGAAGCACAGTACGTATCACTCCACGAGGCTCCGCCTACGATAGCCGTAATGCTCCCACAATCTATCAAGCGGTGCGGCTTCGTAGCTTAGCAAAGTCGTACTGAAACATTTGACAGATTTTCGAGCGTCGTGCACATAAAATCGTCTCGAGGTCAGTAAACACAACCAGAGTTCATACATAAGGCACACGGGATTATAAGGGGCTCTGTCGACTTTCAGAAAAATCAAAGGATTGATTTTAAGTGCGCCGTATTTTCCAAACAACACGGTAATAACGACGGCCCGCTAGCATGCGCTACCAAAAATAGTGCTTTGTTGTGTATCTGAGGGATGAAAGCTAAACCAGTTCCACACCAGTGAAGCTGCAGCATTTTTACAAACCAGTTCTGGTTCATCTGTTTCATTCAATGGTCCACTTTCCCCCTTCTCATTCTGCGTCGCAGCCATGTGCGTATGTAAACAAAGGCACTGCGCATGCGCATTTTACCCATATTCTATCGCCATATTTCATTTTCCTATTGTTGCCCAACATTACACCGGTGTTACCGGCTCCTAGCTCTTGCTGACCCTGTTGATTCTTGGGGAAGTAGTAGGATGTACTTATTTTCACTGCTTCTGCATCCAGATAAATACATTTAATGTTTTTCTTTTATGATCTTGTTAAATAAATAAATAATGGCATGCACTTAATCATCTTAGATTGTACTAGACTAGTTTTAAACCCTTCAAAAGGACCAGATTATTTTATTATGACCTGATATATAAACCCTTAGAGCTGCAGTAGGGTGTACTTTCTTTTTACCACGACTGCATAAAGGGTCAGTAAAATTAAAACAAACACTGACCCATGCAGGACGCTCTCCCTCGCTCTATTAATCTACTACCTCAGATTACACACGGCTGAAGTGATGCTAGGCTGTAGTTAAAGAGCACTAATCAAGGGTTCCTCACAATGGCAGCCAGTTAAACTTGATGAACGTCGCATTTATAATCATTTCCTTTGTGTGCGAGTGCAGCGCCCCGTCTTTAAAAGTGGAACCCAGCACAGATTTTTAGCTACAATTTGGAGATGTCGCCTTAACCCGCGGCAGCTGATTATTGTGCTACTGTTTTGCCAAGGAGACGTCTATAAGATGTGTGTGTGTGTGTGAGAACAGTTAGACCAAACTGCACGAGAATCAATACAATTAAATTAAAACGTGTCCATCCGATATTTTTATAATGCTCGTTGTTTGGTTCACATGTTTTCACACTCCTGTTTGATTGTATCGTGTCTGGTGAATAATGGGATTTTATTTCTATTAACATGTGTTAAAACAAACAGAAGCTACGGCCTTATTGCTCGCCACAGTGAGTAGCTCCACATGTTTGACTGAGGATGAAACACGTCCTTTCCCTTGCTGGGCGGATGTGTAAACAACGACCCCACGGAGCTTCAAATTAATATTATTTTAAAAATCTTTCTGAATGATAAGAGTTTGGTGTGCCTAAATGTTCTTCAGTAGCCTGGAAATGACAAAGCAATCACAAAGGATCTGGTTTCTAAAGCTACACAGTGATCGTGTACACTGCGTATAAAGCAATTACAACATTGTAAATATACTCTCCAGTAGTTTTCAGAGTTCAAGCAGATATATGTAAATACTTTGTTTCGTCCAGTTAAACCATTGGACCTTGGGTTTGCGTTATGCTGACACAGCAGCACATGAATGAAAAGAGACGATGCTCGATGTGGCAGTGATACAGGAAAGAGACAAAGAGACAGGAGTTTGAACGAACCACCACTGTAAGCGCTGGAACGATCTAGTAATAAAATCTAACGAATGGGGATTTTCAGCATCTCCATTTTTACACAGTAAATTTTGTTGCCCATCTAAAAAGCAGCACACAGCAGACTGGATTTATTTTCACCTTCATCTTTTTGCAGAATCCACTGGAAAATAAAATCCTGGGCAGCAAGTATGCAGCGTTGGACTCTGCAGCAGACGTGCTGTGAATTGGTCTTAAATCCCTAAATTTGTCTGCATTTACAGACCGCCATTGTCAGCTTAGATTGTCACAGTATAAATGTCTAAATGCATTTTTAGATATAAAAATATCGAATTAGAGTTGCACAGCTGGAATCTGTCAGTTATAAAGTCTTGCTATGCTACTTATCATCGTGGTTTTACACCTCGAAGGGGAAATTATTTTTAATAGATTAATCTGATGTGAGAAGATATGAGAAAAGACACAGTGATCCAGACATTTTCTATACAACAACAATGCTTTGGCTTCAGGGACCTGCTGATTCCAAGTCCAGATCATGTTCGGGCAGGTTTTTCCTCAAAATTAAAAATAAATAAATAAATAAAAATAGAGAGAGAGCAAGAGATGATTCTGAGTGGGAAAAGTGGAATATTGGCTGAGTTTATATGGAATTAGGGCTGCCACAAATGATTATTTTGATAGTCGACTAATCAGATCATCATCCATTGGACATAAAACGTACAGCTTATTGCACCAGCAGCATCTGCTCTTATATAAATATCATTAGCTTACAGCTTTAAGTGTTTAAGGTATGTGCTAACTAAAAATAAAGACAAGATGATAGTTTATTAAATTTTAATGAAATTTGCAGATTGTTTCGGTGAAGTTTAATAAACTCCTTGCTATCTAAAATATAACAGGACACCGGAGTAAATTCTCCAGCATCTCACACTTCTGATAATCAGCTGTCTGCTTGACGTTTATTCAGCTGTGTAAAAACTATAACTTTAATCTCAGCCAAACCGATTTACTCAGGAACAAATAAAATACTAAAAAAAGCCAAACAATAACATTTTTAAGTTATCTAAGTGACTTATATATCATGTTTAACCTGAGTAGCGAAAGACGGCGGTGGGTTTGAAAACGATTAGCGGGAGTCTGGTGTTCTCACGGCTCTAGTTAGCCTAGCCCCCGGCTAGCTATCAAGCTAGTGGGTAACAGACGTCTCCGAAAACGTTGGAGAGCTTTTGAAAATATGTGGTGTCTTGATAAACTGAGCAGATATTTGAGGTTTACACAGCTACATTCTCGCCTGAAAATATGTTAAACGTTTATTTTGTGACCCAGAAAGAATAATAAGAGTAATATTAAAACTAACTAGCTGCCGCCATTGTTGGAAACTGAGCTGGGCTGCGCTATGAATTCTGGGACACAGCTTCTTCTTCTTCGGGGTTTAACGGCAGCTGGCATCCTTGTACATGCAGTGCTGCCATCTTCTGTTTCAGTCCGTTATTACACTCTTAAATCCTACTACTTATTCCTGCGTCTTTTGTGATCTTACAAAGCTTCAAACGACGCGTCGACGATTTTGATAGTCGACTAATCGTGGCAGCCCTAAATGGAATGACCCTTCATGACACCAAAGAAGAGAAAGCACAGTACAAAAAAAAATAAAAAATAAAAATAAAGCGCCTTTTGGTTCCTGAAGCTATGAAACAGTTTAGTAATTACATTTAATCAGATTGTGTCCAGCAGGAAATATCATTTTTATGCGCAGGTCAGATCCCGCCTCAGAGATCTGCACCCAGTCACAGCGTAACTCAATAATGTGCTCGCTGCGGTCGGGATCAGGGCAGGGAGGCAGCGCCACAAACTGCTGGCTTTTATTCAAAGAAAGCGGCACTCGTGGAGTTGTATCGCCCTCCTGCATCTGACCAATCAAAGAAGGACTTAAAGGTTAAGTCATTACAAAACTATCACACCTGGCCTAGCACCTTCCCTTTGAATCTTAGACGTGTGAGAGCGAGGAACCTGCAGCTCTGTAACATTCACAGGAAAGAAAGTAACCTCTCCAGGGAGGCGAAGGAGTTTCTTCTCTTCGCTCTTCCGCTCAGTATCCTTCCGTGTTATCCTCGGGCATCTTGGAGCACGACCATGAGGGGAAAAAAGATCCAAAAACTGATTTCTGTCTACACACCTCCCAGCGCACCTCCCAGTGTTGCAGTGTCATGACAGCCAGAACCGACTGAGGACAGAATGGTACGCTGATGCTCTTCTTCATGCAACAATGCACAAGCGCTGACACCTGCATCAGATCTCACACCAATGCCACGCACCTCTGATGACACGAAGACGCCCGACTTGCACTGAGACATGCGCACACACACACACAGTCTCAGAAGTCCACCCTCCTCCTCCTCTGAACACCGTCAACATGGATCAGCTTGCATTGACTCATAAAGAAACTCCTAAAAATAAGTCTGCTGGCAGGGTGGAAACAGACAATGCAGAGCACGAATCAAAACATCACGTGTGAGCAGACACAAGACCAAAAAAAGTAGTAACAGTGGCCAAGAACACATATTATGTCTCCATAATTACACTCGTGCATAGCTCACTTAACACCAGCTCCACGCTGCAGAAATGGATGGTTGTAAACAAATGTGTTGAGCCACACACTGCTGACCTGAATCTCTTCATTGCTTAACCTGTGCCTCTGCAAAGCCTGCCACGCAACATGGCAACAGCCAGAGGGATCACCTGATATGCTCCGGTAGAGTCGGGATATCTCGTTTCTGCTTAGCTCACGAAAACGGAAATCCAGCCTAAAACTGAGACGTGGTTTTCTTTTTGGGCCCAGCAGGTTCAGCATTAAGACATCTGTGAGTATATAAATCAACAACATAACGTTAAAGATCCTGGGATTATCTAACCTACGCTTTTACTTCATATAAACTGTTAAATACTATACATCATCTCAGCTTTCAGCCAACGAAATCATCAACTGTTACCAAATTTAATGGTAAATGGTAAATGGCCTGTATTTGTATAGCGCTTTTACTAGTCCCGCCTAGGGACCCCAAAGCGCTTTTACACGTCCAGTCATCCACCCATTCACTCTCACATTCACACACTGGTGGAGGCAAGCTACAGTTGTAGCCACAGCTGCCCTGGGGCAGACTGACAGAAGCGAGGCTGCCATATCGCGCCATCGGCCCTTCTGGCCAACACCAGTAGGCGGTAGGTGAAGTGTCTTGCCCAAGGACACAACGACCGAGACTGTCCGAGCCGGGGCTCGAACCGGCAACCTTCCGATTACAAGGCGAACTCCCAACTCTTGAGCAACGATCGCCCTATTAATCAGCTGCATAAAGATAGATGAAACAATATCGCCCAAATAAAAGAAAATAAAGAAAAAGAAATCAGCTTTGGAGTTGGAACTAGTCAATAATAAAAGCAGAGCTCTTACAGAAGATGAAATTATAAAGTGTCTTTTTATGATCTTAATGAAACCATAGTTGGATGAAGTTTTGACTAAAAGGAAATTTATTCCAGAGAAAAAGAAAGAAAAATGTTGAATGTGAAAACTGGAGGAAGGTCAAATGTGTCAGAAATGAAAAGATGTTCAAGAAGGAAAGAAAAAAAACTGTCAGAGAAAATCTTTGTGACCTTTTCCAGGAGACTGACAGCAGTGTGAGACTGATGCGCTACATAAATGTGATTCTGCGTGAAACAAAGATAAACGTCTTCCTAAATAATTCTAGTCTGACCAACTGGCTGCTTCTGTGAATCAACACCCTTTTCTTCTATCCTAGTATCACTAAATACGCTTCTTGCTACCGTATCTGTGGCTAAATTGGAGATATCTGTTGGCACATGCCTAGCATGTATTGTAGCCGACAGATGCTAGGCCCTGAGTTGGAGTCAAACTTGCCAACAATGGCCAAGCGTGTGAGATTAGCTAAAAGCTGAGAGGACTATTGGCAACTTCCAGTGCAGTGATAAGATTTTCCAACCGGCAATTTCCATTAAAAATGCTCCGAGAGGTCCCAACACCACAAACCCAGCTGAGTCACCTGCGTCAGTCACTTGAATTTGTGGAGTTGAGGCCTAGCAGCTGACAGCTACAGCTCGCCATGTTTGCGGGCTGTGTCCCCAACTTCAGTTTCCACCTGTGGATTTTTATTTGCATTTTAATTCAGTTCAGTTCCATTTATATAATCTTACTTCCCAACTAAGGTCAACACACTCAATATCATAAGGTAAAGATCTACAATGATGGAGAGAAAAGCCCAACAAACTGAAGATCCCTATGAGGAAACTCTGTGACAGTGGGAAGGAAGAGCTCCCGTTTAACCCTTTAAAGCCGGTCGGAGCGGGCACGCTCTGTTTTGCGTAACTACTTTTAAATCCCGGTAGCTCTGCAACCACGTGAGCTAGCGCAATAATTGTTTTTGCATATGAAACCGGAGGAGTTGTACTTACATCTTATGCCATCAGCTTGTCCTCGGTCACAGTTTCCTTCCACATATAACTTTGCAAAAACTGCATAAAAAGCACTTGCAGCAACAAAAACATAATATTCCAGAAACACGCTTTGCTGATCCGATCAGCTGTTTGTAACACTTCCTACTTAGAATAGACGTCAGCGCGAACTTTTGCAAGTCCGCCATTACCTGCCCGAAACCGGAAGTGACATCATTTTCGCGGAAATGTAGTATTTTTTTTTACCATATAGCCTCATGAGCCTATACTGGTGTTTTTAAAAGTTATCTTTGACTTTATGACTTTCTGTGTGGTTTCTGGGATGCTTAGGACTCATATTGCACTGCTGGAAATAGTTTATTTTGATGCATATGCTGCTTGTTTGCAAATTTGCATTATAATATTTATTTTCGTTTTTCCTGCAGTGTATAAAAATTGGTGTATTTCAAAAATAAAACTATGAAGACACTCAAAATAAATTTCCTGTGGTGGGAAACTATTTTGTGCAACTTTTTTGTATTTACAGTTTTGAGGGATAAGCCTCTTAAATTTCTCCAACTAGGAATATATGTTAAAAAAACAAAAACGATTTTCAATTTTTTTTTGTAGTTTATTGCACTTTTTTGCAATTTATTTAAGTACTATGCACTTAATGCAGACATATTATTAAAATCTGGGCTATAATGGTTGTATTGATGTATAGCAACTTGAAATGCTCCCAAAAATGGCTCCACAGCATGTAAAAATACAATATAAGCTCTAGCGGACTTGGTTCTATGGTAGGTCTTAAAGGGTTAACAGGAAGAAAGCTCCAGCAGAACCAGGCTCAGGGAGGGGAAGCTATCGATATTTGTTTATGAATGATTATATTCACTGGACAGATGACAACCATTCAATGGGCTAATCACTTCCCAATGAGATGTGGCGCACACCTTAAACTCTGTTTCAGAAGACAAACCTCTGTGAATGGGAACTTTGAAATATTTCACAATGAAACACGTTGCAATCAAAAAGACGGTGGTTGTATTTACTTCCTGGATTCAAACAGGTTTTATCTGAGGTGTTGTTTTTCTTTTTTAACATACTTGTCCTTAACTCATCTACATCACAAACCTCTGGAATTGACCACATTAAATTAGGCCACTGCGTACTCAGATTCAAAGGAAGATTTGATTGTTTTTTAGGTTAAACATGACCATGAGAATGTTTAATGCTATTAAAAGACAGCGCCTCTGAGCTCTTTGATGAGTCAGCCTGATCTTCCAGTACTGATTCCTGAGATTAGACAGTGCTGAAAACACTGGGCTCCATTAGTCAATGATTTAAGGTCTTAGTTCAGAACAAGTCTGAGATCCTGAAACGCCACAATGTGCAATTGCTGCTTTGAGTTTTACACCACCATTAAAATTTCAGAAGTACAGGAACCTCGGTGCTTTTGAGTATTAGTAATATGCTCATCTATCAATCATTCAAACTTTACAAACCCTCTGAGTCAGCTTTCAATTCAATGCCAATGAAAGTCAAGCCTGTGAAGTATATTTGCTGCTGCATACTGAGCACCGTATTATCCTCAAACCTGCATGCCAGCGCTGCAGTCCGGTCATTTTGTATCAGTGACAATGCATAAACACGTAAACACATCAGCCTCTGGCTGATAATGTAATCTGGCAGCGGCCCCGAGGGCTGAGCAGAGTGGAGGAGAGCAGAGTGCCAAGCACTCCAGAGGCTAACTTTGCTCACCCGCTGTAACCCTAAAGCCGCTGCAGATTCTATTAGCGCTTCTGAACAGTTCAGTAAAGCATCAGCCTGCCAGTCTCCGCATTAATGATGAGCGTGCTTTAATAATACCCACATCTCTGCACAAAGACTCTGAGCCGCATTAGAAAACACAAATGTGTAGGCGTGTTTAAAAGTGTGCATCTCCTCAGATTTGCTTTTAATTCTTTCACAGTAAACAACGTGACGTCGTCTACTCGTCTTTGCCCACTTGTGAGAAACTGGTTCTGAATCAGAGGGCCCGTCCAGAGTGGAAACAGACTGCCCCCTGTTGTAGGCGCACTCTGACCCAACAGCCAGCTTTCTTTCAATTCCTGAGATTTTAATCCATCCATATAAAAATTAAAAAGCAGGTCATGCTTGAAAGAATGAACTGCTTTTCTCAGCTGCTCTTTAATAAAAATCTGCATTATTTCCCATCTAAAATGTGCAGAAATGTAAGTTAGTTTGAAGCAGAGGTAGAAAACGAAAGGCCTGCTCTCCTGGTCACTGGTGAATGAAATGTCTATTTTTATATCTAATAAAAAGGCTCTGAATAAAAGTACTGCTTGAATAACATTTGGTTCTTTTCTCAGAAACTTCATGATTTTAAATGCAAGACAAAAAAAACTTTAGTTTTCTTAAAACTGATGCAAAATCGTATCTTTTCCTGCACAAACGAACCACAGTTCTACATCTCTGCATGAGAAATGATGTTTTTCCTCTCAACAGCATTAATTCAGCATCTCTGATTAGGAGCGTGCTCTCGACGAGCTCATCCGAAACACAAAATTAATCCTGGATCAACAGTCTTTCTCAGAGATGTTTGATAAATTAGCTCCCTTATCTTTCCGAGGAATGGCGTTCTCTCGCCGACTATTGGCATTAGAGCAGAGCTCCGGTGTTAATCAACTCAGCGGTGCATATTCCTCCTAAATCCTGCGCTCAGTTACTGGATCATGTACTGTCCCATTTAGCAGAGGGTACGGAAAGAGTTTGCCCCACTTTTAAATTTTTGTTGACTCATCGATGCACATCTCCAAGGAGCATAATTAAAACGTGAAGCATCCAGGGGGAGTAGCAGCCCTCTGTGTCGGTATCACTGAATCATTTTATCAATGAATAAAATCCTGGGTGTATGTTGTTGGATGGCTTTTGCCCGCTGGTAGGAGCCAGACCTGGAGAGGGTGCCCGAGGACGAGCGCCTGGGGGCCCAGCCCAGCCAGGGGACATGGGTCCACCCTCCTGTGGGCCCACCACCCGCAGGAAGTGCCTTAGGGGTCGGGTGCAGTGTGTGCTGGGCCAGGGGTCAAGACCCTGGCGGACCGATCCCCATTTACCGAGACTAGTGACTGGGACATGGAACGTAACCTCTATGGTGGGGAAGGAGCCTGAGCTACTGCACGACACTAACAGGTACCAGCTAGATATAATCTAGCTCAGCGGTCTCCAACCTTTTTTGCGCCACGGACCGGTTTATGCCCGACAATATTTTCACGAACCGGCCTTTAAGGTGTCGCGGATAAATACAACAAAATAAAACTAGTACTGGTACCGAAAAAAAGAAATTTATTCATAACACACGTGAAAAGACCCAGGAAAACAGAGTAAACGATAAAAACGATAACAAAATAGCTGAAAACCGATAAAAAACCCTGAAAACTATACATTTCACACCTGAGCCTCAACTCTCGCAGCCCGGTACCAAACGACCGGTACCGGTCCGAGGCCCGGGGGTCGGGGACAGTCTGTGCTCTGGAACCAGTCTCCTGGAGAGGGGACGGACTCTGTCCTAGTCTGGAGCTGCTCTTGGTCCGGCGAGAAAGAGGTCTGGGTTTCTCTTAGGCTGTTGCCCCCACGACTCTGCCCCAGATAAGTGGAAGAAAATGTACGGATGGATAAAATCCTCACTCGCTGCTAGTAAACATAGATAACTCAGTTCTTTGGGGTGAACCTGTTCTCTTTTCTTTATTTTCTGTCATATATGAACCGTTCCAGCGGCGCATCCTCGTATTAAACATGTCTTAAATTTGAACTAATGATGTCAGTGCACGTCGAGGTAATCCACGTGAGCCAGAAGCTTCAGATTGATACCGTTTGTCTTCTTCTCTTGGGTCTGCATTAAAGCTGCACAATTAATCAAATTTTAATCTTGATCTCGATTTTGGCTTCTCACAGTGAAACGACTGCGATCGAGCGATACTGAAAACCCACGCTCTGCCAAAAGAACGCAAAGCAAAAAGGAATGAAGCGCTCCCTTAATCAGCACCTGACGGTCCCGGCTGCTTCCTGCGCTGCGCGGATTGCAGTGTCTTAGATGAGGCTGGATGAGTAACACCAGGTTAAAGACAGATTTATAACAAAATCCACACGTCTGGCACAGCTTTAGTCTGCAAACGCGCCCCTCAAAGCGGATCAGCTTTAGGGCAAGTGATGTTAACCAAGAACATATGCAGAGAGTGCTTCAGACTCTGTAGCATAAAGCAACACCACTAACTCATTCAACTGCCTGAAAACACACGGCAAACTGCAGCGTAATTAATGCACGAAGGCCAAGAGAAACAATGCGTGAACCGTCCAACACTGACTCAGACGCCCGTAGCGCACACCTGTCGGCAAAGACCCGCTGAAATTACCAACCCGACTGCACCCATGTTGGCGACAGATGTGTCCGGTCAACACGATGACTAATGTTGCTTCAGGAAAACGGTCAGAATATTGGTCAAAGGTGCAACACCTGTGCTGTATGCAACGTTTCCTTTCTCTCAGTTTTACTCACACCTTTCATGCAGGTGCAATGAATGAAGTGAAAGACGTTATACTTTTAGGAGATGCATCTAAGTCAGGAATCAACACACTGATACAAGTTTGTGTTAAGCTTTTGTTTTTCTTCTAGGAGATGCACTGAATCGAGGGTCCACTTTATTTACAGATGTGCAGATACGAAAGCAGCGTTCTGCTTATGATGTCAAAGACAGGAGAAATCCTTTTTTGGTCATCGGTGAGCACACACACCTGCTGTTTGAAACGTCTGTTTATGACGGCTTCAGCTTTCAGACAGGAACGAGCTGAGCGCCGGCATGAAATACGGATTATTTTCAGAAATAAAATCCCTAGAATAAAAACGAACGGTCTCCTTTAATGAAGACGTCCACAGATTCCGACAGCTGTAGAAACATTTATCCAGCTCTGACACCAATGACGCTTTTAGACGACTGAACTAATCTGTTCCTGAATATAGGTTGGACTTTAAAAGTTGTCCAGAGAGGGCTTTAAATGGGGTGATGAAGCAAACACAAATAGTGCATTAAAGTGGGACATTAACTATCAATGGATTTGAGGCTCTACTCAGCTCAGACACCACTAAATGCATATATTAGCAGCATGAATGGACTCAATGCTCCTTAACAAAATCTCATCTTTGGTACTCGCTAGGAAATACATGTGATCCCCCAGAGCAAATCACTGCACCGAACTTTTTCAGAGCTGAAAGGGTTTTCCTGTTGTTAGTCAGTACGGGGTTAGGGTGCACATCTACTGGCACCCTGCTGGTAAACCCAAAGGAAACCCTCACTGCACAGTACCTGCAAGGGCAAATAATTGGCAAGCTAACACCTTCTAGTTTCTGAAACTAAGCTCGTTCACTGGTTATCAGGTGGAGAGGTCACATTAAATGTTAGCTAGCTTCAGTTAGCTCTGCGTCCTCACAGGAAGAAGGTTGTGGGTCGACTCTTTCTCTGGACACCCTGGATTCCAGCTAACAGGGAAAATACTGCATATAAACTAAATTAAGGGTGTAACTCTGTAACCAACTTTGCACCTTTTAAAAACATTGTACCATTATTCTATGGTACGCTCTCTCTAAGATACAAGTGTCCCACATCAGGAATGCTTTGGTAACACACAACTGTACAGACTTATGGCTTCAGCACTCCTCACCCCGACCACCATCTGTCGGGAGAAGTCGGCTAATGCTAAACATCCTTTCAGAGAGATGACTGGTTGCCTTCACCAGAGCTGGATCTGAACAGTGAGAACATTTGTTGGATGTTAAGGTGTTTCATGAAGTCCAGAACAAACAGAAGCTGGCGAAGAACTTGCAACATTACAGATAATACAGAAACCATTTAGCACAGATATGAATACGAGCAGGAGTGCATTGACGTTTTAGCTTTCCCTGTTTGTGTCACTCAGGCACAAAAATCTTTGAAACCCACAGCGTTAGTGGGCTCTGCATCAGCGACAAGCAGCTGTACCCTAAAAAAGGCACACAAAGGAAAATCTGTGGAATCATGTGATACTTTTACTCTTCTGTAATCACTCTGACTTGGACCACCGGTGGACTGATGCACAGCTCCCTCTGCAGCCACACGGTGCTTCGATGTTTTGTTAAACATGTGTCTGCTATTCCAAGACCTGCAGGCAGCTGTGAGAAAAGCATAAATTCATGGATTTGCCTCCTTTAAGCAGCAGGGAAACGTCTCCACTTTATTTCTCACATGTGAATTTTCCAGGTTTTCTTGCTCTACTATAATATTAAAGCACTGTGGTGGCGAAGGCGATTATTTCTCAGCCAATGAGAAACAGGGTGACCTGTCACAGATGTACAGGATGGCAAAGCGAGAGTCGTCCACAGAGCCAGGAGCGCATGGCTGCTGAAACATGATCTGCAGTAATGTAAGATGGAAAAAGGGCCGCGTGGGTCCTGCCTGCGTAATTAAATTGCTCCACAGCTCTTTTTCTGCGTTTAAAGTATGCAAAACAGTGTCCATATGTCTGCTTTCTACTGCTTACGTGACAGTTTCTTGTTTCTCTTTGTTAATAAAGTAATCAATGCTAATTTATTAATGAGATCAGGGTAGCAGGTCTGATACATTGTATATTCCAGTGGAAAATTTCCACAGCATTTAAAAGGCTCTGTTTGCATGTTGCAAATAATCACATGGACTGCAGCAGCCTCCGTGAGGCTCGGTGCGCAGGTGGAGCCGTGGCTTTAATCGGAAACACGCGCTGGACAAATGGGGCTCAAATATTTCCATTAGCTGCTAATCTGTTGATTAACCCTTTAACCTCACGGCGCTCAGCCCGGTTACATCGACAGAAACTCGTAAGCAACAGCAGAAATGTTCGTGGAACTGATTATTGTGCGGGCACCGCACTGCTCCTACACTGACGCCGACCGCGGCGTTTCCCCGGAGGCTCCAAACTTTCCCGTGACCACGGCGGCTGCTCTGACCTTTAATGTGCTCGTTGACGACGCTCTCCAGCCGGTCCAGCCTCTCGATAATCCTCAAGGTTTCACCTTTGCTGTCCTCCTCCAACTTTCTCTCCGCCTCGCCGCCGCCGCCGCTCTCCGCAACTTTAGGACCGCTGTTGGCCACGTAGTTGGTGATCCAACCGACGTACAGCAGGCACACGATGTTGGTCATACCGCTCAGGATTACGCATGTCGACACCAAAGTTTTAGTTCTCCTTGTGCACAGCATCGCGACGTCCCTCCATGGGCAGGCAGGTGGATGCCAGGAGAGGACGCGCTCGAGAAATGTGTCCAAACGGAACTAGAGCGAGTCAGTTCGCCTGCGCGCGCTCACGGGCCCGGATCAGCATCTCCACATCAGCGCTTTCCACCGCCGCACGAGCGACACTTCAGGTTTTAATCCCAGAGATGAAAACACGGTGTCCCGCTAAGCTACCGGCGAGTTCAGCCGCAAAGCCGTGAGACGCAGCAACCCACCCCCCCACAACCCCATCCCACCGCTTCGTAGCCCTTGCACAGCCCAATCGGAGGGGAGGAGGAGGGGTTTGCTGGAGTCTGCCCGCCCCCCCACACAGCTGGAGCGCACAGAGGAGGGCGGAGGGGAGGAATGTGAGGAAGCTCAAGTGCAACGACCCAAACAGCGACGATCGGCGCGGTAACGGAAACCAAACCGGTTCGTGTAAGTAAGGAGCGGCATACCGCGTGTGTGCGCGAGCGCCGACTCTACAGGTAAGTCTACAGGTGAGCCTGTGGGTTCACGTGTGAAAGATTCTGCTGGTGAGCTTCACTCCTGTTTTATTAAAAATCATGACTGAGAAAATTATTTTTTATCATCCAAACCACAGTAGGAGGTCATCTGTACACGTCACATTTATATCTGCATTGGCTGTAAGACATATATATAACTTATTGTGTGTTGCACAAGCTTAAAGGTGAAACATCCCAGAAGTGTTCAGTTCAGATCATATTTGAAGCTTATTATTAAGCACGCTTCACTTTGTAGTTCTCATTTAGTTCGAGTTATATTTAGCTGCGAGCTGCATCATCACAACACAAATCGTCAGCTATTGGGCCATCACACGTTTGATTATTTTTTTTAGAATACTCGTGATGAACATCATCAGATTCAATTCATATTTAGCCAATTTTATGATTGCAGAGGTTCTGATTGGGCACTGGCACCGGGTTTCCTCGGTGAGCGTGAATAACTGTTGATTTAGTCATTTCTGCTGTGAATGTCCATGTGAAAGACACAATATAACTATAAATATAAATACATAACTCTATTTCAAAAAGACCTTGTGTAAAATGTAAATAAAGCACAGTGTAATATTTAAAAGGTGTTTAAAGCCTGTATTGATTAAAAATATATAGTCATGTTGAATCATAGTCATGCCATTGACATGATAAAAGTCGGTACAATGAGGAAACGTTAATCACTGTGTTGCATCACTCTTTCTTTTAACAACACTGTGTGCATCTTTGGAACCGAGGGGAACAAATCCTCTGGGTTTAAAAGTCGAATGTTTTCACATTCACACTTGTTCGTCTTTAATAACGTCCCAGAGGTTTAGCATCGCAATAACTGTTTAGGAATTACAGCCATTTATATACACAGCCCCCTTTTCAAAGTCTCAAAAATAAATGAACGATTGGCAGACAAGCCGGAGTATCCTGCTCGCTGTTAGGAGTAAAAGGTCTAGATTCCAACTGTTGAACTCCCAGTTGATCCAAATTATAGTGTGAAAGCATTCCAACAGTTTCTCAAGGCTAAGAATACGATATTGTTCCACATGCATGTGTAATATGTACGTCCCAGCCCTCCATCAGGTAATTCTCACATTTCTCACTGACATACTGTAACTCATCATGCAGATTATAGAATAATATCCATTATTACTTATAAAAACTCACCTGGTGGGCCTTGATGTGGGTGGCATGTGAGTCTTAGAGTTCATTCTGGAAACAGTGAACAGGTTTTCCGTCTGCAGCTGCAAATAAACATCGTGACACCATTTTTACAAAATCGACTGCTGCAGGTTTCACTGTTTTCCACATTACTCACAGCGAACATCTTCAGATTTAACTTTATTGGCCTCAGAATCTCATCTCTGATTTTTGCGGATGATGTGGTTCTGTTGGCTTCATCGGGTGGGGGCCTCCAGCTCGCACTGGAGCGGTTCGCAGCCGAGTGTGAAGCAGCGGGAATGAGGATTAGCACCTCCAAATCTGAGGCCATGGTTCTCAGTGCCCACTCCGGGTCGGGGATGAGTTCCTGCCCCAAGTGGAGGAGTTCAGGTATCTCGGGGTCTTGTTCGCGAGTGATGGGAGAAGGGAGCCGGAGATCGACAGACGGATTGGGGCTGCAGCTGCAGTAATGCGGACGCTGCACCGGTCCGTCGTGGTGAAGAGGGAGCTGAGTGTAAAAGCGAAGCTCTCAAATTACCGGTCGATCTACGTCCCTACCCTCACCTATGGCCACGAGCTGTGGGTAGTGACCGAAAGAACGAGATCGCGGATACAAGCGGCAGAAATGAGCTTCCTCATGGCTGGCCTCTCCCTTAGAGATAGGGTGAGAGGTTCGGCCATCCTGGAGGAGCTCAGAGTAGAGCCGCTGCTGCTCCACATCGAAAGGAGCCAGCTGAGGTGGTTCGGGCATCTGACAAGGATGCCCCCTGGGCGCCTCCTGGGTGAGGTGTTCCGGGCATGTCCCACCGGGAGGAGGCCCCGGGGCAGACCCAGGACACGCTGGAGAGATTATATCTCTCGGCTGGCCTGGGAACGCCTTGGTGTTCCCCCGGATAAGCTGGAGGAGGTGGCTGGGGAGAGGGAGGTCTGGGCCTCTCTGCTTAGGCTGCTGCCCCCGCGACCCGGCCTCGGATAAAGCGGATGAAGATGGATGGAACTTTATTAACATGAAAAAATGAAAACTATGACTTGAGGGCTAACTGTCAGAGAGTCTCTCCACCAAAGCAATTCTTATACAGCCCTTAACGAGGTCTACATATGTGCATATTATACAGACAATAAAAATGTACCGTCATGGCTTTGCTGCCAGTGAGTGGTTTACTCAAAGGCCTCTGGTGGGCATCACTTTATATGAGCACACACACACATGATCACCGACCACCTAGCGTTGCTGTACCTGAGAGCTAAAAGAACTTCAGAGCTTCACACCACCAGCAGATGGATCTCACAGTGAGGGCCTCTAGGCTCCAGCTTTTATCTTTGTCTTTCATCCACTGCTTCACCAATCGCACACACACTCGTGCAGACACACACTCTTGCAGACACACACGCGGCACTGAATTGAAAACTCGCCATTCACCCAAGAGCACTCTGGCAGATTCAGCTGACTTGCCGAGGGTATAAATAATGCATTAGATCTAAAATATTAAGGCTCTCTGGTCTATGCCGCTTTCAATCTCGTCTGACTGACTGTCTGTCAGTCTGTCTGGGTCTCTCGCTCTTTCTCTTCCCTCATTTTGGCCAAAAAGGAGGCAAAATGTCGTCGATTTTACTGTGTTTGGAGCAAGGAAAACACTAAAAACCCACTAAAAGGGTTCAATCTTTGTCCTCCTGTAATGCAAGCAGACAATTGTTGAAGTGAACCTGATGAGTATCCTCAAAGCAATCAGGCATCAAAGACGTCTCAGTGTCATCAAAAATACGCTCCAAAACTGTAGCATCAGAGTTAGTGTGCTCAGGACACGCAGACTGAACATTACCATCACGTCTGTCACTTTATAACTGGCGTGGATGGTGACAGGTCCCCAGGCATCTTTACTGCTGTAGTGTCACACAGGGGGGGGGACCTGTTTTCACCAGTGTACCCTAAGGCCTTTTCCACTCGTATTAAAATTATTTGATAAAATCGGATTTCTGAGCAGCGATTGCCTTGGGGAAGACCTTAGGCCTGAGATGCAATTATTACATCAGTTCACAGATTTAAGTTCTATGCAGCAAAGATGCTTTCAAGTCTACAGTGTTTTAAATGTTTAAAGGACACAGCTAACCACTTTAAGTCTCATGCAACTGTTGCAGCTTGCAGACGTAGTTTAAAGTGGCTCGCAAGATTACGAGGTCAGGGATCCTGCATGCTCAACTGCCTCAACATTAAAACCATCCAACTAAGAGCATGGATGTGAGACCTTTACCTGTAGGCTTTTTAATTTGAAAGAGTTATTTCTGCACAATCTGGATCTGAAGAGCCGAGCTCTTTATAGTCTTCTTCAGGCCTGTCCGGAGCAGGCAAACTGAGCTTGAGCCCAGAGGGAACCATCCATTGTTTTCTCTTTTCTTTGAGGCGGTGACCTACGATACAACCAATAAGCTGCTTATAATGCTTTAGATCCCTTCCCAGGTGATTCAGGCGCCACTCCTTTGCTGATCTACATGATGGCAGAGGGTGAAAGAAGAAATTCCTCGGTGCACGTGACCCTAATGACTCGCCTCTCAGAGGAATTTGTTTAATGTGGATTCTGGCTAAATGACGTTGTGACTGAATAACTTGAAAGTGCAGCGTGGTGATCTCCATGACACACAGCGGTTCCCAAAATATCCTTGCCATTTTGGAATGAGTCTGGCATGATTTGAAATTCCGGTTTAATATCAGAGGACGTCGTCTCTTCGAGTTGTTTCAGCAATATAGAGCTGATTATGTGGGAGCATGCCCGGCTGCAACAAGGGCGTAATTAAATCAGCTCACGGGTGGATCAATTGAAAAGTCCTCTGTGTTGACAAGTGTTTGCTGTGACAGAGAGGACGAGGAGCCGGGCCCCTGCGCTGCAAGCTAATGTCACAATCAGCTGAGATGAATGACCACAGAGAATCGAACAGCAATGCACAACGTTTTCTTTTTGTTATCTACGTTCAGTGTTTCGTGTTTCACAGCAGTCTTACAAACCAAATATAGCTCGGAACAATTTATTATAGAACCTACTCAACAAATTAGTAAAAATATCTGGTGTATATCAAAAAACTCTAACCTTCAGCTTATTCAATATAAAATACTTCACCGGGTCCACTGCACTGCTCAAAAATGCCAGAAATGGTTCTGCTTCGATGTGAAATATGCACACATATCTCCATGCTCTGTGGCTCTGCAGCCTTGTTCAGCAGCTCTCGCTACAAGTAACTAGATCACTTTTCACCATGATTGGCTGTCTCATCCCATTACCAGCATGTCTCTGTCTGCTGGGGGACACCATAACAATTACTGATCATGTCCACAATCCCAAACTATTACTCATAGCGTTAACTGTTGGCAAAGAGACAATCCCAGTGAACTGGAAAACAAGGATCATCATCAGTTTGACTCAGAGTACAGTTCACATTCTGTAGGATCTTCATTTATATTAGTTTATTTATCAAGATTATGGTCTTTGTCCTGTTCTTTCTCTTTCTTCTCTTATTCCTTTCTCTCTTTTTTTCTCCTTTTACCTTCTCCCTCCTCATCTGTTTGTATTATTGTACATAATACAGCAGATCCACCCTGGTAGAAATGACTGTCGCTCCCTGTTTCCTCTGTTTCCCAGTGTATGTCCTGTCCTCTCGCCTCTCCCAGATAATTTATTGACTTGTTTAGCTAATGACTGTGTAAATGAAATGAGTCAGGCCCTGTATTATTACTGTTATTGTTATTATTATTATTGTTTTGTTGCTGTTATTATTATTGACAAATTTCACAGCAGTAAAGCACGAACAATAAATCCATTAAGCCGTGTGTGCGCTGGACACTGGTGGATTATAAAGGTACTGCAGACAGAGCACAAGGAAAAAAAAAATAATAATAATAATAATAATATATAAATAAATTAAAAAAAAAAAAAAATAAATATATATATATATATATATATATATATATATATATATATATATATATATATATATATATATATATATATATATATATATATATATATATATATATATATATATATATATATATATATACATACAGTGGGGCAAAAAAGTATTTAGCCAGCCACCGATTGTGCAAGTTCCCCCACTTAAAATGATGACAGAGGTCAGTAATTTGCACCAGAGGTACACTTCAACTGTGAGAGACAGAATGTGAAAAAAAAATCCATGAATTCACATGGTAGGATTTGTAAAGAATTTATTCGTAAATCAGGGTGGAAAATAAGTATTTGGTCAATAACAAAAATACAACTCAATACTTTGTAACATAACCTTTGTTGGCAATAACAGAGGTCAAACGTTTACTATAGGTCTTTACCAGGTTTGCACACACAGTAGCTGGTATTTTGGCCCATTCATCCATGCAGATCTTCTCAAGAGCAGTGATGTTTTGGGGCTGTCGCCGAGCAACACGAACTTTCAACTCCCGCCACAGATTTTCTATGGGGTTGAGGTCTGGAGTCTGGCTAGGCCACTCCAGGACTTTCAAATGCTTCTTACGGAGCCACTCCTTTGTTGCCCGGGCGGTGTGTTTTGGATCATTGTCATGTTGGAAGACCCAGCCTCGTTTCATCTTCAAAATTCTCACTGATGGAAGGAGGTTTTGGCTCAAAATCTCACGATACTTGGCCCCATTCATTCTGTCCTTAACACGGATCAGTCGTCCTGTCCCCTTGGCAGAAAAACAGCCCCATAGCATGATGTTTCCACCCCCATGCTTCACAGTAGGTATGGTGTTCTTGGGATGCAACTCAGTATTCTTCTTCCTCCAAACACGACGAGTTGAGTTTATACCAAAAAGTTCTACTTTGGTTTCATCTGACCACATGACATTCTCCCAATCCTCTGCTGTATCATCCATGTGCTCTCTGGCAAACTTCAGACGGGCCTGGACATGCACTGGCTTCAGCAGCGGAACACGTCTGGCACTGCGGGATTTGATTCCCTGCCGTTGTAGTGTGTTACTGATGGTGACCTTTGTTACTTTGGTCCCAGCTCTCTGCAGGTCATTCACCCGGTCCCCCCGTGTGGTTCTGGGATCTTTGCTCACCGTTCTCATGATCATTTTGACCCCACGGGATGAGATCTTGCGTGGAGCCCCAGATCGAGGGAGATTATCAGTGGTCTTGTATGTCTTCCATTTTCTGATGATTGCTCCCACAGTTGATTTTTTCACACCAAGCTGCTTGCCTATTGTAGATTCACTCTTCCCAGTCTGGTGCAGGTCTACAATTCTTTTCCTGGTGTCCTTCGAAAGCTCTTTGGTCTTGGCCATGGCGGAGTTTGGAGTCTGACTGGTTGAGGCTGTGGACAGGTGTCTTTTATACAGATGATGAGGACAAACAGGTGCCATTCATACAGGTAACGAGTGGGGGACAGAAAAGCTTCTTACAGAAGACGTTACAGGTCTGTGAGAGCCAGGGATTTTCCTTGTTTGAGGTGACCAAATACTTATTTTCCACCCTGATTTACGAATAAATTCTTTACAAATCCTACCATGTGAATTCATGGATTTTTTTTTCACATTCTGTCTCTCACAGTTGAAGTGTACCTCTGGTGCAAATTACTGACCTCTGTCATCATTTTAAGTGGGGGAACTTGCACAATCGGTGGCTGACTAAATACTTTTTTGCCCCACTGTATATATATATATATTATAATAATAATAAATTTATTTATGTATTTATTTATTTATATATATATAATTTTCTATATTTTACATTCACGTGTCATCAAAAGTTTTTGAAATGCAAATTAAAAATAAATGAATAAAAAAAAAAAAAGCAAAAATCGATGTTTGTGAATAAGAATTCTTAAATTAGGCCACACCCCATTTTTTTTCAAAATAAGAGAAAACATTTACCTTACTTTCTGTTATTCTGGTGAATAAAGAATATTTTGTAATCAATCACCAAAAGCATGTTGGTGGGTGTTAGAATAGCTGACCGGTGCACTGAAGTAAACTCTGTGTGGGAGCAGAGTGAAAACTGTTTCGTCTGACTGATTTGCATTTGACATTTTGCATTCTCACATCCATCAGCTCAGGGCTGCGGTGCATGTGCGACACTGGCTAATAACTGAATAACTGAGCTTTTTCATATCGTTTGTGTTAAAGAACATCAGCACATACATGTCACTGGCATCTTTGTTTCTGAAATATGAACGAACTGCTTTTTAACTGCTTTTGTTGGATAAATAAAACATTTTTAAAACACTTTACAAACTTAAAAAAAACTATTTTTGCTGCTTTTTTCTTTTTAACCTGTAATGCACGAGGAAGAAAACCTGATTTCAATTAACTGAATAAAAATGGAGTCATCTGTGTGTAAGAGCTCCACACGTATCTGAAGCACCTTGTGCTTGTGCAGAGCACGCTGTGTGAAAACGGATGTTTCAGAGAGTCCTGGCAGGTTTGTGTTTCAGTGAAGTGCTACAAGATAAAAGCTCCTCCATCCTAACCTGAAGCACCTATAAGATGCTTTTATCTCTCGAAACTGCTTGTCTTCAAGTTCAGGTGAGACAAAGTACTCGTGCTTCTAAAGGCGCGAGTTCACACACCTAAAATGAGGATCTCTACAAGAAGATTTCTTGGCCTTGTAGTAACCCCAGCCTCACCTGACTCTAAACCCTTTTGCTAACGTGTTCTCCACTCAGTCGCAGGGCTCCTGTGGTGCACTCAGACTGAAATTCGCTTCCCAAAGCCTGCCTGCTGCCTTTGCCTCTTGCTATCTCCCCCTTTGTGTGTTTTTTCCTGCAGAACGTCAATCACGAGTGAACCTTTCAAACTTTTATTGTCTCCATCTCATAAAGTGGATTCTTACCTCTTTATTGAGTCGCAGCAGGTCAAGAGAGGTATTTATCGTCTGTGGAAGTAAAAATGCTCGAAAAAGACTTCCTACATTTATCTGTGGAAAGCCAAGGTGAACAGATACTCTGTGTCATCTTTCTGCACATTAAGACAAAGAGGCCTCAGAACAGATCAGTGACCCTGAATGCAGGATGCAAACAGGTTTCTATCGCACATGGCTGACTTCCACAGACACAAACAAAGCGTTTTGCTGTTTGGTTGCTTAAACAGGGTTAAAATAACACATTCTTCTTCATTAGCCGGCTACACAACAGTAATGTGTGCCACAAAGCGTTAAATACCTCATTTGTCTTTGCTTGTGTAAAAGCAGCGAGACATGAATATTCAAATTTCTGGTTATTGTAATTCATCTGTAAAACTAAACAGTTTTACTTTAGTTTATTTTTTTTCTTTTCCTCATTTGGGTCATTGAGGACTTTTTCTCCTCTTTTGTGTCAAAGTTCACTTCCTGTTTTATTTTGAAGTTTAATTCCTATTGCTCTTTTCTGTTGAGTCCACCCATACCTTATGGATATTTAGTCAGGGTTTTTATCAGGTCATTATTACACCTCCCCGCTGTTTCTGAATCTCATATGTTACTTTTTGCTGACTTCCTGTTTCATGGATTTTAATTGCTTGTTAGATTCGTCCGTCTCTGTGTACCATTTTTTTTGTTCAAACTCAAATGAAAGGTTGTTGTTTTCCCACTAACCTGCCCCTCACCTGGTTAAATGCATTTATGAACATTTATTAAAAAACAACAGACACACGGCACAGACAGTCGCTGAGCATTCTTCTCAGCCAGGATGAAAGATGACGACCCAACCAAAGCAAGCAGCACTGCTAAAATCAACACTCTCACAACACTCTTGAAGCTGACTTCCAAATTGTTGCAGTTAGTGTGGTTTTATAGGCGAGTGACGTAGCCCCTCAGCTGAAGTCCACACAGACTATAAATTACACTAATTCATACAATGTGGTAATGAAAAACTTGAACACCCATAAAGCCGATGAAACACTGCAGGGTGAACTCGGTTTAATTATTCGGTTCACAGCAGTTTGTTGCTTGTGCAGAAATCGTGGTAACAGCCGAGGACACTGACGGGCTGTGCAGGTGAGACGTGGGAAGCGCACCTCCTCTCAGAAACTAAACAGAAGTCATTCATCAGCGTGTGCAGCAGGTTTGAAACCATGAAGCTGCTCCAAAACAAAACAGATGGAAATGTGCTGAGGACGTTGTGCGCTCACACTCAGCTGTGTGTGTGTGGTGAGTTCACTGACCCACTTCTGCACAAAAGCCTCTCTGCTCGTCTCCTGCTGCACCACTGAAGTCCAAGGCAGATATTTTTGCACTTTTTTCCAGCGACTACGTTTCTCTACGTGTACGTTTTGCTTTTTTATTTTTTTTATTTATTTATTTTTTTTTAGCAAAGTGAATCAAACTGAGTGTCCTCTGTCAGAGCTGGTTACCAGTCTATGCGGTCTGCTGTCCACCCTTTTTTTGTTTGGTTCTTTTGCATCAGAATTATTGTCTAAAGGCGAAGAAAGATGCCCAACGGATTTACTTTACCAAATGGACCATCCCAGCCTTGCCGTAATGGTCCATTTGATTCACCTTTTATTGTTTATTTTATTTTATTTTCACTTGTTACACACGGGACAGACATGACTGGGAGAAAGAAAGAGAGGTATGGAAAGAAAAACAGCGGGGAAGAGGGACGGTGATAAAGGGCAAAAAACAAAAACCAACAAAACAAACAGACGAAAAATCCATCCATCAATCACCTGGATCACCTGTTGAGAAAGAAGAAAAAGAAAACAAGCAAAAAAAGAGAGTAACACAATAAACAACATCATGATGATCTATGTGAATATGACAGTAAAAGTGCAGTGACGTGCCCGTGAGCTCCGTCGGCAGCCAGCTGTGCCAGAGTGACCGAGCCCGGGGGTGAAGACTCCAAACCGCCCTCCGACGCCAGGGGTGAGGTTGTACACCCTGATGGTCTTCTGGATGCCGTGTAGCGTGCCCACCCCGAAGGACCTATATGTATGTGTTATGACAGTGTGAGTAATGTGAATGTCTAAGTTGGGGGTTAAAATTGAGGCACAGGCAGCCAGAAGGGGACAGAAGGGGGGCTGCCCACCCTGCACCCTGGTGATA
Source organism: Neolamprologus brichardi (assembly GCF_056152115.1). Taxonomy (NCBI): domain Eukaryota; kingdom Metazoa; phylum Chordata; class Actinopteri; order Cichliformes; family Cichlidae; genus Neolamprologus; species Neolamprologus brichardi. The sequence continues at coordinate 67,288,282 of NC_142110.1, forward strand.
CACCTTTACCCCACGGCCCTGCATGTGTGGCTGATTGTGGTGGAGCAGGAGGCAGCTGGAGATGGGGAGGGAAGGAAGGGAGGGGTGGCTACAGTGACTACAGACGTTTGTTTTTTTTATGAAGTAAATTTGCACATTCGTCCAAATAAAGATGAGAGATAAAGAAAAAAATGGAACCATGGACTCGAGCAGGTATGGAACTAACCAACCAATGGTTGACTGACTCCAGATATCTGGAGACTGCGAAGCTGCCCTGCTGGCACATAGTGACTCTTATTATACAAAGTAAATGCTTCGATTTTTTCCTTAAATTTGTCACCTGTTTGCACATGAATGTTGATACATTTCAGTAACTAAACTAAACTTTTTTTATGTTTTAGTAACTAGTTATGAATTCTACAGCCTTCCTCAGCTCCACTTGTTTCATGCTTTAGTAATAAGCGAGTAAGTGAGACAGCAGCACTATCGTTTGTCTTGGCACAGACTCCACACCCAGGGAGAAAGGAGCAGCTGCCAACAGGAACAACCAGGCTGCACAGAAGACCTGACAGTAGTCCAAATGTGACTGCCCAAGGCAACTGGGCAACCACAACTGGTCTCGTGCTGTGATAGAGGTTAATGAGATTGTCACACTTTGTCTGCCCGTTCTAAACCACCAGTTCTCTGTGAATAGGAATTTTTCTCGTAACTATTTAAATACAGTAAATCCTTTGTGGCAGCCTGTCCTCATTGCCTGAAAGTCATATACTGCTGCATCCCCACAGCCGCTGGCATCTTTCAGACACACACAAGTTGAACTTTGACGTTAGTGTGGTGGCGTCCAGTGTATGAGACTGCTCCCGCTCTCACTGGGTCACATTTAAATGCGACGTGTCGCAGCATTTGTCGGCGTGCGTGATCGCTGCTGTGAAGGACATTTAAGGATACATTGCTGAAACACAGGGGAGTGTGCTGTGCTATCATAATGCAGTCAGAGCAAAGTCACAGAGTGTTGAGAAACAGTAACATAGTAACAAGACACTTTGCAGTTTGACACATTTGAGAGAGAGCGAGGTGCAAAGAGCTCTGCGGAGATCGTGGAGCATACAAGGTAGCAGCGTTTCAACCTCGATCGCGTCTGTTGTCATCAGAGAAGCTCACGTGTTTTTATTTACAACTACCAAACTTGTGCATCCTCTGATCCAGTGACACAGTTTGCAGCGTGTATGCACTTACACTCAATAAACTGGTGTTTTATTATGTGTGTGCACGGCTGCAATGAGCCAAGGCCATCAAATCTCAAATTTAAAGAGGAAATATAGAGTGTGTAGTGCCTTTGGTCTATGATAAGTGGGCGGTCATGTTTTTCCTACGCCTGAATTCAAGTCCAAATATTCTAAGCTGACCATGAATTATCTGCATACTGAGAAGTCTGCTCTGAAAGATAAAAACATAATATCATCATTATCAGCAACGCACCTGCTAAGAGAAGAGGCCATTACATTCCTACACCAGCACACGGGTACAATAGTTCAGTAAAGTCATAAATAGAGGCTGACTGCTCTCATTTCTCATCACGCCTGTTATGGACTGAGTAATAAATGAGTCTGGAGTTTGGTGGACAGCCTCTGCCTCCTGTGCCACAGCAGCTCGGAGCTTTGGGAAGTGTCGGAGGTCGAACTGGGTTTGTTGTCTTCGTGTTTCCAAGTGCAAATGTTTTAGTTGATGTTTGATGTTTTTTGGCTGTCATATCTCTCCAAACTAGCCATAATTAGGAATTATAAAAAGCTGAGTTTGCATGTCACATTTAAAGAAATAAAAAAAAATGTTATTTATATAGCAGCTTTCTAGAGAGAGTCACAAAGTGCTGCACATAAGATAACACATAATAAAAGGGTAAAACAGACAATATAAAACAGGCACAAATTAACCAAAAACTGTTTTAAAAAGGTGAGTTTTGAGTTGTTTTTTAAAAACAGCTACTGAGTCCACAGTTCTTAAGGTTTGGGGGGAGAGGGCCACAGTCTCGGGGCCACAGTGGCAAAAGCATCCTTAGTTCTCATCTTAGCTTGTTTTATAGCAAGTAAGCCCTGATCAGATGACCTCAGGGACCTGCTGGGGACATCGGGCTGTAGCAGATCAGAGATGTAGGTGGTGCCAGTCCATGCAAGGCTCTAAATGTCAAGACTAGGGTCTTAAAATGAACTCTAAATTCAACAGGAAGCCAGTGTAGCTGAAATAGCAACGGTGTCACATGTGAATACTTTGTTAAAAGCCTCGCTGCAGCATTTTGCACAGCCTGCAGACGATCTAGAGAACCCTTGCTTAGACAAATAAACAAAGAGTTACAATAATCCAAGCATGAGGAAATAAATGTATGTATAGCAATCTTTAGTTCAGAGCGAGATAAAATAGGGCTTAACTTAGCCACATTTCTTAAATGATAAAAATAAGACCGAACCAGAGAATTCACATGCCCATCCAATGTGAGAGTCGAGTCAAAAGTAGGGCTGCCACGATTAGTCGACTAGTCACGATTACGTCGACTATCAAAATCGTTGACGACTGATTTAATAGTCGACGCGTCGTTTGAAGCTTTGTAAGATCACAAAAGACGCAGGAATAAGTAGTAGGATTTAAGAGTGTAATAACGGACTGAAACAGAAGATGGCAGCACTGCATGTACAAGGATGCCAGCTGCCGTTAAACCCCGAAGAAGAAGAAGAAGCAGCGCAGCCCAGCTCAGTTTCCAACAATGGCGGCAGCTAGTTAGTTTTAATATTACTCTTATTATTCTTTCTGGGTCACAAAATAAACGTTTAACATATTTTCAGGCGAGAATGTAGCTGTGTAAACCTCAAATATCTGCTCAGTTTATCAAGACACCACATATTTTCAAAAGCGCTCCGACGTAGTGTTACCCACTAGCTCGATAGCTAGCTAGGCTAGGCTAACTAGAGCCTAGCCTAGCCGGGGGCTAGGCTAACTAGAGCCGTGAGAACACTGGACTCCCGCAAATCGTTTTCAAACCCACTGCTGTCTTTCGCTACTCAGGTTAAACATGATATATAAGTCACTTAGATAACTTAAAAATGTTATTGTTTGGCTTTTTTCAGTATTTTATTTGTTCCTGAGTAAATCTGTTTGGCTAAGATTAAAGTTATAGTTTTTACACAGCTGAATAAACGTCAAGCAGACAGCTGATTATCAGAAGTGTGAGATGCTGGAGAATTTACTCCGGTGTCCTGTTATATTTTAGATAGCAAGGAGTTTATTAAACTTCACCGAAACAATCTGCAAATTTCATTAAAATTTAATAAACTATCATCTTGTCTTTATTTTTAGTTAGCACATACCTTAAACACTTAAAGCTGTAAGCTAATGATAGTTATATAAGAGCAGATGCTGCTGGTGCAATAAGCTGTAGGTTTTACGTCCAATGGATGATGATCTGATTAGTCGACTAATCGCAAAAATAATCGGTGACTAGTCGACTATCAAAATAATAGTTTGTGGCAGCCCTAGTCAAAAGTGACACCTAAAGTCCTGATAGAGGATTTAACATAAACTGAGAGAGGACCAAGGGCTTTAATATGTACAATAAGATGAGAAGTCGTCATCTTCACTGAAAATATTGGGTGAAGTTTGCACATAATCGTGGAAGTTGACCACTGAAGAACACTAAAACATCACAGATCTTCTCGATGCTCTTGTATTTAATGAGACTGGCAAAAACATGTCGTACAGCTGGTTGCTGCCAGGCCTTCTGCACTTACGTTCTTCATCCCATATTTAGCAGTGAGTCAAACAAAACTGTGTAATCATTTAACCTGTCAATCATACCTCTCTGCATGGCAATAAAAATGGCTTTTAGTTCCTTAAGAATCATATAGCGAGCAGTTACACAAGCTTTTAACTCTCATTAACTCTAGCAGACTTGTTGACCTGTGCTAATCATGCCTGTCCCAGAGCACAGAGGCAGAGACCACGAGGCTGAGTGCTCGGGTTTATTGTTTAATAATTCATTACTTCAGCTCTCTATCTAAGCGTGCCTTCATGTCCACACACACACAGAAATGTCCTGTGAATCTCTTAAATGGTTATTGCTCGATCTTAAATTTATAAAATGAGGCATTTGAACTCCTGTCTGGGAAATTAACTGCTCTGAAATTAACTCAGTACATGGGAGCAATTTCCTGGGTGCTTTTACCAACGGTAGTGACAGCTGTCGCTTTGTTCATGCACAAACTTTCTTGTAGAACTGAACCCTCAGGAACTGGTGGGAATTTAGTTTGATAAGAGGAAAACTGCGACAAACTGCTGCAGAAAAATAAGTGGGACTGAAGTGAATAAATAAACAAATACATATCAATTTTATTTTCTAATTTTCACTTTAGCCTTGCTGCATTGAATCATATCTGTTATTAACCTCTGTCTCTCTTCCACAGCATGTCTTTATCCTGTCTTCCTTCTCTCACCCCAACCAATCACAGCAGATGGCCCCGCCCCTCCCTGAGCCTGGTTCTGCTGGAGGTTTCTTCCTGTTAAAAGGGAGTTTTTCCTTCCCACTGTCGCCAAAGTGCTGCTCATAGGGGGTCATATGATTGTTGGGTTTTTCTCTGTGTGTATTATTGTAGGGTCGACCTTACAATATTAAGCGCCTTGGGGCGACTGCTGCTGTGATTTGGCTGTATGAGTAAAACTGAATTGTATTACAAATTGGAGTCCGGTCACTTTTAGCCCTTAAGGTGATGGTTAGTGGGCTTTAACCTTTCTTGATGGATCATCAATCAGAAGTCTGAGTCAATAAATAATATTAATATTATTCCATCCATTAGTGGATCAAAACTTTCATCCTTTGGACACCAAACACCTACAGAATTTTGTGACAGTCCACTTATATTGCCTGTAGGATTTGTGCACAACATGGTATAATAGTCCAAAGTGTTGGACCAACCTGTAGTCTAACACGTGAATGACTGTTGCTGTATCTTAATCCAGCTGTTACCGCTGCTAAAACGTTTGGCTGTAGGTTTTTCTGTTGCTTTTTCTTTTAATTAATAAAATAAATACCAGTTCTATCTAGTTCTGACCCATGTTGCTATATTCCTCACGCTCTTCCCATCATTCCTTACTTTGTTTCTTCCCCGTTTCTCCTTCTGGCACAGCTGTGTAAGAGGGCTTTATTCCATGAGAACCCATTAGGGGCAGACAGCTAGCGTTTACGCCTGTCACACCGTGGACGTGCATACGTATATATTCATCTGTGTGTCTGCAGTGGTGCCGTGGGGGAAGCAGGGCAGTATAGCTTTTAAATGTGCCTTAGTATGGGTGTGTCATCCTTCATGCTTCTCACCAATAAAGCTATAGTATGCTTACCTGCACCCGTCCTTTCCTCATTCATCCTCGCCTCCTAATCTGCCCTGATGTGACGGGATGGCTACACTGACTATAATGTGACTAGCGGCACAGTGGTGGCCATCATTGCCTTTTACATATGAATCAGGCCTACATTAGTACTGCTGTCGTCACCACTTTCTCTTACATGGTGCATAGACAGGCTGTAAGAGCAGCCTTGTAACTCTCCATTAACAGGTTGCCAAATCATCCCTGCACCTTTTGACAGCTGAGAGCAAAAATAGAGTTTTTAAATAAAATGCTTTTGGGGCAAAACTCCACAGGGAGCTGCTCTACCTTCCTTTCCTTCTACACCCCTAACACTTGAACTTTCAGCTAATACATTAACAAAACTATTGCTAAACACACTATTCAGTAACCTTGTTACATTTGTTATTTTATTTGTGTGCGATCTACAGTGAAAAGTAATAAAGGACCTATAACTGAGCACCACGGCAGACCCCAGACAGGCAGCAGATGGTGTTCAGTAGATTAAGCTAGCTGGGTGCTACTTGCTAAGAAATCAAAATCAGAACTAGAGGTAACTGCAGAACAGAGATGGGCAGTTTGAGTTTGATTCCATAAAAAGTGACAAAAACATTAGTGTCCGTTGTGCGTGGGAAGAAAACTTCTTTTTACAGCGAAAAAAACCCCTAAACTTCCGAGCAAGCACCAAGTAGCTACGACGTAATGGGAAACTCACATAGTCTTTGACTTTATTTATTTTCTGCTGTGTTTTACTTGCATCTATTTGAAAGACTGAGTGTAAACACAAAAAATATTTTATTTTATGTGCTGGAATGTGCAGAAAATAGGTTTAAATGTTAAATTAATTTCTTCAAGTCAGAGAATGTTGCAGATAATTAAATGTTTGCTTGATGCATAAAGTTAAAAGATTAAAACTAATAAAACAAGTTTTAAAAAGAGACTTTTCCATTTGATTACATTTTGTATGATGATTATGCAGAAAAAGTAGAATTGGGCTGAAAGATCTATCACTTTATCACCTATTCAGGTCGTAAATCGTGTTTTTAAAAAGTAATTAAGTAATTAATTACTTTTGAAAATAAGTAATCAGTAAAGTAACGGGATTACTTTTTTGGGGAAGTAATCAGTAATTAGTTACTGATTGCTTTTTTCAGGTAACTTGACCAACTGCAGAATCAGTTGCTAATTGCTGGTGAGCTGCTTAGATTCTTAGCAGGACTTTTTGCAAAGCTTGAGAGCTCTTGAAAAGCGGGGAAATCCCAAAAAGGTTAGATCGTGGAACAAACACGGCAGCATGGCTACAGTCGAAGCTAAAGACAAATCTAAGGCAGTTGGCCAAAGTGCACAGCACTGTGTTTGGTGATTGCCATTGTTTTTGATCCCAAACTCATCTTTTGTATCAAATGGAGAAACTGCTTAAAACAAGGCTGTTCATGAAGAATCACCTTCAACAAGGAAATGATCAGAAAATCAATATTAATCAATAAAATACTTCATCAGTCTGATACTTACAGGTTTGGTTTGGGATCCATTTGGAAATGGCTCTGTACCATTTCCTGTGCAAAGAACATCCCTTTCTAATGACGACTGCAAGCAGAACGTCAGTGAAAGAAGAATCTTCCATCAAAATCCACCTTCGTGCTTCTTTACAAGTCAGACTGAAGCAACGGCATATTGTCTGCACCACTGAGCAGCTGATTTCCTGTCGAATGGCTCTCATGAAGAAACTTCAAGAAACTGGAAAACTGGCTGGATTGCTGCCACTCAAGTGCACCCTAGAAACCTGTTTTCCCTCTGGGAGATGAAATCTGCTTCTCTCCAAGAGCTGTCAAGCGTTGTAAGAACTCCTGCTAAGAATCTACCATCATCATAGTCAAAGGAGCTTGGAAAGAAAAGCGTCTGGACTTCTTTAAGTTGCTTGAAGACGTTTCACCTCTCATCCGAGAAGCTTCTTCAGTTCTAAGGTCAAATGGTGGAGAGTCCCAGATATAAACCTAGTGAGATGTTTCTAGGTTTATATCTAGAGGGACAAAAGGACCCCCTGATGATCCTCTAATCACATGGTGTGAAACTGGGTGTGGGTCACAATCAGCCAGGGTTTCAGGTGAGCTCATTGTGAAACCTGGCCCCACCTTATCATGTGATTTCCTGAGGTCAGATGGCCCAGGATGTGAGTGGGTGTTAAGGCGTCTGGGAAGGATCTCAAAACTGGATTATAGATGGCAGACAGTTGGTGTCGTAAACCACCGCCTCTGTTCAAAGATGGTCGCTCACAGTGGACATAGATGCTTCTTTCACTCCTCTTTCAAACCATCTGTCCTCTCTGTCCAAAATGTGAACATTGGCATCCTCAAAGAGTGACCTTTGACCTTTAGATGCAGATGGACTGCTGAGTCTTGTCCTGTGGAGGTGGCTCTTCTATGTTGTGCCATGTGCTTGTGACCATCATCATCATCGTCTAGGAATCTGTGGGAAACCCATAACTGTTGGAGTCCTGGTACTCCAATACTTCTTTTGTCCACATCAGTCCAACATTTACATCAGTATATTATATGCACATGGCACTGGCACTATGTTGCCTGTCTGTTCCCTTTATAATAATATTCACTTTTCTTTGTTACCTCTGAGATTCTGCCACCCTGTAGCCATTTCTTCATATCTATATTTCATTCACAATTATTTTTATCTTTCTCACTTGTCAGATAAAATAACTCATCCTCTGATTCTGATTCAGAAAAGCTTTCGTATTTGCCAAAACATGGCAGATGCCATTGTAGAAAGCTCTGCATACAGCGACTAATCTATGAAGAAATAAGAAAATCTCTAAATATGTTGTTACGAAAATTGAATTTCGTTCTGCATTCAAACGTCAAAACACAGAGAAAAAAATCCCGTGAAGCAACAGAGGCTTGTGTTATAATGCAGCTTAATTCCCACTGAGAAGAAAAAGCATGATTCAACCCATCTTTCTATTGTATGTCATTTAAATTAGATACAGAGACACATCCTCCCACTCTTTGCATCCATCACCAACATAAAGCGTCATGTTTCCAAAAGAACTCGGATTGTTCCCTCCATTTCTTTCTATCAGTATCGAGAGATTTGTTTTTGAACACTGAGAAACATTTTTCACAGCACTAAAAAGTAAACACTCAGAATAAAACTGCTGACAACTTTTCTGATAGGTGCTGTCTGGTAATAACTGTTGCCCCTTTTTCAGTTACAAACGAATAAATCCAAAGCAACAGAGGAAAAGAAAGGTGAAGGCGAGAGCAGAGGAAGGGTGGAGTGGGTGGAGATGAGTGGCAGAAGGGGAGCAGCAACGCTGAAAGTGCGGAGTACAAGATGTTAGTGTTTTTGAGACGGTGACGCTGACAAAAAGACAGCTGAGCTAGAGTGTCCAGGACAGACAAGAGTAGAAATGAGTTTGAAGAGACAAAGTTAGAAAGGCGAGGCTGAGATGGAAGCAGAAAACATCAAAGTGTTGCATCAACAGGTCAAACCACATCCAGCTAATCGCTCTTTTGGAATAATTTCTTAAAAACATGGCAATGATGCTATTTTGTCGGCTTCTTGTCTAATTTCTCTTGCTTGCGTCATAAAAGCGGTTACACCATAGCTTAAATGTGAAAAAGTCCCTGAGTGCTCCGAATTAAACGAAGCTCACACGTAAGTTCAATAAGGAAGGTCTGTAGTCACACATCTATCTGCCTCCCAGCTGTTTGGTGGCTAATATAAGATTTACATCACTTTCAGTTCATTGTGATTGGCCACTGGTCTGCTCCAATCATCTTCCCGCCAGCCTCCTTCAGGCCAATCAGCCTCCACTCTGCGTACTTTAAGTCTTGCTGCTCATCTGTCATTCTCCCTTGCAGACACCTTCTTGCAACCCACCTCCTCCCCATCTCTGCCTTTCCCATGTTCCTCAGGCTCCATTCAAGCCTCCATCTTCATCTCCACCACCAGTGTCTAAACTCGGAGGGGTCCAGCCCTAATCCCGATCCCCGCTGGGATTCCGTTCTGCTGCGATGAGCCATCGGAGTCTAATCGCCAAATACCCAAACTGAATTCTGTGCATCACTAAATCAGTTCATTTTAAAGTCCTTATTGAAATATCAGACAGTCTCTAATATTCCTAAACGCATGTGTATGAGTTTATCAAGGTGTTTTGCTTTTGCCACCTCACTCTGCATTTTTAAAAGCTTTTCAAATAGTACAGGGTGGGCCATTTCTATGGATACACCGTAATAACATGGAACTGGTTGGTGATATCAAAGTCCTGTTTGTGGCACATTAGTATATGTGAGGGGGCAAACTCCTCAATGGTGGTGACCATGGTGGCCATTTAGAAGTCGGCCATCTTGGATACAACTTTTGTTTTTTTCAATAGGAAGAGGGCCATGTGATACATCAAACGTATTGGTAATGTCACAAGAAAAACAATGGTGTGCTTGGTTTCAACGTAACTTTATTCTTTCATGAGTTATTTACAAGTTTCTGACCACTTATAAAATGTGTTCAATGTGCTGCCCATTGTGTTGGATTGTCAATGCAACACTCTTCTCCCACTCTTCACACACTGATAGCAACACCGCAGGAGAAATGCCAGCACAGGCATCCAGTATCCGTAGTTTCAGGTGCTGCACATCTCGTATCTTCACACCATAGACCAGGGGTGTCCAAACTCCGGCCCGCGGGCCAACCGCGGCCCACGGTCCATTTTAATTGGCCTGCAAGTAATTTTATAAATAGAATAGAATATGGTCGCACTTCAACTTTTGCTTGAGTGTATTGCACTTCTTAGTTTTAACACCAGGGGGAGCTGCTGTTGATCAAGGTAGTTGCTCCACCAAAAAGGACAATCACAGAAGAAATTTACCCCAAGTTACTAAACATGGCAGAACCAAAGAAGCGAAAGGTAGAAAGTGAGTGCAGAAAATTTCAGACACGGTGGGAGAGTGAATATTTCTTCAAAGAACTCAAGGGGAAGTGTGGCAGTTATGAAAGAGTATAATATACGATGTCATTATGAAACCAAACATCAGGCCTATGCATCCGACACTGGTGCTGAGCGAGAGCAGACATTAAAGCAAAGGGTAGCTCTCCTGCAGGGCCAGCAACAGTATTTTTCTCGTGCTCGAAAGGTCCAAGAAAAGGCTCCGATAGCAGCTATGAGGTCGCCCAACTCATCGCAAGACATGGCAAGCGCTTTTCAGATGGAGACCTCATAAAACACGGCCTCGTTAAAGTCACCGAAATAATGAGCCCGGAAAAAGTGCAGGACAATGTCAGCATGTCCAGAAATCCAGTCGTGCGACGCATTGAAGACTCGTCAGCCAACATTAAACTGCAACTGTCTGATAAAGCTGTGGTTTTGATGTTTACTCCATCACATGCGATGAGAGCACCGATGCCACAGACACCGCACAGCTGCTAATTTTTTTGCGGGGAGTGGACGAGAGCACCAGCACTTTAAAAATATATTCCACAGTACCCGTGTGTTAATAAGCATGCATGTGCACATGCTTCAAATATCAATAATGCGCATCAATTCTGTCACTACCCTGCTTTTGCGCACCACTTTCTTATATTTGTTTTTCTTGTTAACACAGAGTACACACCGCTGTGCACAGCACACGCACACGCAAAGTCAGCTGATCTCATCTGATGCAGATCTGCTCCTTGATCAAGTGACATTTGTCTGGATTTTTGCCACGAATGGCGATCAGCACCGCGGCTGGATGGCCCAATTTACATACCCAGCGCAGCTGATACTCCCCAGAATAATTTACTAAAATTATGCACTCCTGTAATAAAGTCCAGTTCAGTCTGTTAATGTTGATAACGGTTTCAAACGAACGTTAATAGGTGTGTTGCTAAGCCTAATAACTTAAATAACAAGCTTGAAATGTACCCGTCCCATTTTCCCCTTTATTGTTTTTTCTCTGTGCTGTAAATCTTCTGTCTAAGAAGAAATCTGAGGCTGTTCTGAGAATGAACTACCAAAGCTTTTCTGAATAAATCAATAAAGACCCATTTATGGAAAGCTGTGATGAAGGCAGTTTTGTTTTTAATTATATTCAACAATACAACATATTCGCCCACTTTTAAGTGATTTTTCTAACTTTAATACACTAAAGTTATATACCTAATTTCCAGTAAGTGGCCCAGCCACTCCTTTATTTTTATGTATGTGGCCCTCAGTGAAAAAAGGTTTGGACACCCCTGCCATAGACAATTGCCTTCAGATGACCCCAAAGATAAAAGTCTAAGGGGGTCAGATCAGGAGACCTTGGGGGCCATTCAACGGGCCCACGACGACCAATCCACTTTCCAGGAAACTGTTCATCTAGGAATGCTTGGCACCCATAATGTGGTGGTGCACCATCTTGCTGGAAAAACTCAGGGAACGTGCCAGCTTCAGTGCATAAAGAGGGAAACACATAATCATGTAGCAATTTCAAATATCCAGTGGCCTTGAGGTTTCCATTGATGAAGAATGGACCCACTATCGTTGTACCCCATATACCACACCAAACCATCACTTTTGTTGTTCCAGCAGTCTTGGAGGGATCCATCCAATGTGGATTAGTGTCAGACCAATAGCGGTGGTTTTGTTTGTTAACTTCACCATTCACATAAAAGTTTGCCTCATCACTGAACAAAATCTTCTGCGTGAACTGAGGGTCCTGTTCCAATTTTTGTTTTCGTTGAGATGCTGCAGTAGCTGGAGTTTGTAAGGGTGCCATTTGTGAGTAGCTAATATCCGCCGAAGGGATGTTCGACTAATGCCACTCTCCAGTGACATGCGGCGAGTGCTACGCTGTGGGCTCTTGCTGAATGAAGCTAGGACAGCCACTGATGTTTCTTCATCAGTGACAGTTTTCTTGCATCCACATTTTGGCAAATCCAACACTGAACCAGTTCCACAGAACCTAGCAAGCAGTTTGCTAACTATAGCATGGGAGATGGGTGGTCTCGTAGGGTGTCTTGCATTGAAATCTGCTGCAATGACCCAGTTACTGCGTTCACCAGATATCAACACAATTTCGATCCGCTCCACACGTGTTAACCTCTTCGACATGTCAATAGCTGTGAACTAAGAGAAACTTCTAATAATTAATGAAAGAATAAAGTTACGTTGAAACCGAGCACACCATTGTGTTTCTTGTGACATTACCAATAAGTTTGATGTGTCACATGACCCTCTTCCTATTGAAAAAGCAAAAGTTGTATCCAAGATGGCCGACTTCTAAATGGCCACCATGGTCACCACCCAAACATTTTCACTGGATTGCTAGGTGGATGTAACTTATTAACTGCTATTGAGGTCCAAGGCCTCTGTGAAAAGAAAATTGAGCAACTGAGTGAATAATAGTAATTCTATTAGATACACATAGAACTTTATTATCTGAGTAAATATAAAAACCTTGTCTCGAATATTTTTCTCTATATAAATGAATAGAAAATAAACTGTCCATGAACAGGACCCTGTGGAACACCTATTTTGTTCTTTAGAAAAGATGGTTTGTCATTGAGAAGAGGTCAGGGTGGATGGATGGGTCAACCAAACAATAGACAAACACTAATTGTGTGCTCCAAATAGTCTGATTCTTAACGTTGTGTTGGTGTCATTGTATCCATAATAATCCAAACTCTCATCTTGAGGTTTTTTGTGTGTGTGCATTAATGTTTTCACAGAGATAAATCAACAAAACACATCTGCTTCACATCGAGACCTATATGATTGTTCACTCTGGAGGACTTGTTGGTACATTATGCAGTCAGAGTGAAAAGTGAGAGGACACGTGGTCACAGCCCCCTGTTAACACACACTTCAACAAATTATACCCAGAGAAGACCCACCGGGAATGTCAAACCACGTCTCCTGAGTGCAGAACTGTGCGCTGCCGAGGGCCCCGGCTGACCTGCGCCTCATTTGCGTGACGGAGTTCGGTGTAATGAATTTCATTCTGAGTGTGTCACAACTGGCTGAGCTCAGTGTAGGTCCCACTGGCTTTTCCTTTTCTCTCTTCACAGTCTCCCTGCAGATGAAGTGTCTCATCCAACCACAGCTTCCTCCTGACAGTCCTCGTGCTTTGTGAGAAATGCTGCACATGGGACTCTTTTTTCTTTATCTCTTTATTGCCATCTCCATCACACACACACACACACACACACACACACACACACACACACACATGCACAGCTATTTCTTTCTCCATCTTCATTCTCAGTCAGACACCTGGGAGTCCTTTGTTTCGTTCTCTAGGGTCTGACTTTGGCAGTCATTATGAGTCAGAGGAAATCCACTTCAGAGCCTCAGAGAAAGGCTGACTGAGTTAACCATAAAACTCTTTCTCATCCCATCTGTCTCTTCCCACCCTTGTCACTCCTAAGACTCTTCTTTGCCTCTTTTATTGCTGTTTTCACAAATAGCTGTTACACAACTTCAGGCAGACATAAGCAGAGTGATGCAGGTCATGAATCAGATCAGAACAATGAAAAACGTGTCTGGTGCTCGGACAACGGCACTGGGTGGTTCTGGGGTGGGACATCTGTGGACCGGGCTTCTCGTGGATGCTCAGTCACAACCAGAGATGGGCAGTAACGCATTACTTCTCTTCGTTACTTGTAACGCGTTACTGTAATCCGATTACTTTTTTCACGTAACGAGTAAAGTAAGGGATTACTATTGCAAAAACGGTAATTAGATTACCGTTACTTTCCCATAGGAACGCTGCGTTACTGCGTTACTAAAACCGTGATTTTTTGCGAGAATGTCTCATGACAGTGACGTAAGCGAGTGCGACGTTCGTGACAACAGCTGTGTGCAGATCAACAATGGATCATATATTGAGTGCAGAGAGAGTATGAGCGTGCAGCGTTTAAAGCGTGGACGTACTGACCTTACTTTGAGTTTGATTCCATAAAAAGTGACAAAAACATTAGTGTCCGTTGTGCGTGGGAAGAAAACTTCTTTTTACAGCGAAAAAACCCCTAAACTTCCAAACAAGCACCGAGTAGCTACGACGTAATGGGAAACTCACAGAGAAACTCGCGGATTCTTCCACTGACCGCTGCACACCTGCACCAGGGTAACCCTCCGCCTACCCCACTCCTGCTTTACAGGTGAAAATAGAGCAACAGGACCGCTAGTCTTTGACTTTATTTATTTTCTGCTGTGTTTTACTTGCATCTGTTTGAAAGACTGAGTGTAAACACACAAAATATTTTATTTTATGTGCTGGAATGTGCAGAAAATAGGTTTAAATATTAAACAAATTTCTTCCAGTCAGAGAATGTTGCAGATAATTAAATGTTTGCTTGATGCATAAAGTTAAAAGATTAAAACTAATAAAACAAGTTTTAAAAAGAGACTTTTCCATTTGATTACATTTTGTATGATGATTATGCAGAAAAAGTAGAATTGGGCTGAAAGATCTATCGCTTTATCACCTATTCAGGTTGTAAATCGTGTTTTTAAAAAGTAACTAAGTAATTAATTACTTTTGAAAATAAGTAATCAGTAAAGTAACGGGATTACCTTTTTGGGGGGAGGTAATCAGTAATTAGTTACTGATTACTTTTTTCAAGTAACTTGACCAACACTGGTCACAACAGTGTAGATGAGTGTTATTAGGATATTTAGAATTTTGAATTTGGGTATTCAGGCTTTCCTGAAAGCACTTTTGTCTTTATGTGTCTTGTAAACTTTGAATGCGTCTGCGTTTGGGTCCTCTCCCCCCAGAGAGGGGGTACTGCTGTACAGGTACTGGTGCTAAAATGAGAATGGAGTGTATCAGCTAGACCCCGGGGACAGCTTGAGCTAGACTTGTGTCTACAGGGTCAAAAAAACAATTAATGCCATGGCAGCCAAAACAAGAAGCATGATATGCCGTTATTTAGAGAAAAGTCTCAGGGACACACGAGCCGTCCTTTTGAGCAAACAAACACAAAGAAGAAAATCAGTTCAGCCCTGACACCGATAAAATAACTCCTGTAGCTGTTCAGTCACAAAAGAAGAATTTGTTTGACATTTTTTCCCCAAAGTATTTTTTCATTTTTGTCACTATGCCTCCTCTGCCTCCTCTGCCTCCTCTCTCCTAGACGTCTGCCCTCGCACACGTGACAGATACTGTTGAGAGGAAACACCCAAATACCATCATCATTAATATGACTCATTTTTAAAGACACAAAGGAAGAACAATTATACATAAGACAGCTAAAAATGTCTCTCAAGTACCTTTTTGATCAGGAAATAAAGAGCAGAGCTTATTTTTGGAATATGAGTCAATGC
The DNA here is from genome assembly GCF_056152115.1 of Neolamprologus brichardi. NCBI lineage: Eukaryota > Metazoa > Chordata > Actinopteri > Cichliformes > Cichlidae > Neolamprologus > Neolamprologus brichardi. Next base: position 67,303,946 of record NC_142110.1, read on the forward strand.
GAAAACTGACAGGAGCTTTATTGGGGATAAAAAGGTTAAAGGATTTAAGTTTTCTTTCTTCTTTCAGTTTTGTATCATTTTGTGAGTAGGAAATAAGTGAATATAACTGTGTAAATATTTGTAGATAATAATTCTCCACTTAAATTACAATTTGTTTCATATGTGAAAGGCTTGGTTTGAGAAGAGATCATGGTTTAAGTTAGAATAGACCTGTTGGAAACATCACCCTGAAATGATGTGAGAGGGTAACCTCTTAGAAATGTTCTTAATAACACTCAGTCAGGTCCTCATGGTGTAAAAATATATGATTTTACAAAACCAAAGAGAAGCACAGCCAGTTGAGGATTTCCGAACACCAGCAATGAGTTCTGGAAGTTTTGCAGCTCTCGCAGCAACAGAGTGACACGTCGCTGCACGTCAGCATGTCAGTGGCAGCAGACGTTGACAGAACTGATCCTGACTCACAACTACAAGAAAAGACTTTTTGCCAGTTTAGTTACTTTTTCACATCTTTTCAGAGACTTTTTAATGTTTTAGATTTTCTTTTTGCTACTTTTGTGTCAAAAAAAGTGACTTCCTGGATGAATTCTTTGATCAGTATGTGACTCTGATCATGTGTCTGTGGACTGACTGTGTTCATATGGAGGAGAGCAGCAACAAGTTCAGACAGCAGCCAGAATTAGAAGAGGAAGAAGAAATGTTCTCGTGCACAAAATTTCACAAAGCTAAACTTTCCTGTGGCTGTATGAAGATTTGGGGCACTCTGAAACCCAAAGGCATATAGATAATGACTTTTTTTTTACTGTTGCTTTTATTTAGTTAGTTTTTCCTCTGTTTGGTTGTTTCTCATAAGTGTGTCTGATTGAGAGAACCTGAACACTCAGCAGTGTGTTGGATTACCGTGTCAACAAACAAAGCTATCATCTCATGTCAACCCGACTATGATGGCAAACAGAGACGTGTGAGCAGTAAGGAATCCCTTTCGAGCATCTCCAGTAGCCCACGAGGGAACCAAAGCGCTTTGATCTGGATCTCATCTGCAAAATCTGCAGTTGACGAGACAACAGCTAAAGCGCAGCTTACTGAACAACTGCTATTTACGCTACTGGCAGCCGCTGGGGATGAAAACATTATAGAGGTTTCATCATTCAGCTCAGATTGCACTTACACACCTTTTGATTTGTATGACTTTTTACTGTTTCTGCGATGGCGTCACTCGACATTACAGTCTGAACTAGTTGAAATGTGAATGAAAGACTGACTCAGGTTCGTGGATGTAGTCACCCTTTTAAGTGACTGAGGGACACACAAACATGTGATATCTTACAGATAGGGAGACTTGTACTTTCCCTCACTGACAGTGGAAGACTATTCCAGAAGCTCACTCCCTGATATAACAGAGCATCTGTGAAAAGGTGGTCCATCTAAATGCCCGTTCACAATCACCTCTAACAGTGGCTCCAGTCAGTCGAGACCCGACAACACTGCTAGATTTTTGTTTAATAAAATCACTTATTGGTGGAGGCGCCAGACCAGGTATAGCTTTGTACATTAGACGGGCAGCGTCCAGCGTTGTAACAGAAAACAAAACAAAGACACAAGACAAAGTTAGAGAGGCACAGCTGAGATGATATGAACAAGTGCAGAGGAGGGATTGTGGATATATTGGAGCTGCCAGGCAGGAGGAAAAGGGAAAAGCCTCAGAAGATTCATGGATGAAGTGAAGGAGGAGGTGCAGAGGGTGGATGTGACCCAGGAGGATCATGGGATAGAGTGAGATGGAGGCAGATGATGTGCAGTGGCGACCTCTGTAAGCGACTGTATACAACAGAAGTTGAACTAGTTGTAGTTGTGTATTACCACTTTTTTCCAAAAGGCGGTGTAGTGAGTCACTAGCTAAAACTTAAAACAGTAACATGCAATAATACTTGTTAATAGGTACAGCGCAAAAAGAAGATTAGTAATAAAAGTTGGCGGATAATTACAGAATTTTAACACAAAATTTGACAGAATTTTGTGTTGAGTGTTTTTGTCTCTCAGTGACTCTACAGTCTCATCCTAAACATTCAAACTAGTCTGCAGTCCCTTAAAGAATACAGGAATCCGGTCGTTAAGTCTGACGTCACTACTCGTGTCTGGACCTAAACTCTGCTGCAGGTCCATATATCAAACGATCACTATGGCATTACTGAGAGTTGAAAAACTGTCTAAAGTCTTTCATCTTTAATAAAATGATCAGCGTTCTGCTCTACCAGGTGTAACAATTGAGTTTAACATCCAGGCATCCATGAAAATGGAATTTATGACATTTAACGGAGTTAGAAGTTAGCAGGAAGTTAGCTCGCTAGCTTCTATCTAAATACAATATAGCATGTCCTGACTGCGGGGTTTTGGAAACAAATTAAAACATACAGCTCTGTTACCACTTCCAACATAAATGAAGACAGAAAACTAAACAGCAGTGACGTTTGTAGGGTTACTGAAGTTGGACTAGCTGGTGTATAATGATGTGCTACGTGACCGCTAGCGACACAGCTATGTTAGCATAATATAAACAAGCTAGCTTTTTTTCCACTCGATAAAAGTTAACGTGAGTGTTCTCGGTGGTCAGGAACAAATGTAATCGCATGGCAGGATGCTGTAAAAGGACCAAACTTCAGCCAGGAGAACAACTGAGATAATCCATCCACAATACGAGGTTAGTCATTCATATACTGCTGCATGGGCTGGGCTGTAGTTACATCCTAAGGTTTTAAAAACTGAGCTTAAATAAATGATTAGCGGTAATAAAAGCCGAGGGAGGTCAACAGTGATCACTGACTGTTTTAGGATCTTTTTGAGATTAAATAGAAGAAAATACAAAACATTAAACATGTTAACAACACAAAAGCCATATTAAACGCAGACTACTTTAGGCCCGGAAGCAGGATTCGTCGTGTCATCACTTAACGACCGGCTAGTTAACAGACTACAAAATGTCGTTTATGACTTTAGACCCTTAAGAATTTCTCTCCATCCATCATGAGATGCACCAGAAATTAAGTTTCTCTGAATGTTGATCAGGGAAGCTTTTATATAACCCGGACTTGTTTGAAGAGATTGAAAGCAATCATTTCTCCTCGCAACCTATTGGCTATTCCAGCCAAGCATTACATTCACACAGCGAGAGGGAGAAAATGTGCAATTACTTCTACATCATCTCATTGGAGAGGAAAATTGGTGCTGCCAAAGTGGAAAGAAAAAATTCAGTCCTCATCTCGTTGAAAACTCAGCGTGAGAGTAGATGTCGCAAGAATGAGACAGACAATCAATCAAAGACCTGAAATATGAAAGAAAGAGAAGACGGAAAATCTGATTTAGGAAATGACAAAAGATATGACATGAAAGGAAAGCGGAGGCTAAATGAATGTGAGAGTGCCGGCAGGATAGAGTGGGCCAGTGTAATACTAATCTGATAACCCGTAGAGCAGATCAACAGCATTCTCCACCAGATTGCTTTCTTTCTGTTCTAGAGGATCGTTTTGTGTTGTCTTTTGCACAGCTGCTGATTCAGAAGCAAATCTGCTTCGTATGTTTAGTACAGCACATGTAGAGATTTGACTGTTTTGACAAACAACTCTAAACCTACCAGAGCCTGTATATAAAAGATGGACGTAGCCACCGAAACATCATCCATTGATTTTTGGAGGTCTATGTTTAAGACAGAGGGTGGAGTGCTAATCAGCTACTGCTATCGTAGTTAGCTAGCTACTAAGGGTGCAACGATACTCGTATCGATATTGAACCGTTCGATACAGTGCTTTTGGTTCGGTACGCATATGTATTGAACAATACAAAATTTTTAATTTATTTTATCAACTTTTTATCTGACGATGCTGTCTGTGTTGAGCGCTCAGTGGATCTGCGCTCGACAGTGCAGCCTAGGCGGAGTAGTTGAACGCAGATCCACTGAGCGCAGGGCAAGCTAGCGAGACAGAAGCTAAGCTCGTTGCAACATGGCAAATTGAACCTCCCCCACCCTCATTCAGATCTGGCGTTTGGAACTATTTTGGTTTTCATGTGACGTATGACCCTGAAGGTAAGCGCGTCATGGACAAAAGTAAAACAGTATGTCGGATGTGCCAGCAATGCTCAATTACATGGGTGGGAACTACTGCGTTAGCGCAGTTAGCTTGCTAACGTGTTGGCCGTCCAGCCCCACGCACGGGGCGATCCGCGGTAGCTTGTTAACGGAGATTTGCAGTTTTGTGGCGTCAACGTCATTTCAGATTAACGCTGACAGCACTAGTGGGAACACAACGAATATGACTGCACATTTACTCCGACATCATCCTCGTGCAAAGACAAGTGGAAGCAGACAAAAACAACAAGAACAACAACTCAACAGAGTTAGAAAATAGCTTAATGAATTTCCTCAAAATTAATGTGCTTTGTGAATAGTTGGAGCCACCTGGTGGACAAATACCGCAACTGCAACTGTTAAAGTTCCAAATTGCTGCACAGCGCATGCCTCAGCAAAGGAAAAAAAAAACTCCCAAGCTGGTGGTAGGTGCTTGTGAGCGATACTGTTGTCAATTTTGTATGTGTATTAATGAAAACATTCTTATAGTGGTAATTGTCAACATGTATTTTGATTGTAAGCAGTACTAGCATGTATCCTGAAAGTTACAGGCATTTTGATGCATGGGTAGTAACTTTATTCAGGAGTAGCATTTTTAGTTAGCATGCTAAGCTAATACTCGTTAGCTAGTCGGGTGCTTTTTGACTTGCACTCAGCTCTAATGTTTCTCTATCAGATTGTAATTGTTCTAATTCTTTTTAACAGAACTGAAGGTTGCAGTTGCGTTACACACTGTTAATGAAGACTGTGTGCTGTTTTCTTTGTACCAGGTAGGCGCTGTTAAGTATAAGTTTTAATTGATGCTGTTGTATAGGGAAAAAAAAAAGATGAACAATGATGATTGTTTTATAATAGAAAAGCTGTTTTTATATGTTATTGTTGTTGTTGTTTAGGGAAAAGGAGAAAAATAAATAAATAATACTGCTACTATACGATCACAGGTTTGGTTTCAGCTAGAACTTTTAAAAGAAAGACTTTGTTGATGTTGTGTTGTATAAATATATCTTATTCATTTGTTAAGTGTTATGTTTGGAAAGAAAAAGGAAAAAAAAACTCCCAAGCTGGTGAACTGAATGTTTCAGTTGCTTTACACACTGTTAATGAAGACTGTGTGCTGTTTTCTTTGTACCAGTTGCCAGAATAAAGAGGGAGCCCAGAGTAAGGGCAAGTCCAGCGTTGCAGTGCCGTCCTTTCTACATGGGCATATCACACCACTTGCACAATAGACTCACAGAACAGCAACAGCTACACACGCATGCTACAAACTTGACCCGAGTCATTTAGACAGCCGTTAGCACATGATTCTCCTTATGGGGACCTGATATGTTTAATATGCTGCTGAGAATATAGCCCAGAAGAAGCGTATAGTAGAGCTTTTATTTTGGAAAGAGACATTTCTCTGTAATAAACTCTCTTTTCCAAAGATGAGGGATTTCTCCATCAGATATATATATATTTTTTTATTACTTTGTTGTTTCAGCAACATTAAATTTAAAAAACTGTACTTTTGAGTTAAAATATATATTTATAATTTTAATAAATGACAAATTAAAAAGGCATGAACATTTTTTTGTATCAAAAAAATATCGAACCGTGACACCAAAGTATCGAACTGAACCGAACCGTGAATTTTGTGTTGCACCCCTACTAGCTACATGCTGTAATGGTACCAGTGCAGTGTACAGATGCAGCTATATGCTAATTAATGCTAACAGAATGTTCTGACCCAGGCCATTAGCTCCTCCCTGTTTGAGGTCATTCTGCTCTGCAAGCTCTGATTGGCTGGTGACATTTTTAAATTAAGACCCGACCTGACTGCTTTCTTACAATTCCTACTGAAGGTTTATTTGTCATAAAGAGTGTTCCAGTATAGGTCAGATATTGGAATTTCCACGTTCCAAGTCAGAATTGTTATCTGGAATTCTGCCTGAATTTGGAATTCCAACTCAGAAATGCGTCATAGCCTCCAGCCCCGCCCCAACTTAGTAAGCTGAGGTGGCACCTTTGAATGTAAAAAATAAGAAAACTGCATAAATAAATAAATAAATAAATAAATCTCTTGTGTATAGCCAACGCATGAATGGCTCTGCCTTCCTTGGTTCCTGGAATTGTTGTTCTGCTGTGTGAAAAAATGCTTTTAAACATGCAAAAAATGCAGAAATTTCGTGTAGATTTTAAATACTGTAAATATTTAAAATCTATACCAGGCGGGAGGCGGGTAAAAGGTAAAGCCTGCATTTTCTTTTGATGTTTTATGGTGTAGTTAGGCTAGTTTTATTAGTTGTTTTGGCCACGACTACCTGAGGAGAGATGAATTAACCAGTTTATTTTGAACTGCAAAATTTGCAGCACAGGTCCTTCTGTGGGAGTGGGGAGCAGGGGAGTCACGTCCATGTTGCACGCTGATTTCCCCTAGCTACAGACTAATATGATACCACAATTTCACTCAGTAAAACAGGATTCCTCAACTGCGGGTGTTGCGAGCCTACAAATTGTCACATAATTCAATAAAATCCACCAACAACAAATACATGGCCAGGAGCTCCGGCTCAGTGACTCATATTGGCGTGAGTGAGGACTAGCAGACAACTGCCAGCTAAAGCTACTTGTGCTGCTAGCTCTTTCAAGGTGTCTATGCCACTAACTCCAGTAACTCCGGATAGATCATTTCTCATATAGCTTTTAAACAGGGCAAACCCAGTTTTTTCATAAACATGCTTCTTTGTGCACTAAAGTTTTTAATAAACATCTTTTAGAGACGACCTCGTGTGGCTGTTAGAGGAAACACCGTTTCAGGTCCTGAAAGTTGCTTCTTGATACCAACTCCCAAGCACAACAGGTTAGGGTTGCAAGTGGTGCAGTGGCAGTCAGTAGCGGTTTTAGATATGGGCGACACGGGCGGTTGCCCGGGGCGGCATCACGGCTTGTTCTCATGCTGCCCCGACATCATCCCAGCGCATATTGAGAATGGCATCGGTTTTCTATCGCCCATTTGCTGGGAGTAAGGGCGCCCTCCGTTTGTGAGGTGCGCCTGCTGCTTGCGGCACAGGGAGGAGAGGGTGGGGCGGCGGGGGATGCTCTGGCTGGCTGGAGCAGCAAAAATTACCAACTCGCAAAATAAAATAAATTACAAACAAACCAACAAACACGAAAACACCAGACATTATAATACAGACTTATAATTTGCACCGATGTTTTTTCAAAATTCTATACGCGAAAAGTGAGCGCGGTGCGCCTGCTCACTGACTGACAACGCCCTGTTAATGTCGCCGCTAGCACCCATGTGACTCCCATTGCACATCACCATAGCAACCAAACAAATGAAAACCCAGTGATCATTAAAATTCAATACATTTAATTATGACTCCTACAAGGAGGAATGAGCAAAAGATACAGGTAAGCAGATGTGTCATTGGATAATGGCAGGTCATGTATCCTAAAACATTAAGAATCAGAATACTTTCTTAATCTCTAAGGAAATTATGTGAGTTACAGTTCCTCCAAGAAGAAATGGTAAAAATAGCAACAGTAACAGACTAAACTCCAAACAATATATACAATGATATAATATTAATTAGTCAGTGTCAATTGTTGATTTGTCCTGTTCTCATTGTATGACGAATTATGATGTCTGTTTAGTAGCCGTTTGCATACAATGCATACTCTGTCTCTCTCTTCATGTGTGTGTGTGTGTGTGGGGGGGGGGGGGGGCAGAGGGGGTGTTCGCCCAGGGCGCCAAACAGGCTAGGACCGCCACTGGTGGCAGTGGTTAAAAAAGTTTCATGTGGCCCACAGTCTTGATATTCTAGCATGAACACAATTGCAAAGACTTTTTTTTGCAGACTCTTTCCAAACCTGCAAAGATAACGAGGTTCTCTGAGCACTGATTCTGGGGAGGAGAAATTCTCCAAAACACAAATTTTCCTGTCACAGTTTTGGGGACGTTGCATTGATTTATTCAGTCATTCATCATGTTTGCTTGCTGTGCTCCTCGATCCACTCTCCTGCTTCGTCAGGCCTGCCACTATTCATTTGCTGTCTCGGTGCTTTGTGCCGTAGCTCTCCTTGCCTATTCTGACTCTGGATCCTGCCTCAGCCCGTTCCCACTCTTTTGTTTGCTGGCCTGGATTTTGTAACCTTGAACCTTCTTCAAACTCTGGTTCACAAAACCCAAACTCGCATTGGTCCCCTAGCAACAAGCTAACTCTTGCAGGGTTTTTAAAGGTGCATTGTGTAATGTTGTTTGTTTGTCACAAGTCTAACAGTTTCAGATGCTGGCAGCAGCTTAGCAAATAAAGATGTAGCTGAGCCCCTTGAATGAATTTGTTTCGTGCCATTTATGAATCAATCATTTAAAAGACCTGTAGCAAGACAATGACAAAGCTGGCTGTCAGTCTGTCTCACCATCTGTCCTTTGCCTGTCTTGACTGCCCATAATTGAATTCACTTCAGATATGCGAGGCGCGTTTCTGAGGCCCAGAGTGAATGCACTGGCAGATGCCAAGGGCGTCTGGAGGAGCAGTTTCTGTGTTTCAACTAAAGGTTTTCCTCTGTTTACAGCATTCCCTCAAGAGTGACTGCTGCCTGCTCCAATGTGTGCACTGGAGGGGATGGGGGTCTTCATGAGGCCATTCACTGACAGTGATGCATTGCTAAGCTGCCTACTCTTAAATGTAACCATTGCAACTATATCCCACCTTTACACTAACCTGAAATCGAAGCCTGAAACCAGGTCTTAATTCTCAAGCAGGACTTTGGAAACATGTGATAAATAAGAGAATAGTTCAACAAGTTTAAACAGTCACAAAAGTTCACACAATCTGCCCTCTGTGAACCACAACACGTTTCAGACACGCAAACTGGCATCTCTTCAAAACAATACTTTAATGCAGGGGCATTAACTGTCACGGTCCTCCTGGTTCTCCTGCCAGTTTCTCTCTCTCCATCTGTGTGTGTGGTTACTGTGATCCTCTTAGTCCCCGCCCTCCGGCCTGGCCCACCTGCTCCTCATCTGCTGAGCAGTCGGCTCCCTTTAAATACTGAGGACGTTCCTTCTGTTGGTGCTTGAGAAACCAGTCGTGGTGGAGGCTGTAAGTCTGTTCACCTGCGTCTGTGAGTTCTTTTCACGCCACCCCACGTCTGAAGATTGAGCCTACTCTACCAGACCACCTGTTTGGATTATTGAACATAGAAACTGTGGATTTTTCCCTTTTTGAAAAACATATTTCTGCTCGTCACTGTAAATAAATTCACTGAACTGGCATTCACTCCTGAGTCTTGCGTTTGAATCCTGCCTGCTCTCTGAGTATGACAATGACTTAGAGAAAATTAGAAATTTTATATTAAAATCTAATATAATAATAAACATAAAATAGAATAATTGAATTAAAACTTTTGACCATGGTTAACTGTCATTGGGGGAATTAAAAATAGCAATGAAAATTGAAAGTGGATTAAATGTGTCAGTCGAGAATTTGAAAGTCCTGCTGGGGTCTCCAAAAGTTGATTCTGTTCATCTGGATGTAGCTCAGTGGGAGTTTCAGTTTCTTCCACTGAAAACGTTACGTCCAGACGCAGGGCTGGACTGGGACACAAAATGGGCCCGGGCATTTTGACTAGAGACCGGTCCACCAGGTATTATAGGAAAAGCCATAAAGCCTTTGAATGAAAATGAATGCTGTTGTCACAGTGATGTCTGTCTTGTTGGTATATGTATGATTTCTATACATTTTACGTCAGATAAAAATTTTGGTTGTAAGATTCAGATAATTATTTGTTAAAAGCGAGACATTTTAAATGAGAATAGAAAGAAAAGTATTTCTTTGTGCCCCCCTCTCCCTGTTAATGCCCTACCTGCCCCCCTGGCAACACTTTGCTAGACCCGCCCCTGCACAGTTACCAGCTGTCAGCTACTTAGAAAAGGATCCTGGTGTTATTTGTCTCTCAGAAACAGTTCATAACTTCAACTCATTCATGTCGCCTAAAAGGTAAACCTGTTTCTCCATCACCTGTTCAGCTCTGATGATTCAGTAAGGACATCTCCTGGTTTCATCCTCATGTTTCCCTCTCACCACATATCCAAACCGATATCATGACCAGCAGCTTTACAGCTGTGGCTCCAGCAAACATCAGCTGATACTAGAAATTAATATTAAATAAATTCTAACAACAGCTGATCAAGCTTAAACGTGCTGCTGTTGTTTAGCGCGACATCCGCTGGTTTCCTCTTTCTGGCGCAAAGTGGGCAATAAACAAACAAGAGAGAAAAGCCGATCAGCTGATCATTGATCAGTTTCATGATTAAAGAAGAAACAGGAGAGGGAGGGGAGAGAATGAGAGAAGAAGAGGCAGCTGTGCAGCATAACAACAGAATGACTCCAGTTTTGTGTCTTTTCCATTGTAGCTGAAGTCCGGGACAAACTGTGCTCCTTCTCAGCTCAATACGAAATGCGTACCCACCCACCCAGCTGTGTAGAAACTCCGTCATGCTAGCTAGTACACAGTACGAGTTATTGTAACTGACTGTAAAAAGTCAGCACAACGAAAATAAACTCCACCTAAACTTGGTTTATATCTGACCCAGATAGACTGCAGGTCATAACTTCTTACCTGAAGTTCAGTTCACCTGACACTCGGACCGGCGGCTGCCTCGGGTCTCTCCTCCTCCTGCCTCCCCTTCCCCTCATCCACCTGCTGGCCTCTGTGGAAGCTCCACCATAGCCATCGCCAGAGCTATTTTTACACATCTGCCAGCACCTGGCCAATCCACCACCTTTCATTGTTTATACCGTTACTAAAAAACCCAAAAAACATCGGCCTATAAAAACGAAAAATCACCATCGGGCATACCGGCCAGTCCAGCTATGTCCAGATGGACAGAATCAACTTTTGGAGATTTACTTACCTGGATGATTGAGCATGCATCAAGACGTTTTAACCCTGCTGGTCTGTTTTAATAAAACGGACATGGTCAGAGCCGCCATCCCCTCTCCATCACTGTCATTGCTATCCTTGATAATGTACAAAACAGGCCAAATTTTCCACACTTGATCTTCTCTACAACATGTTGGCTAACAACACATTCCCATCCCAACACGTAACATACAGACGCTACCCACATAGCACAATTGGCATGGGCCGGATCTGGCCCACACAATGTGCTTATACATGGCCCACATACCAAAGAATGACGGCCCTTTCGTGGCCCAGATCAGGTTTGCCAGAGGAGGCCCACACATGGGCCAGCACAAGGCCAGTTGCAGACACACTGGTGGCCCTGTGCTGGCCCATGTGTGGATTACCTCTGGCAAACCGGATCTGGGCCACAAAAGGGCCGTCATTCATTGCGGTACGTGGGCCATGTGTAAGTTGTGTGCAGACACACTGCTGGCCCTGTGCTGGCCCAGAACAGTTTCAGCTCTGGCCCCAGATGTCAGCCTAATGTGCACCTCAATCAAGCCATGTAATAACAACGTGCTGGAACATAATAGTGCAAAAGTAACATAACAAAACTCTGTTCAGGCAGTGACTGGACTGATTCTTATATAGTGTTTTTCTACTCTCCCAGAGTACTCAAAGTGCTCTATACAACATGCCACATTCAATCAATCACACACTTTCTCTAAGCTGAGTGCTTCCTAACTACATTTATGCACATTCACACTCTTGACATGCAGACTAGAGGAGCCAGGGATCGAACCACTAACCTTCCAATCAGTAGGTGACCTGCTCTACCTCCTGCGCTACAGCCATCCAGTGGTAACAATGAGTAAACTAGGTTTTGAATAAAGTGTACACTCACAAACCTGTCAAACCTGCATTTGAAACGTTGGCTACCATAGCAGTATAGTATTGCAGCATGGCATTTGGGTCTACTAACTAAAATAGGAACATAAACAGTGCCATCTACACCAGGCCTGGCCCACATCTGGATGACATACCACTTACCATGACACCAGTCAGCCAGCAGTGCCGGCTTGATGACGGACCAGAACCAGACCTGTTTTCTATGAGCCTGGGCCCCATAAACCAAACCACAATCAGGCCAGATGTGGCATGCTATCACATAAACAGTGCCATCTATGCCAGGCCTGGCCCACATCTGGATGACATACCACTTACCATGACACCAGATCAGGGCCAGACCTGTCTGCTATGTGGGTACGTGACAAATTGTCAGTATGTTACGCGTTAGGAATGAGAATGCTCTTAAGGTGGTTAGCAAGAGGAAACTCTTCTGCTACAACTAGCTTTACTTGCTAGTCTAGCTGTGTTTCCACACAAGGAGCAGATTCTAAGCAGAGCCAGTGTTTGCTGTTAAAGACCCGAGGTTGTAATGAGCACGCGCAAACCACCAGAAAAAGGTTGCTAGCCTCTCGGCATATCCAGCTCAAGTCATTGAACTATCACAACTTCCAAAAGCCAACAGGAACTGATTTGTCTGTTCGACTCAACTGAAAAACACACAACAGATCAGAAAACAGCAATCGGACGATCCCTGATGACAAAGCACGGTGAAAGAAGAAGAAACTCAGGCAGGAGCAGCGATGCAACCATGTGGTGGATGAAGGAAAAAGAGGGGAGCACTAAATAAAATTTGTGATAACATATTGTAAAAACTCAATTAGCTGAAAAGATGTGGTCCTCTAGTGACCTCATGTGAGTCAAAGTGTTTACTGGTTAATAAATCTTTTTTATGTTCCTTCAGTGTGCCTTTGCCTCCTGCTGCTGCCTTTATTAAACCATACATTTGTCTTTTCAAATCAGTAGTAAAATCTGACCAAAAATAGCTCCTGCGTTACTCGCTCCCTCTCTAAACAAACAGCGATTGTTTACGTCAATTACGCCGAATGAGATGGTGGTGTCGTTTCCCGAACTCTACATTATACAAACTACATCAAAGATTTCAGGATTCTGGAGTCAGAGAGACTTTATTGTCTGATAGGGAACATATTGACTCCTCCATTCTGGCACTGCAGGTCCTGAAATCTATCAAGTCACGCACACGCACATGCACAATAAAACTCGAAGGTCACAGATTTGATAGACTGGGTCCTTTGGTGCAGACGCCCAGTGGTAAATCTTGACATTGTGTGTGATTAAGTGGGTGCATATGAGGGCTGTGCTCATGCACATGGGATCATAAGCTGCAGGTTCTGTAATTAAAAGACCTCTTTTTAATTATTAGGAGATAAAAGTGTCTGACTACTAAATCAATACACGTATATATCTGACTTACACATTAATCTACTTTAAGATACAAGTGGCACATTTTGAGCAATGCTTGTGTATTTAAATGGTCCAGGATGAGCACAGTGCACGCTTTAGTCCTAATTACATTTGATCAATTTGAAGTTTTTTCCACTTTCTTCCTGCCACATATCGGCTAACCTATGAGTTATTACATTAAGATGTCGGGCAAAACCCTAAATGTCTAATTAGCCGCGTGTTACTTTCAGCTGTTCCCTTATTCACAGGCCACAGCAGGTCGCTGCGGGTTGTGATTGGGCAGATTGTTTTACTCTGGATGTCTTCACCGAGGGGATTTGTGGCGTCTCCTGGGAACTGAACTGGGGATCATTCACTGGTTAAACAAATGGCAAATATGTAAACCCCTATCCTTAGCCTTGTGGCTCGTGTAACCAGCTCCTCTCTGCATGGTGCTAATTATGCAGCTCAGACACTTCATTCCCTACATGCAGCTGAATCTGTATGCACCAATTTGTGCTGTTTCTGCATCAATTTATATTCAAATTATTTTTTATGTAGAGAAAAAATTAAAATCTGGCAGCGGATACTCAGCGTAGAGCCCCCTGGAATAAAATGCAAGCATGACTGTCTCACTTCTGTGTCACAGATAAATAATTATTCCCATCTTATTTGATTCAATCTGCTACACACTCTTATAGCTGGAATGTCAGCCGTGGTTACAATTCCCAGTATTTTACAAACTCTTTGCAGCTAAAGGTCTCATCTAGTTTGGCTGAAGTAGAATTTGTTTATTTCACATAAACACAATCTTTGCTATTCTGTCCTGTAGTCGAGTGGATCCTGCAGTCTTTCAACAACATGTCATGGAAATATCTGGGAACTGGGGAGAGCAGCCGCTGGACTTTTGGGAAGGTGATGTCATGTCTTGTCTGAAAGAGAACTCTAGCTGCTCAACAGACCGGTGTCTTTGACTAATTTCTATGTGATCTGATTGTTGGGTTTTCTAATATAAGATGAGTAATATAAAGTGCTTTCAGGAGACCTCTCTGAGATGCTTTTTAAAAAAATACTCAGTCATGTTCCTGACTTGCTTCCAATTAACCTGAAATGTTCCTCCAGCTGTTTTTTGTTTACTTCTCTGGGCTTTTGTTGCCTCCATCCCAACTTTTTTAAGAATATGTTGCTGCTATCAAATTCACAATGAGCAAATAAATTTCTGTTTAAACATTTGATATGTTTTCTGTGTTTTCTATGCTGAATGAAACTGTTTTTTATGAGCTCTTAAAATAAAAAAACTGCAGCCTGCTTTATCTTAAACAGCATCCCAGCGTTTTTGGGATCGGTCCAAGTGTTGCAGCGGTCCCCAACCTTTTTTGCGCCACGGACCGGTTTGTGCCCGACAATATTTTCACGGACCGGCCTTTAAGGTGTCGCGGATAAATAGAACAAAATAAAACTAGTACAAAAAATAAGATTTATTCATAACACACATGAAAAGACCCAGGAGTTAACGAAAAAAAGCGATAACCAAATAACGCTAAAAACCAATAAAAACCCTGAAAACCATACATGTGGAACCCGTCACTCCCGAGGCGTAACATGCCGACGTTTTGTCACGTCCCGCGGCGTTCCTGAGGAACGCGAAAGGAGACCTTCGGCGTTCTTATGGTACGTGGCGGGTTATGGCTGAAATCCAGTGCAATGACGCTCCCGCGGTAATAGACGTTCCAGCCCTGTATTCCAGCCCTAAACCTAACCTTATCCCTAGCCCTAACCATAACCTTTTTCCTGACCTTAACCATGACTTTAATTATGTTAAATAGCGTGTTTCTAAGCGATTTGAAGAAAAAGAGCGAACATGTGTAGATTGAGTCCATACGGTTCTCATATTTCCTCATTTTTCCGAGGTCGTCATTTAGGAACGTGGTGGGTAGCCGAAAACGTAATATGTTGACGATTTGTCACCTAGCGTAAAATGTTACGCTTTGGGAGTGAGAACGTGTTGACATTTCACACCCGAGTCTCACTCTCGCGGCCCGGTACCAAATGACTTACGGACCGGTACCGGTCCATGGCCCGGGGGTTGGGGACCGCTGATGTATTGAGTTCGTGGTCGTTAACAGCTAGCATAACCTCAGTAACAGCAGCTTAACGGCAAAAAAAGGAGATGAACACAAAATCTTTTTCCAAAAAAGACAAAGAGTTTCTGAATGTTGACTATGTAGCTGAAAAGATATGCCATAGACGAAGAAAATAAACAAAAAAACAGACTTCTGTCATTTCTCATCTAGCAAACTGTCTTTGACCAGTTATACCAATTCAATTCAATTCAATTCAATTTTATTTATATAGCGCCAAATCACAACAAAAGTCGCCTTTTTACGGACCGGCCTTTATAGATACAGAGAAAAACCCAACAATCATATGACCCCCTATGAGCAAGCACTTTGGCGACAGTGGGAAGGAAAAACTCCCTTTTAACAGGAAGAAACCTCCAGCAGAGCCAGGCTCAGGGAGGGGCGGGGCCATTTGCTGCGACCAGTTGGGGTGAGAGAAGGAAGACAGGATAAAGACATGCAGGTTAAGCTACTGAAACAGTCTTCTTGGATCTCTAATTCACCGCACATGAGAGATGCTTGAAGAAGAACCCAATTGGTAAATTTGCCTAATTAATCAAGAGAAACTACTACCAGCACTCGTCCTACTACCTTTTTGTACTGCCGGGTAGTTAGATGCATGTAGAGCTTGATAAAGAAAATAGTTGATTAGTACATTTGCAGTATGGAAAACATTTCACATAACAGTCAATGGAACTTTAGTTAATACTGCAAAAAAGAAATGTCTCGCACTCGTCCCACTTCAGCTTATTTTCAGACTTTCCAATGTTGCAATTTTACCACAACCCCCTAAAATGTGTTAACCACTAAAAATAAATCTCACTGAACTGGCATCAGCAGTGTGTCAGCGGTGTGTCCTTTTCACTGTAAGTGCAAACAACAGCCAGCAGATTAAAGCAGGTCTGCGGGGGGCAGACAGGCTGCCATGCCCATTCTGACATCAGCTGTCCCAGTACAATCAGCTCTTTGGGCCACAAACACTGTACACGCTGTGACAGCAGACGTTTTTCAAGTTGTACAAGAGCAGAGACACTGCAGGGGTCAGTGTTCTGAAGCACAGGAGGAGTTCCTTTGATTTGGTACAAACAGCCAGAGCTCGACAGGAAACTTGGAGTTAAACTTGTTTCTATAACCAGACTGTAAAGACTAAAATAGGTTCATACGTCCATAATCTATTCAGAGATTTCACGGCATTGTCAAGGTTTGACATTATAAAAAGTGTTATAAAACGAAGCTGTTGGCAGTATCAGTTATAACTCTCCTGAGCAGGTAAATGGTTTATAGATGATCTCCTGTGGTGTTACAAGGTCACTAACATACATAACATCACTCTGGGTTCTTGGCTAGCTTAGCATTAGCATGCTGTCTGTGCAGGTGCTTGTAGAGATGTGTTAGCAGCTTAATGTAGTCGTGAATGCAATTTACATCATGCACTTGATCTTTAGTGCACTAAAGATCAAAGCTGCTGCAGACTGTGCCTCTGCAGACTCTTTTCCTCTAAAGAATCAGTCAGTCCTCCAACAATGTGCAACTGAAATGTACGATCGATTAGCAAGAAGCCTACAGGGACTCCCATCCCTAGTTAGTAGCAGTGTTGGTCAAGTTACTTGAAAAAAGTAATCAGTAACTAATTACTGATTACTTCCCCCCAAAAGTAATCCCGTTACTTTACTGATTACTTATTTTCAAAAGTAATTAATTACTTAGTTACTTTTTAAAACGATTTACAACTTGAATAGGTGATAAAGCGATAGATCTTTCAGCCCAATTCTACTTTTCCTGCATAATCATCATACAAAATGTAATCAAATGGAAAAGTCTCTTTTTAAAACTTGTTTTATTAGTTTTAATCTTTTAACTTTATGCATTAAGCAAACATTAAATCATATGCAACATTCTCTGACTGGAAGAAATTAGTTTAACATTTAAACCTATTTTCTGCACATTCCAGCACATAAAATAAAATATTTTGTGTGTTTACACTCAGTCTTTCAAATAGATGCAAGTAAAACACAGCAGAAAATAAATAAAGTCAAAGACTAGCGGTCCCGTTGCTCTATTTTCACCTGTAAAGCAGGAGTGGGGTAGGCGGAGGTTTACCCTGGTGCAGGTGTGCAGCGGTCAGTGGAAGAATCCGCGAGTTTCTCTGTGAGTTTCTCATTACGTCGTAGCTACTCGGTGCTTGCTTGGAAGTTTAGGGGGTTTTTTGCTGTAAAAAGAAGTTTTCTTCCCACGCACAACGGACACTAATGTTTTTGTCACTTTTTATGGAATCAAACTCAAAGTAAGGTCAGTACTTCCACGCTTTAAACGCTGCACGCTCATACTCTCTCTGCACTCGATATATGATCCATTGTTGATCTGCACACAGCTGTTGTCACGAACGTCGCACTCGCTTACGTCACTGTCATGAGACATTCTCGCAAAAAAATCACGGTTTTAGTAACGCAGTAACGCAGCGTTCCTACGGGAAAGTAACGGTAATCTAATTACCGTTTTTGCAATAGTAATCCCTTACTTTACTCGTTACTTGAAAAAAGTAATTGGATTACAGTAACGCATTACAAGTAACGCATTACTGCCCATCTCTGGTCAGTAGTAATAAACTGTGTGTTAACATTCAAAACTCCGCCCATCAGAGTACTCTATGAACCAGCAACCTTCGTGCCAACAGCCAAGTCTTCTTCCATAATTATTCAAACAGGCAGTTACTCTTTCACACAGAGACCTGGTCTGAAACGAAACCATCTACAAGATGCTTTTATTCTGTGAAAACACAGGAAGTTCAGACAGTTAGATTTTAAGTTTACACTCAAAGAAAATGTCTCCTAAACCATGTAAATAAATTCTTCCATCTTTAAAGTTAGAGCCATCGTGACTACAGCCTCCAAAACCAAATATTTCGCCTCCTCCGTCTGAAGCCGTTTAAACTAACAGACAGGTTCAGAGTGTAAAGTGTTGCTGCACTTCTTAATAACAATGAATAGTTAGACTCTATGAGTGCAGCCAGAACCAAATGTCAAGATTGAACTCATAACGCAAAAGTACAAGAATGTACTGAAAGCACTTCAAACTCGACTTTATGAACCATTTTTAAAATGAAGCCTTTCAAACTATGAAGTATACAACTCAACCAAAAACAGGAGCACACATCTGTGACCTGCGACTGTAAATGTAACGCCGTGGAGGAAAAGAGCCCACCCACCATCTGTGAGGAGTTTCAGTTTCACCACCAGTGCTAACAGGAAGCTGTCACTAAATGCTCAGCTCCAACACATCATACAATATAATATCATTTCTTTTTTTATAATCACAGAACTGAGAGAATCCCAGTTCGTGTGCCTGTTGTACTGGGATTCCTTCCACTGGTTTGCAATGTTTCGGATGCTGCAGCAATTCTCACACAGTTTGACCATCATGTATTGCAGGGGTGGGCAACTCCAGGCCTCGAGGGCCGGTGTCCTGCAGGTTTTAGATGTGTCCTTGAACCAACACAGCTGATTTAAATGGATAAATTAGCTCCTCAACATGTCCTGAAGTTCTCCAGAGGCCTGGTAACGAACTAATCATGTGATTCAGGTGTGTTGACCCAAGGTGAGATCTAAAACCTGCAGGACACCGGCCCTTGAGGCCTGGAGTTGCCCACCTCTGATGTACTGGATGTTCCACATGTTGCACAGTAACTTTATCTCACAGATAGCTCACACCGTATCCAGTAAACAGACATCCTGCAGGTCAGCTGTTAGACTCTGAACTGAAGCAACGTATCAGCATGAACCAGTTTAAAAAGCAGTTCAACAATTTTTGCAAAGTACAGGGAGGGCTCTGATTGGGTGTTCTCACCCACTATGTTCACAATACTGATGTGCATATATGTGTGTGTGGGTGCATATGTAGGGTTATATATCTGTAAGCGTGTATATCTTTTGACGTGTTACTGGCAGTGTTGGTCAAGTTACTTGAAAAAAGTAATCAGTAACTAATTACTGATTACTTCCCCAAAAAAGTAATCCCGTTACTTTACTGATTACTTATTTTCAAAAGTAATTAATTACTTAGTTACTTAGTTACTTTTTAAAAACACGATTTACAACCTGAATAGGTGATAAAGCGATAGATCTTTCAGCCCAATTCTACTTTTTCTACATAATCATCATACAAAATGTAATCAAATGGAAAAGTCTCTTTTTAAAACTTGTTTTATTAGTTTTAATCTTTTAACTTTATGCATCAAGCAAACATTTAATTATCTGCAACATTCTCTGACTGGAAGAAATTAGTTTAACATTTAAACCTATTTTCTGCACATTCCAGCACATAAAATAAAATATTTTGTGTGTTTACACTCAGTCTTTCAAATAGATGCAAGTAAAACACAGCAGAAAATAAATAAAGTCAAAGACTAGCGGTCCTGTTGCTCTATTTTCACCTGTAAAGCAGGAGTGGGGTAGGCGGAGGGTTACCCTGGTGCAGGTGTGCAGCGGTCAGTGGAAGAATCCGCGAGTTTCTCTGTGAGTTTCCCATTACGTCGTAGCTACTCGGAGCTTGTTTGGAAGTTTAGGGGTTTTTTTCGCTGTAAAAAGAAGTTTTCTTCCCACGCACAACGGACACTAATGTTTTTGTCACTTTTTATGGAATCAAACTCAAAGTAAGGTCAGTACTTCCACGCTTTAAACGCTGCACGCTCATACTCTCTCTGCACTCGATATATGATCCATTGTTGATCTGCACACAGCTGTTGTCACGAACGTCGCACTCGCTTACGTCACTGTCATGAGACATTCTCGCAAAAAAATCACGGTTTTAGTAACGCAGTAACGCAGCGTTCCTACGGGAAAGTAACGGTAATCTAATTACCGTTTTTGCAATAGTAATCCCTTACTTTACTCGTTACTTGAAAAAAGTAATCGGATTACAGTAACATGTTACTGCCCATCTCTGGTTACTGGGGTTATAAAACCTACATGTAACAAATCGTAATGAAGAATTGAAGAAGTGTAGACTATCAGTTACTGAATGGGATTAAATAAGCTCGTGCTTCTTTTTGAACATGTAAGTGGTTTATAATTATTAATACTTTGTTTTCCTTTTCTTGTGTTTTCTCTGTTTGTCTCTTTTTCTCTGTTGTTGTTGTTATTCTGTTTTAACACCTTCAAAATAAAGATTCAATACAATAAAAATTCGGTTTACATGGTGAAACGCTTTGCAACCTTTCTCTGGATGACTCCTCCTCCATCTAAGCCCACAGATTTATCCACACTTCTAGCAAAACAGTTCAGCCTTATATCAAAAACATATCAATTCTCTGTCAGCTGTGTGTCCTTGAGCAGAATCATCAAACCATTTCAGGGAAGCGTTTGCACTGTAGGTTTCTCGCTCCCTGATTGGCTCTGCTCATTACAGATTGTTCGTCTCTACTGAAATAAACTGGCTGCATCTTTGAGTATAAATCAGTTCGTTGTTGGCAGATCACCTGCAGAACTTTCCCCGTCAGTGCATTCTTACAACTGGCGCCTGACACTAATCATTGTGTTCAAAGTGCACTGACGTCTGTCTGATGACCTGTTGTTTCCTCTGGTCTGGTCCTCCTCTCTGGCGTTGTGGCACAGAGAGCTCGACACTGCAGTTTCAGAAAAGAAGAAGTAATGAAATACACTTAAAAAATAATGAGTGTGCACAAAACAACTGGGAAAACCTCGTTTTGTTTTTTTAATTGTTTGAACCTCAGCAAACTGCCTAATTTTAAATTAGCTTGTTTAAACCACTCACTTTGAGTCAGTTTATCCAAGTGCTGCACAGATGTTTGGAAGTTTTCATTTTCTGTCTCTTTGTGTGTTAAAATGCAGTGAGTTAAGCCCCCTGTTTTACGGCACTCGGAGGCTTTTCGTTCTTTCTTCCGTGGAGAGTGACAGCAGAGGACGGAAAGGAGTGGAAAAGTGAGTGATGGTTCAAGACACGCAACAAAAGATCTCCTGTTGAACCCAGACTTCGTTGGTGATTGTTCACAAATGCCGATGATTAGGGATGGGTACCGGTATCGCACCGGTTCTGACATAAACGGTAGTAACCAGACCGAAAAGCAGCGCACATTTCGGTGCTTTTTTTTCCTCAGCTGTGATACACTTTAGATTCTAGCCAATCATTTTACGTTTCCGAGGATAGTAGGCGGGTCCAGGTACGTACGTTCTTTTAGAGCAGAGCTACAGATTAAAATGCCCAAGGTGAAGCGGTCAAAAGTCTGGCTGTACTTCACAGCAAAATATGCAAACTCAGCAGCTGCAACAAGTGCTTTAAGCTGATACTGTGATACTGTCAAAGGAGGTAACTCCTCAAATCTGATGAAACACCTGGCGACGCATAGCGTTTTTTTAAAAAGTCGAGAAATGCGCCGTATTTGATAGCTTGCTGCGAGACCTCACACCGAGCACATCTACTGCGGGTGTGGTGCCTGTTATCGACCCGGAGTTAGCAACATCCCCCAAAAACCAGAAGAGGAGAGTCCTGGCCCCTAGCCCTGCCAGTGTAGCAGAAATGATGAGGATGATGATGCAGCAGCAGCCGTTCTTCTCTGCGTGAGTAGCTTAATGTTGTTCGTGTGTAATTTACGTTGAGTAGGCTAACCACGTTATTACATTAATGCATGTAAGGTGAACTAGCAAACACCATCATAGCTACATGCGGCTGTCTTCTTGTTTGATGGCAGATACTCCCTTCACCCTGGACAAAAAGGCTAAAATGACCAAAGAAAAAGTGGAAAACAGTTAAACATGAGAGGTTTTTGGACAAAGTTTGTGTTCTTTCCATTGTTTAAGCTGCTTCCAGCCAAGAGTGATACCATATATGCCCCATAGCTGCAGAAAAGGCTAACATTGTTATCTTTTTACAAAAAAACAGTTAAACATGAGAGGTTTTTGGACCAATTTTGTGTTCTCCATTCTTTAAGCACCGGTTTGAGCACCGTTTAAGCACCGGCACCGTTTCAAAAGTACCGGTTTGGCACCGGTATCGGTTAAAACCTAAACGATACCCATCCCTACCGATGATCCACAGGAAAATGAAAATGAGGAAGGAGGTAACATCAGGCAACGATTCCAAAGTCAAACAGGGAGCACTTACTTCAGAATACGCTGGTTGGATTCCAGCTCCGGTGGATCTGCAGGCCCGACTCAACCCTTACGTTTCAGAAGTGTCTGAGGAGCAGCTCTGGTCCAGGCTGCCAAAGCAGTGTAAAGTTTAAAGTGTACACAGTTTAAAAGACGACACCTGAAGTGAGTGAGTGAGCCCAGAAACTCAGCACGAGTGTATAAAGAGGTCCCAGCAGCAAATTTCAAAATAAAAGACCTTCCGCAGACTAAACGCTTCACAAATGATTTTGTGCGATGCAACATCACAGACAGCCAGGAAATTCCCAGAGTTACAAGTAAAGTAGAGAAAATAACTACAGGTTATAGTGAAAACAGAATAAATAGAAAACGGAGCAGCGGAGTGTTTACTGCACAGACTGGGAAATGCTACACGAGGCCAATTAGCTGACTGGGAAAAGCTGGTACAGAAAAACGGCGAGAAGAAGTCAAACAAACAAGGCTGTAAAGAACCAACGATTAATAAAAGAAAAATGGAAATGAGCTGGTGATGTCCAAACTGTATTACATAATGTGATGTTAAAAAGCAGTGTACACAAAGGAAATGCAGTTTGTACCAATTAGAGAAAAACAGACTGAAGTTGACTTCTCCTCACATGAGCTAAAAAATGATTTTTTTGGTAAATAAAATAGAAAACCAGCTTTTCCCAGATCCTGCAGTGAGATATGAAAGTCTGCTTCTCAGCACAGGTATTACAAACTCTACAGCAGGAGGGGAAATATATTTCTCTGTCCCATCTCGTGCTGAAATTGAAAGCAGCGAGTGGAGCAGGCTGATTGATGATTAAGTAACGGCTGCCTTCGACAGTTCCAGTTCAAAAGCAGAGGTAGGATCCTCTCCACAAGCAGATTCTGTGAAATTGCACTTAAACATTGGCGTGGTGATAAATTTCCTGCAGGGTGAGATTTTTCTATTCACATCACGGGAAAATGAATATCAGATATGACAGCATCGTCTGCTCTCCGTGTCAATAATCTGACATTTGAGACGACATTAGCATTAGAGAGCATCACCTGGTCCTCAACATGACACATTTAACCCAAGTAGTCATCTTAGGAAGGTTATTAATAAAACACATTAATGGTGTCATCAGCATGCTCATACAATATTACATATTAGTCATAGAAGGCAAAAGGTGCTCTGCATATTCATGCACCGTCGGTCCGATAAAGAACACCCTTGAATTTATTTCATCATTTTCCTGAAAAGAAAAAAAAAACATAATGAGGTCATTTAAAAAATTTACAGATTTCATGATTCATGAGAAATATGGACGTCGATAAAAGCTCTCAGTCAGCTGCACAGGAGGTCAACTGAAGGCTGGAAGCATATTATATCAAACATCAAATATTAAAGAACAAAATATGCATGTAAAGATAACCATAAACCATACTGAGCTGTAGGTGCTTTTCTACACTGTGCAATATTTGTTTTTGTTTTGTCTTTTTTTCTTATATTCGACTGTGCAATAATCACTGTGCAATAATCACTGTGCAATAATCACTGTGCAATACACTCACTCAAATGAGCAATCCTATTTATCCATATTGTATATTCTGTATGTGTATATGTGTATATATGGTGTATTTATGCTTATATCCTTACTCTCATTCCCCTTAATGTATCTGTAACATGCAACTTTTTTGGTGCTTTGCTACTGGAAACTGAATTTCCCGGAGGATCCCACCCGAGGGATTAATAAAGTTTCATCTAATCTAATCTAATCTACCCATAATTTATTTATATAGCACTTTAAAAACAACACATGGCCGACCAAAGGGCTGTGCAGCAGAAATATACGAAGTACAATAAGAATAATAAATACAGTAAATAAATAACAATGAAACTGTTTAACCTGGATTTGAAGAGCAGCACTGATGTAGACTGTCGAATGTGTGTAATGTGAAGAGGAAGATCGTTCCAAAGCTTCAAGGTCACAATAGAGAACGCTCGGTCTCTAAGTTTCAGTCATGATCTAAGGCTACGTTCACACTGCAGGCGAAAGCGCATCAAATCCGATTTTTTTGACCCTATGCGACCCATATCTGATCATGGTATGACAGTGTGAACGGCACAAATCCGATATTTTCAAATCCGATCTGGGTCACTTTCGTATGTGGTGCTGAATCCGATACATATCTGATGTTTTAGAAAGCTGCTGTTTGATGGTCGTGTCGCATTAAATCCGTCTTTTACGTCACTGACACAAGACAGACGCCAATTATCAGCGCCGGAGAAGACATCGCGAACGCTTCCTGACCATCCAGTGAAACTGTTGGGAAGACAACGTTGGAGAAACGTGAACATTTTATTTGTACTGTATAATCTGCAGATTCTGACAGAAATCTGCAACTATCCTTTGAAGCAGCGCTCCTCTAAAACAGCAATAAGGATCATTATTAGGTTATTTACATTATTATGTAAATAACAAAATAACTTAAAGCAAAAATTGGGAAACGTAAAGTCCGAAGTCTTTATATTAAGGGCCATCAGTCAAACAATACTGTTGGTCTGGGTCTAAACAGAGCGCGTTGTGTGTGACGTCTTCTTTTGCGCATGCGGCCGCTTTGAGCGTTCACACTAGAGCGCGTTTGCTGTCGCATTTTATTTGTAGTGTGAACGAGCAGACAAAAAAATTGGATTTGATCAAAAAATCTGAATTGATCATTAAGACCTGCAGAGTGAACGTAGCCTTAGTGACTGAGCTGACCGGAGTGAACGGGGGGGGGACGGGGACGTAATGCTTAAAAACCAGTTAAAGGATTTTAAAATAGATCCTAGATTCAATTGGAAGCCAGTGTGAGGAGGCCAGAACCAGAGTAACATGATCACGTTTTCTTTTACCAGTTAAAAACTGTGCTGCAGCATTTTGCTCCAGTTGCACAGAGTGCCCTGGGCAGCAATCCAAACGTGAGGTTATAAAAGCATGGATGGCGTCTGGAAAGAAAAGGCTTGACCTTTGACAGACGTGTGAGGTGATAGAATGAAGGTTTCACCACCGCGTTTACGTGCAGTGTCGAGTTTTACCCCGAGATTAGTAACCGAGCTCTTCAGGAGTCAGATCAGTAAAGTCAACATCTGGAGTAACAGAGGGATGACTGTACGTT
This sequence comes from Neolamprologus brichardi, assembly GCF_056152115.1. Taxonomy (NCBI): domain Eukaryota; kingdom Metazoa; phylum Chordata; class Actinopteri; order Cichliformes; family Cichlidae; genus Neolamprologus; species Neolamprologus brichardi. The sequence goes on from NC_142110.1 coordinate 67,329,643, forward strand.
CATTAAAATGTAAAACATTTACAACAATCCAAGATAAGATAACAGCAACTATTAAAACAGTTTTCAAGCAAGTTTCAGTACAAGAACAGGACAGTTAAGACTACAGACACCAATGAGAAATCACCTGCATCTCTTTAGAACATTGAAAAAAAACATAATGAAGCATAATTACAGGAGTTTGTTAAAACAGGCAAACGGACAATGCAGGAAATTTCAGAAATAAAGATACAGAGGATTAAAAACAGATGTGATATGAGGTCAATAACTGAAGTCATTCTTGTCCACAGTCTTGTTACCTCCCGTATTGTTACTGCAGTTCTCTTCTGCATGGTCTCCCCCAAAAATCCCTCCATGAGTTTCAACTGGTTCAGAACTCTGCTGCATAGTGCTGCTCTGCTGCTCGCATTATCACCAGAACCCCCTCCTACCAGCACATCACCTGTTCTTCAGGAACTTCACTGGCTCCCTGTGAAACTCCAGATAATATTCAAACTTCTTCTGCTCACCTTCAAGGCCATTCATAACCTCGCTCCTCCTCACCTTTCTGACCTGTTAACCTGTTCTGCCCGCTCACTTCGATCTTCTTCTTCTATCCAGCTTGCTGTACCTTCCTTCCGCCTCACCACCCTGGGAGCAGAGCTTTCAGCTGCTCTGCTCCCAGGCTGTGGAGCTCTCTGCCCCCAGAAATAAGAAACATTGGGGCCTCTGGATATCTGGGGCCTGGATCTCCTCCATGCCTGCTTCATACCCTGGGGGCGGGGCTATGGCTCCCCACACTCCCTAGCAGATCGTTACATGCTGATCCACACAGGTGTTCACAGACACAAACTACACCTTTCTTGGCTGCTGCCTCAAAGCACATTGTGCGCTGTCTATCTTGCGTGCTGCACAATATCGTTTAATATTCAGTATCTACTGTTATCTACTGCTAGCTAGTTTATTGTGATGGTGCTGTTTTTATTATGTTGCTCTTTTTTGTTTGCTTTCTCTTCTGTTTTTTTTCTCCATACAAGTGATCCAGGTGTTTTGTTTTTCTTTCTTTCTTCCCCCCTTTCTCACCGTCTCTTCTCCCCTCTGGTTTTCTTTCTCTCCCTCTCTTTCTTTCATTCTTTCTCCCTGTCCTATCCCCCAGTCATGTCCGTGCCGTTTATGGCAACTGAAAATAAAATAAATTCATAATTATAATAAAGGTCAATCAAATGGACCAATATGGCAAGGCCATGATGATCCACTTGGTAAAATAAATCCGTTTGGCATCTTTCTTGGCCTTAAGACAACAATTCTGATGCTAAAGATCCAAACGGGACACACACAAAAAAAATAAAAGAAACAAAAAAGAAATAAGAAACATTGGTTCTCCCACAGTTTAAATCCCAACTCAAAACTCATCTGTTCAAATCTGCATATTCACTGTGAACCCACTGTTTGTTCATTTTATCTTGTGCTTTTGTTTTATTGTTCTTATTCTACCATTGTTTACTAAGTGTTTTATCCTATTGTAAAGTGTCCTTGGGCGACTTGAAAGGTGCTCATAAATAAAATGTATTATTATTATTATTAAGTCCTGAATATGGATTTTGTAGTTTTACTTAGTTTTGATTAAAATAATGAATAAAATGAGCAAAAGGAAATGAAAGTAGGTCCTCCAAATAAAGAGTCCTACGTCTGTACCGTTGTGTATTTAGTGCTTCATTCTTCTTCATTTTCATTCATTATATTTGTTGTGTATGGAGACTTTATTAAAAAGCATAAAAAACTGCAATTACTTCTGGATACAATCAATTGTTTTGACTCCACTGATACAACGATTGTAACAAAAGGATGAAAAAGTAGTTTTAGGGAGTTCAGATAAGTTACACCAACATTAATTTAGTTATAGCTGCAGACAGTGTTGATGTGCGACACACATACAATACACACCCAGTCTTAAAGTGTGCATTAGCATCATTAATGTAAATAATGATAATAGTAAAGAGAGGCTGGCCTTCACGCTGTCAGGCTGAAGGAAGCTGACAGCGAACAGTCTCGGTGTCGTTTGCTTTTATTGTCATCCAGAAGTGACCAGCAGGCCTCTGTGATCTGTGCAGCTGCTGAACATGAAGCTGCTTTCCTGAATTACGCAGTGCAGAGAAAGCCTGTGCACAGACAGTGGCTGTTTCCCAATTCAGGGTCTGCAGCCTCAACGATCCTCAAGGGCCGCGTACTCAAAGACCGCTAAGGCCGGAAGTGCGAGGCTTGTGAAATGGGACGGTCTAGCCTCCGTTGCGCTGCCCAGGTTGCCTAGCAACCATGATACTAACAGCTGGAAACGTTTCATACAGCTTTGTTTGACAGAAATGAAGGAGAAAATCTTTTGTTCATTTGTTTGTTTGTTTCTACATGAGCTTTGATCATTCTCTGATTAAGCTCAGCTATTGAACGGCGTATATTTTAAAGTAAAGGCTTTAAAACCAAGTTAGTACAAACGTCACTAATGTCACATGACTTTGCCGACATGTGGCCAACAGGAATGTTTTAATGTTCTTTGTTATTAAACATTTGCACATAAATAAGTGACATAATATTCAGTACTTACTTAAAGTTTACTCTTCGGGCGCCCCTCATCCGCTGTTTTTTTCGGCAAAATTATCCATACCCACCGCCACGAAGTCTACACCGCCACGTCCTTAAAATTCAGGGAAATGAAGGACGCATTTCAGGGCCGCATTTCGAGCAGCCTTTGAATTGGGACAGCCTTCGTCGCGTCGCTGTGACGTAATCGGCCTTAAAATGTGGCCTTTAAGGCTGCAGACCCTGAATTGGGACACAGACATTCACAGCAGCGTGACTCAGTCCACCGCTTTGGTCCACACTAAAATATCTCAACACCCACCGGATGGATATCATGAAGTTTAGTGTGTCAACTGTTGCCAGATGATCTACTTTGATCACCGCCTCGGTAACCTCACGTTTCTGGTAGCGGGATTGTCCCCATCTCACGGTCCCTGGATTTTGTCCTTGTTCCCTTATAACGATTCTCTTTCACGTCATGGTTTCACACCTTGCTGTTGTTGTATCCTAATACAGAGGTTTGTTTTTCATTAATGACTCGTTCTGCGTTTGTACACGCATTCTTATTTTCAAAGCTGAACTTGGACATCGTGTGGATCGCCTCGCTGTCACCGTGTGGGCTTTAGCACGCTGATGTCAGGATTTACCTTGAAGCCTTGCTGTGCCTGTTTAGGAGCTTTGCTGCATTGCTTCTTGTTTTGTTTTCACTCTTTGGTTGAGTTTTGGCAGCATTTATATCTGTAACTCTGCCAGCTGGGCGCCTGCAGCCTTCCAGCCGAGGTTTGTGCATTTTTATCATCCAGTATCGACCCATCCTTCTATACTTCCAGGGCATGCAGCTCGGACAACATTCACAGTATGAAGGTAAAATTTCGCCTTCATAAATACACTAAAGTTATTCGGGGGCTGGTTCGTCAGAAGGGAAGGATCCGTGTGATATAACGTCGACTCAGTGGCTACTTAAACTAGCCTCTGGCCTTTTTTCTCAGATAGCAGAGATGCAACACTCGCACAAGTTAAATATTTCAGATTAAATCCATAAGAATTCCTTCGTGGTCGTCTCCTGAGCTGAATGCACAGCACATCCTCTTCAGAGCCTCAAACACTGTTCTGACTGATTACTGGATACAAAGTGACAAAGTTAACCTTTTAATTTCAAAAATATACTTTCATATATTCTTTGTTGATTACATTTAAAATATTTTTTAATAATAAAAGCTTAAAAAGCTCATTAAATTAAAATTCCAGCATCTGAAAATATTAGACTGTTTCAATTCTAGTTTGAGTAAATTACTATCCAAGCACTATCATTTCTAGTTGAGCAAACGCAGCCACAGCTGTCCAGATGCTGATCGACACTCTGCACATAGAGGATAAACCGCAGAAGCTCCTTAGCTGGCTGCTCGCCGAGTGACGTACTGACGCGTGTTTATGGAAAGTTGACAGGAAGGGAAAAGTGTGGTAGGAAAAGGTGCACAAGCACCAGCAATGACTGCAGCTTTGAGAAGCTGAGTCAGGGATTTGGGAGAGCGTCACGAGGAGTGGAATGATGCTGGAGTATCTTCAGGAATCTTTCTGGTGTAAAGAAACTCCTGAACCAGAGGCAGCGTGAGAAGGTTTTTTTCTGTGCTGCAGAGGAAAAGAACTGGGCAGGTGAAAAGTTTTCTTTCAAATTAAAGTACTCTTTGCATCAAACAAGGGTCCTTAAGTCTGGAGTGGCAAAGAATCCAGGGTGGTTGACGTCCAGTGTGAGATGTCTGAGGTCTGTGATGATTTTATGGTTCCACGTTTCTGCTGTTGTCTCCGTTTGCGGTCGGTCCAGCGTGTTTCAGTTTCAACCATCCACCAAGAAATCACTTCATGCTTCCACCTGCTGACTTGCTTAATGAAGATGCAGATTTCCTGCCTACATTATCAAAGTACTGCCAAATGTTTTTACAGCGCTTCAGTGGCCAAACAGACTCTATGGGATGCTGTCACGAAGAAGACACGAAATGCCCGAGCCAAAAAGAAACGACCTGAAGGCCGCTACACAGCAAATCCAGCATGTCCAAATTAACACTGTCAGATTTGATTTCAACACTATTAAAGTGTCTATATGGGTCCACACCAGAGAGTGTTAATTTAACTCTTTTTGGAGAGTTGGTACGTTAACTCTGATTTAGTGTTAAACACCAAATCAGTCTGGAGTTGATAATTTAACACTTAGTGTTAAGAGTTTATATATTAACTCTCAAAGAGTATTTTAGTTTAACTACGTAAGAGTTATCTTCTAATTCATTCTAAAAAGTGGGAATTTTACTGTTCTGAACTTCTAGAAATTTCTTTTGGAAATAAACATTTACTAAAAAGACGCAATGGTTTTTGAAAAACATTTATTCTGAACTGTGCACCAAAATTTCTGAAAGATGTAACAGTGTACATGTTCTCACTTTCATTAGAATTTTGTTTATCAAAAGGTCGGACATAGGTGAGCTGGTAAATGCAAATAACAGCATTCTCATCACTTATTTCTTCAATACAATATGCATGTCCTTCATTCATCACTTTGTGGAACTTCAACGCACTTCTGCTCTCCCCCATATTCCATCTTCACAAGCATATCCTCTGTGGAGATTGAATAAAAATTAGTTGTGACTCTACTTAGAGTAAAATTAACTCTAAGACTACTAACACCAAAACATTTAACACTTTTGAATTTGCTGTGTACCAAAGCACCTGTAACACCTGAGCAGCAGACTCCACGCCACGCTGCTCCGATGCAATAATTCAAGTACTCGTTGTACAAATGAACAGAATTTTCCAAATTTTGTGGTAAATCTTAGGAAATATTTTAATACTTTATCAGGTCAAACTATGGATATATTTAGCTTTCACTGTCGAGGAAAAGAAGACGATTTGTAAAGTGTGTGAAGCAACTCTCGCCGTGGAAACACGACAGACTTTTACACTTTAGCGTGCTATCATCTTCTGATGTTTACTCAACTAAAGCTAAATTGAAATGAACACTGCTGTTCAGTGTGGTTTTGGAAATAAGGAGCCACAAAAGCAGTTGACTGAATGTACTGACTGTACAACATCTCAGAGGATGCCAAGGCTTCCTGCTGAGAACTCTGTGAGGTGACAGCGAGGAAGAAGAACCAGATGAAGGAATCAGATGTCCACCTAGTGCAGGGATAGGGGAACGCCAGGTCTCGAGGGCCGGTGTCCTGCATGCTTTAGATCCTTGATCCATCACAGCTGATTTAAACGGCTAAATGACCTCCTCAACGTTTCTTGAAGTTCTCCAGAGGCCTGATAATGAACTAATTCAGGTGTGCTGACCCAGGGTGAGATCTAAAACCTGCAGGACACTGACCCTTCCCCACCCCTGACCTAGTGCGACCGGTTTGTTCTTTAATAATAATAATAATAATAACTTTATTTATAAAGCGCTTTCAAACAAAGTGCTGTACAACTTTTTGAAACTAAAAAGATAAATAAATAAAAGCGATTCATAGCAATACAGGTAAAAGACACAATGCAAGTTAAAAACAGTAAAAATGTAAAAACTAAAAGCCACAGAATTAAGACCTGTAAGATAAGGTGAACAAATGTGTCTTCAGCTTAGTTTTAATAACCTCCACAGAGCAGCCTGCCTAACATCTTGAGGGAGGTTGTTCCACAGTAATGGACACGAAAAGAAAAAGCTCTAAAATTGTCTTTTTTCTGGCTCTAGGAACCTTTAGAAGGCCAGAGTCCGAGATCGGAGAGCACGAGATGGAACGTAAAGATGTAAAAAGGTCGGAGACGTATGAAGGTGCCAATCCATTTAAAGCCTTGTAGGTGAGCAGCAGGACCTTAAAATCTGCTCGAACCTGACAAGGTAGCCAATGCAGAGATCTCAGTACAGGCTAATGTGCTCACATTTCCCAGTTCTTGTTAAAATGCGAGCAGCTGCATTTTGCACCATCTGTAGACCTCTGAAACTTTTCTTTGGTAGCCCAGAAAGAAGAGCATTACAATAATCAATACGTGAGGACACAAATGCATGGGCGAGAACCTCTGCAGTGTCTGATTCTGGCGATGTTCCTCAAATGATAAAAGGCGGTCTTTGTTATCTCTTTTACATGAGACTCGAAAGAGAGCATCACGTCAAACCACACGCCCAAGTTTTTTATCTTGTCCCTACAATTTATGACACTGAGAATTGATGACAAGGCTTTAGGGGGAAGACCTGGCATTGATCAGTCACAGCAGTTCACTCTGAGTTTGTCTGAATGGTTCTGTAATTTTGACGGGAACTGAAGTATCACCAAATTGCATGTGCAGAGGGTGATTTAGGACATCGGACATTGTCAGGGCTGAAGCTAACAGCTTGTTATCCTCCAACAGGAGCTTCATGAGAATGCCACGCCTCTGCACACACCCCTGTTTGCACACTTTCTTAGCATTTTTCAAAACTGTGTGTGTGCAAAGTTGCACTTCATTATTCTGCCACTGTTAGCACGTCTTTGAAACATAAAAGAAGCTAACCTGATGCAGCTTGGCAAACACTGTTCCCTTGTTTCCTGACATCGCTTCCTTCTGTGCTTCCTATTTTTCATGAAGAACATGACTTTTTATTTGCACCAGCTCTGGGCCGACGCTTGGCAAACACACGTGAGCTGAGGAGTTTCAGAATCGTCAGCAACGTGGAAGAATTACAACACAGAACAAAACAACATAAACCAGCGTGAAGGATTTCCAGCCACTGCAGCGGCAGCCAACCTCTGGCACCGAGCAGTGTTTGTTCTTCACACGTCACGTTTTACAACACCCTATTCATCCTCTCGGACTATTTATAGGACCTTCCTGTTTTGAAGCGACGCATCGACACACACGAGCATACGCAAACACTCGGGCCTTCTTGCTTTTCCGCACACATTCCCAATCTTTGTGTTAATTACAGCTCTGCCCTTGACTCGAGCAGGGATTTATGGCCGGGGCACGATCCTGCCTCAGAGTTGTTGAGTGGAGAGAGAGTGAGGAGGCAGAGCTCCATCCGAATCCTTCCAGATCTGGAACACGCCCAGGTGTTACCTGTCAGAAATATATTTTAGAGGAGTGGAAGAGTGCACAGCCACACTGAGTGGGCCCGGTGCCACGTCCTACAGAATAAATGGAAAAAGATAACTGTGCCCTGAGTTAAAGCTCCATTGTGTTTGAGCTGCAGCACAGCACCTGCAAGGTTTTCAGGAATTTCAGGGCATTCAATTAACCTTAACTTCAAACCGCTGTTATTGTTTTCCATTTATCCTTTGGCTCTCTTTTAGCCTGCTGTCGATAAAGCGCGAATGTACTGATGTTGCTATGGTCGGTGTGGACCTGATGTTTCACAGCCCTTCACACTAAAGCCAGACAATGAGTTCACGTTGCGAGTGGAGATAAGTGTGATTTAAAGATGTCTCTCGTTTTGTGGCAAAATCGTTACATTGTTATCTTTAATTGGTGTCTTGTGCGATTAGCTGTTCCTGAAAAGAGAGACAAAAGGTTGGTTTTCCTCCTCAAACTTGTCCTTAAATAAACTTTATATTCACTAATTGTATTGCTTCACGTTTTTTAATGAAGCAGTACATAAAGTCATGTACACAAGGCTGCACGTGCTCGTATGCATGCCTGACAACGCCGGCGACCTGGGGGTCTCCTCCTGGACCTGGACCAGGGCATCACTGAGCTCCTGGACAGTCTGAAGTGCTGCAGCGCTGAAGGGACTGAAACCTGATGTCCTAGAGGCATTCTATTGGATTCAGGTCAGGTGAGCGTGGAGGCCAATCAGTGGCCCACACAATTCCTACATCCTCCAGGCTGCACACTGAGGAAGCCAGGACCCACTGCACCAGCATTCTGGCTAAGCTGCTTTTGAACCTGCGTCTGGTTCAAGAGCATCTTAGCAAGGGATGGGTATCGTTTAGGTTTTATCCGATACCGGTGCCAAACCGGTACTTTTGAAACGGTGCCGGTGCTTAAACGGTGCTCAAACCGGTGCTTAAAGAATGGAAAACACAAAATTGGTCCAAAAACCTCTCATGTTCAGCTGTTTTTTTGTAAAAAGATAACAATGTTAGCCTTTTCTGCAGCTATGGGGCATATATGGTATCACTCTTGGCTGGAAGCAGCTTAAACAATGGAAAAAACACAAACTTTGTCCAAAAACCTCTCATGTTTAACTGTTTCCCACTTTTTCTTTGGTCATTTTAGCCTTTTTGGCCAGGGTGAAGGGAGTATCTGCCATCAAACAAGAAGACAGCTGCATGTAGCTATGATGGTGTTTGCTAGTTCACCTTACATGCATTAATGTAATAACGTGGTTAGCCTACTCAACGTAAAGTATAGAACAACATTAAGCTACTCACGCAGAGAAGAACGGCTACTGCTCAGATTTGAGGTGTTACCTCCTTTGACAGTATCACAGTATCAGCTTAAAGCACTTGTTGCAGCTGCTGAGTTTGCATCTTTTGCTGTGAAGTACAGCCAGACTTTTGACCGCTTCGCCTTGGGCATTTTTAATCTGTAGCTCTGCTCTAAAAGAACGTACGTACCTGGGCCCGCCTACTATCCTCGGAAACGTAAAATGATTGGCTAGAATCTAAAGTGTATCGCAGCTCAGGGAAAAAAAGCACCGAAATGTGCGCTGCTTTTCGGTCTGGTTACTACCGTTTATGTCAAAACCGGTGCCATCATGGCACCGGACACCGGTACCCATCCCTAATCTTAGCTGAATCCACTAATGCCCCACACAGGAGCTCTGTGGGGTGGCTGTGGCTCAGTAGGCAGATAAGGCCATCTACTACTCAAGAAGGTTGAGGGTTCAAACCCTGGCTGCTCAGCTTGCATCCCAAAGTATGAGACATACAGTTGAAAGTAGGAAAGCGTCTGTTTCCCATTAACAGTGAGGCAGCTAAATGAATGGCAGCAGATCAGCCAACAACATGACATTAAAGCGAGTTTACGGTTTGTTTATGACGGGATGTTCAAGTCAAATGGAAACGACTGAGAGACAGCAGCTTGTTATGGTGATCAACGCTGAGGCCATTCACACATCAACACTTTGAGCTGATTGTGACCTTGAACTTTAGATATTTACAGCATATATTCTGACTCATAAAAGGTTAATGGTCCAGATGCTTAAACTATGTGAATGTACAGAAACATTTTCTAATGAGGAAATGAAATATTAGATGAAGGCACAATCGTCATGTTTCTCCGCAGTAATCTGCCAGACTTCAAAGATTATTTATGATCTAAATGTTAAACGACTCTTTATGAGGGATGAACTTTATCATTCTTTTTATTAACTCTGCAGCCATAAAATACCCGTAAACTTCTAAGAACGTTATTCTATATCATTAATTTTAGATCCTCTCCTGTTTTGGCTTCCCTTCATTGGCTTCCTGTTAAATCCAGAATTCAAAATCCTGCTCCTCACATACAAGGTCTTAAATAATCAGGCCCCATCTTATCTTAATGACCTTGTAGTACCATATCACCCTATTAGAGCACTTTGCTCTCGCTCTGCAGGCCTACTTGTTGTTCCTAGAGTATCTAAAAGTAGAATGGGAGGCAGACACTTCAGTTTTCAGGCCCCTCTTCTGTGGAACCAGCTTCCAGTTTGGATTCAGGAGACAGACACTATCTCTACTTTTAAGATTAGGCTTCAAACTTTCCTTTTTGCTAAAACATATAGTTAGGGCTGGACCAGGTGACCCTGAATCCTCCCTTAGTTATGCTGCAATAGATGTAGGCTGCCGGGGGATTCCCATGATGCATTGAGTTTTTCCTTTCCAGTCACCTTTCTCACTCACTATGTATTAACAGACCTCTCTGCATTGAATCATATCTGTTATTAACCTCTGTCTCTCTTCCACAGCATGTCTTCATCCTGTCTTCCTTCTCTCACCCCAACCAATCACAGCAGATGGCCCCGCCCCTCCCTGAGCCTGGTTCTGCTGGAGGTTTCTTCCTGTTAAAAGGGAGTTTTTCCTTCCCACTGTCGCCAAAGTGCTGCTCATAGGGGGTCATATGATTGTTGGGTTTTTCTCTGTATCTATGAAGCGCCTTGAGGCGACTTTTGTTGTGATTTGGCGCTATATAAATAAAATTGAATTGAATTGAATTGAATCAGTTGTGTTTCTTTCTCCCTGACAGCTCTGATGAGTGATCCAGTTTTATCTGCTAACAGATGTGTGAGGCCATTTTTTTATTCTCTATGTGTTTATGCAAATGCTGTTTACTATCCATCCGCTCACCAGCCAAATCACATGACTTTTAAAATGTATTCCACTACAGATTACATGCCCCAAAATGTATTTTGTAACGTATTCCGTTACATTACTCAGTGAGAGTAACGTATTCTGAATACTTTAGATTACTTAATATATTATCAAGCTGTTTACAACTACATGAATGAACTATTGCTTTGATTTATTACTATTACTGACGTTTACTCTCCATACCAACACCAACTAGTCTCTGTCACGGTCTGCCTGGGATGAGGAAAGTAGGACCCAAAACGCAGGACGATGTCACAGTGCACTTTATTTACAGTGAATAGACAGGTAAGTCCAACAATTAACTCAGGTGTAATTTGCCAGTGGTGCTCATCCCTTGCTCCCAGTGCGTCCCGTGCTGTAGCTCCCTTAGTTTGTGTGCTCCCCAACTCACTTCTTCGCTCGACTTTCCTGGAGGAAGAAGGAAAAACCACAATTAGCCACAAACGCTAGCCGACTATCAAAACTACACGCCTAGCACAGACTGTACCGGTCAAGAGTAATAATCCCACGTCGACTGTGGCCGCGAGTCCAGGTTAAATACCTCTTCCTAGCCGGGAGGGATGATTACCACCAGCTGGTCAGGTAATCAGCTGCAACAGCAAAGAGGGACTCCCGATGACGACAGTCGCCCGGACACGCCTCTCCCACGACGCGCGCTTCCGTAAACAGCCCCGAGGGCGGGGGGAGAGAGAGAAGCAGACACACGCACTCTACATACAAACGTGGACAGAGCAGTAGACGACACAGACCCCAAATAATAGTCGTAATAATAATAATAATAACAACAACAATAACAATAACCACTGCTCACGGACCCCTGAGTCCTCCAGAGCCAGATCCGTGACAGTCTCTATACCAGGGGTGTCAAACTCAAATACACAGTGGGCCAAAATTCAAAACTGGAACAAAGTTGCGGGCTAACGTTAATATTTATTGAAATATATTTATTCCTCCAGATATAAGAATGAATCTTTTCTTATGGACTCAAACACGTTTTGCTGAAAAACTGAATATGGAACAAGCAAAGCTTAATACTAAACAATATATATATTAGCTGTGTAATACCAGTAGGCCAGCTCTGATAGTAATTTGGTATGGCTTCGCGGGCCAAATGTAATTAGGCTGCGGGCCAAATTTGGCCCACGGGCCAGAGTTTGACACCTATGCTCTATACCAACACCAGCTAGATGTTTAAATCTTAACATAAATGAGTAACAGTAGGTGGACATTAGGTAAGGCTGCACTTTTTGCAGCGATCTCGTATAGAAAACTATTCCGCACGTATATAAATGGTAAATGGCCTGTATTTATATAGCGCTTTACACAACCTGTCATCCACACATCCACACACTGGTGATGGCAGCAACATTGTAGCCACAGCCACCCTGGGGCGCACTGACAGAGGCGAGGCTGCCGGACACTGGCGCCACCGGGCCCTCTGACCACCACCAGTAGGCAACGGGTGAAGTGTCTTGCCCAAGGACACAACGACCGAGACTGTCCAAGCCGGGGCTCGAACTGGCAACCTTCCGATTACAAGATGAACTCCCAACTCTTGAGCCACGATCGCCACGTTCGCATATATAAAACAGATCCGCGGCTCCGAACTGTAGTAAAGTGCCTATTGCCTTCATATTATTATTTTTTTTTTTTTGAATAATACTTTTTAAACATGTTTCTTCACGTCATTATGCGGGCTGCAAGTAGAGGTGACATGGGCCGCGAGATTGAGACGCGGGTTACGTCCACACTAATGCATTTTCCCTTGAAAACGCATCGTGAACTGTCTTTCAGTTGATCTGCTGGCAATTTTTTTGCAGAGTTTGCAGACAATAAGCCGAAAAGGTGAAAATATCCAGCGAGCGGCAGGGTGAAAATGCCTTGTTGATACCAGAGGTCAGAGACGTGACTTCAAGCTGATGGGAAGGCAGCAGTAACTCAAATAAAAAAGAGCATCCAGGGGCCACTCGAGTCGGTTAAAAACAGGCTGCTATTCGCTCCGAGTCACTACAACTGGACAATAGAAAATTGGAAAAACGTTGCCTGGTCTGACGAGTCTCAGTCTGATAAGGTGAGTCTTTAGGGATCGTCTAACTCAGGCCAGCCATCTCTGTTGGGATGTGGGAGAAAAGTATGAAGGTAATCAACCGTTTTTTCTTCTTCTTCTTCCTTCTGCTCCCCTTGAATCAGTTTTAAGCCTCAAATATTTGGATCACTTCCTATAAAAGAAGAAAAACAACAGCTTCCCTCACAGACGTCAGGCTGAGAGTGAACAAAGTGGTTACATGTTTCAGTTCGATGGTGCTGCTGTTCGGGAAGTATAGCAAAAAGAAATTCTAATTCTCAGAGCAAAGGTTACAGAAGCGGCTACAACGTTTCCATGCAGTACCATATTCCATACTGCTGCTATCTGATTGGCTAGTTGTTAGCACCAGTGTTTTGTGCACTGTATACTGTTTCACACCCATTCAGCAGTGTCGCTCAGTTTAGGGTAATCTGGACTGGATCGATATTTTAAAACTTGCATTAATAATTCATGCAAACAAATGAAGCAATGAAAAATATTTGCATTACCTATTTGTCCTTTTGATTTATAAGATGTGTTTCATCAGCAGTGCTGGAGACATGATACATGATTATGGTGCATTAAGCTTCCAGAAGAAACAGCAGACGGATGACATGTTCAATGAAATCAGTCGTCGCAATGACAGCGGGACTGACAAGATGACGCGTTGTGATTGGTGCATCTGAGCTCAGCAGGTGACGCTGAATCGTTGACTTTGGTGTAATTAATCAAAGAAGGTGCGATGGAGAAGAAAAGATGGCAGTTTTATGTTGAGACAAGTAGAAGTGGATGGCTCGATCGATCACAGTCGGACAGGGACGTGTGCGAAGCTTTAACATTTGTATTCAGACTCATCACTGAGAACATTCGAGCTTCAGACCTTATTTTCAGTCTTTGCTGTCATATTAAAACATGCATTTTACAACACAAATTGTATTTTTTTTATTACAAAACAAGGAGAATACATTCAAATCATAGTTCACAGTAAAACTAAGACAAAAATATATATTTTCACAGGAACAAATCCTGGGAAGATTCAGTTTTTGATATCATGCCATGTTCTGGGTGAGTGGCAGTGTTTTTCCACAGTGGTCTCCTCCTTTGGGCGGAGCCATCTTCACCCAGGATCCTCACCTGAAGCTGATCAGCTCGGCTGTATGTAAGACACACATGCAAGATCGTCTGCTAATCTATGTCTCGGCCTCTCATGTCTTTAGCTAATCATTGTTCTTCTTCGGTTATCTCGTACTTCTAGTCGTTTCACACAAACCCAACTCCTCCACCCTGCTGTAACCTCACTCAGCTGGATGCTGGTCTTCTTCAGTCAATCTCAGCTGCAACCAATTTGCTATAAACTCTCAAGATTCCCCATCGACCACGCTCCCCCTCCCGTGTCTCTTCGCCTGCAAAGCCTGAAAAAGATTCAACCGGACTATTCCCATTATTTTGTCACTGCAGCTCTGACACTCCTCTCCTTCTGTTTCAGAGCCTCTCAAACCACTATCCTCTCATCAAGCTCACCATCATTCAATGATGAAGCGTTTATGTATAACTCCAGGATAATTAGGCACACAGTTTTGTAGAAATTAGGGTGCATTAACCCTTTAAAGCCGGTCAGAGCAGCACGCTCTGTTTTGCGTAACTATTTTTAAATCCCGGTAGCTCTGCAACCACGTGAGCTAGCGCAAAAATTATTTTTGCATATGAAACCGGAGGAGTTGTACTTACATCTTATGCCATCAGCTTGTCCTCAGTCACAGTTTCCTTCCACATATAGCTTTGCAAAACTGCATAAAAAGCACTTGCAGCAACAAAAACATAATATTCCAGAAACAGGCTTTGCCGATCCGATCAGCTGTTCATAACACTTCCGGAAGTGACATCATTTTGCGGAAATGTCGTTTTTTACCATCAGGGCCTCATGAGCCTATACTGGTGTTTTTAAAAGTTATCTTTGACTTCATGACTTTCTGTGTCGTTTCTGGGATGCTTAGGACTCATATTGCACTGCTGGAAATAGTTTATTTTGATGCATATGCTGCTTTTTTGCAAATTTGCATTATAATATTTATTTTCGTTTTTCCTGCAGTGTATAAAAATTGGTGTATTTCAAAAATAAAACTATGAAGACACTCAAAATAAATTTCCTGTGGTGGGAAACTATTTTGTGCAACTTTTTTGTATTTACAGTTTTGAGGGATAAGCCTCTTAAATTTCTCTAACTAGAAATATATGTTAAAAAAACAAAAACGATTTTTAATTTTTTTGTAGTTTATTGCACTTTTTTGCAATTTATGTAATTACTATGCACTTAATGCAGACATATTATTAAAATTTAGGCTATAATGGTTGTATTGATGTATAGCAACTTGAAATGCTCCCAAAAATGGCTCCACAGCATGTAAACATATAATATAAGCTCTGGTGGACTTGGTTCTATGGTAGGTCTTAAAGGGTTAAAACACAGGACATTTGGGGAGCAAGCGGGTAGATGGCGACACCATTAGGGCAGCGTCGTAATGCAGCAGTGAGACTTATTGCCCTGGAGGATAAAGGGCCGGGTTTGAATCCAGCAGCTGCCTCTCTGTGTGGAGTCTGCATGCTCTCCTCATGCTAGCGTGGGTTTTCTCCGGGTGTTTATGCTCCCTTTCACAGCCTAAAGACTGGCAAGGGTTCAATTAACTGGCAACACTAACTTAGCCCTCGGATAGTTTGCTTCTATTATTTGTAATTAATAAATGGCCTCTCAGTAAAAGAAAAGTGTATTTATGTCCTGCTTCAAACGATGGACACATGCTGATGTGTGACAGGGATGTCGTTCTCTTTAACATCCAAGCTGGGAGGAAAAATGTCTCTGAGAAAGTTTTAAAACATATTTGCTGTTTCATTCATTCCATATGCAGAACATCACGAGTTCTGGGAGTCGTTTCTTTGGCAGATGGGTCGAGAGACTTAGATGCCTTTGTGAGCTGGGAGGCATCGCCAAAATGTCTCTTCAGTCCTCTTGCTGATTTGGAGAGGGTCATCTGGATTTCTATTCCTGCCTCAGTCAAAAGTGCTTCGAACGCCTCCAGCTTTTTCTAAATTCAGCTGCTAATGTGGGATTTTAAGTGTTGCTAAAAAGCAGAGAACACATCATCCTGTGTTAGCATCTCCACCCCAGTGACCCGGGAGCTGTAGGATTCAGTTAAAAACTGTATTGATCATCTTCAAAGCTCTGCTATTTCTGGCTCCAGTTACACCTCATAATGTTAAAGGTTCTCACGATCTCTCCCGCGCAATCTGCAGTCTCGTCTGTCTGAAGCTGGTGTTGTTGTTTTCTTTTGTTCGTTCTGCAGATTCAGAGGAGCTGCCCGTTTCCAACTTTGTGTACTTTGCACGTTTCCTGTTGGCTGTAAGTGCACCTGGCGTGGTCATGTAGCCGTTTCAGTAGCCCCGAGATCTTTGATTAGATCGATGACTCACATGTAAAAAGCTTGTAATAAACCACTGAACACAAAATTATGTTTCTAAATAAATAAATATCAAGAAAGGTCAAATCAGCCCTAAGAGTCCAGAGTCAGCAAATAACTCCTGTTTTGTAGGTGTGTAAATTATGCTAATTAAATGCATCGTAGTGCTATCAAAGGGCTAATGATGATCTTTGAACAGATGTGATGAAATCCTGCTTCCATGCTTCCTTCTGCACATCCTCCACAGAGAAAATAAGTCAGTATGATAATCGTCCCGTTTTCCTCCCCTCACAGCAGCTGGCCGCCCGGAGCCTGGTTATGTTAGAGGCTTCTTCCTGTTAAAAAGGAGTTTTTCCTTCCCGCTGTCACCAATTGCTTGCTCGTATGATTGTTGAGATTTCTCTGTATCATTGTCGTGTCTTTACTTTGCAATATAAAGCACCTCGAGGTGGCTGTTGTTGTGATTTATTGCTTTTTTCTAGTAAATCGGACTTCCTCATCATCAGCAGGAAGGAAATGAAAGAGTCACAACCTCTGACACTGATCCAGGTTGAAGTTCTGTTCATAGTTCATAAACCATTTAATGGGAATTTCAAGTGAACGAACAATTGCACAAATTTTGTTGCTTTTATTTTTGTATTTTGACAGATCAGTTCAGTTATGTGCTGCACTGGTGAACATAGACACCAACATTGTCACGGTCTGTGGAGACAGGTGCGAACACAAGTGAGTAGATAATGACACAGAGTTCAAACAAAGCAGAAATACCGTTACTAAACTATAACTAAACTGGGAAACTAATACTGTGATAAATTATGGAGACTCAGAGAACTGTGACGATGACTGCAAAGACTGGCCGTGAAAACATGGAGGGTGGGAACACAGACGACGCCACACAGACTGAATGAAACACTGTGGCTGTATCCCAATTCAGGGTCTGCAGCCTTAAAAGCCGCATTTTAAGGCCGATTACGTCACAGCGACGCGACGAAGGCTGTCCCAATCCAAAGGCTGCTCGAAAAGCGGCCCTCAAATGCGTCCTTCATTTCCCTGAATTTCAAGGACGTGGCGGTGTAGACTTCGTGGCCCAACATATCCCAGAATGCATAGCGCGGCGGTGGGTGTGGATAATTTTGCCGAAAAAACGGCGAATGAGGGGCGCCCGAAGAGTAAACTTTAAGTAAGTACTGAATATTATGTCACTTATTTATGTGCAAATGTTTAATAACGAAGAACATTAAAACATTACTGTTGGCCACATGTCGGCAAAGTCATGACGTTTGTGCTAACTTGGTTTTAAAGCCTTTACTTTAAAATATACGCCGTTCAATAGCTGAGCTTAATCAGAGAATGATCAAAGCTCATGTAGAAACAAACAAACACATGAACAAAAGATTTTCTCCTTCATTTCTGTCAAACAAAGCTGTATGAAACGTTTCCAGCTGTTAGTATCATGGTTGCTAGGCAACCTGGGCGGCACGACGGAGGCTAGACCGTCCCATTTCACAAGCCTCACACTTCTGGCCTTAGCGGTCTTTGAGTACGCGGCCCTTGAGGACTTTAAGGCTGCAGACCCTGAATTGGGAAACAGTCAGAATGATCAAGGGAAGTGGAAACACATGAGGGGGAACAGCTGATACACATGAACCTATGACAGGACAGGGAAAGTGAAACTACATACACTGACTTTCAAAGTAAAACAGGAAACATGGGGATTAGACGTGACCTGAACTGAACATAACCACACAGACATGACGCACGGACCAGGGAGACCGAATACAGGAGGAGACATAAACAACTAAGAAACAAAGGACTAAACAGCAACCTCGAAATTAACTAGATGAACTAAACTAGGGCACAAATGAATACCAGAATATATAAGAACTCAAACACTGGGTCACAGAGCCAGCCCATGACAAACATGTTGCACAACCTACACACATGAAGTCATTGTGATCACCGATATCTAAGTCGATCCATAAAGATCTTTGCATCCTTGTTTCATCTTCAGCTTCAACGTTTAAAATGTGAACAGAGTTTCTAAAGGTTTCACATCAACTACAAGTGAGCTACAAAAAAAGCTGCAAGCACAAAAAGTGCCTGAGGCCAGTCACACACCAGCAAGAATGCAGATCTGTGCTTGTTGTTTCTGTTGATCTTCTGCTTTTTAATCAAAATGAAATGAAAATGAAACGTGTCGTCCTCGTTCCTGTACTTTGATTTGACTCACTAGTTTCATTTTCCTCAACTTTTCAGCGTGAAGCAACAGAGAGAACATAAAGATCCAGTTTCATCAGCCCGTTCAAAGTGAATGACAGATGCAAGTGTTGAAGCCTGAAAGTGCCGTTCACTCCTTACTGCTGCCATGTTAGCGGGCTTCTCAGAGCAACGCTGTACCCAAATAATCCCCGTCTTTAATGCTGGATGTGTTTTTAACCTCTCAGGTTCAGCTGCATCGGCTGAGGCGACTGAAAAGTTCATGCACATTGTTCTGTGATGTGTTGTTGATACTGGCACATCCATCAGTATAACATGGAGTTACATCCCATCATGCTGATATTCAGAGATCATTTTTCCGAGCTGACAAACGATGATTGCGAGCTGTCAGAAAACCTTGGAGAGCTGATAGGACTGCAGGTCTGGTGAGTACGCACTCACTCATATGGTCTCCCTGCACACTGGCTGTTTTAACAGCCATCATTATCAGAGTTCAGTTAACACTGACGGGTCTGCTGTCACTTACCACATTGCCTCATTAATGGACTGACAAAATGTCACTGGCAGCGCTCAGGTTGGAAGCAAGCATCAGCAGGCTTAATATAACGCAGCATATTAGAGCTAAGATGCAAAATAGTAAAGTGCTGATTCTGCCACTTTTGTCACTTTTTTAAATAAAATTGTTTCGTGTAAAAATATCGTATCTATGTTTATCTGACATTTTATTACTGGACAATGGTTTCAGGGGATTGAGCCCTTTATAGTGTCAGGGTTCCTGGGTCGGTGACCCAGTGCTTTCCGTTTTGTTCATGTTCAGTTTATTTTGCCACTTCCTGTTTCATTTCCTGTTTGTTCCTGTCACCTCGTCTCGTGCCATTAGCCAGATTATGTTCAGCTGTGTACCCACCGGTCTCTCATTATCATCCTCATCAGTCTGTGTATTTAAGTCTTCTGTTTCCATTCGTTCTTTGTCGTGTCATTGATGATGTTCGTGTGATGTTGTCCTCCCCGTGTTCTCGCAGTCAGTCAGCCATTCAGTGTTCCAGCCAGTCAGTGTTCCAGCCAGTCAGTGTCCGTTCACCCTCTGTTCCTCCACTCCTTATAATAAACATCCACCAGTCTTCACCTACCTGTGAGTCCTGCGTTTGGGTTCCTTCTTCCTCGCCTCCACACAACGCCTGACAGAATGACACGACCCGTGCCACGAAGACACGATTGGGACCCAGCGGACTCGGACCTCAACGAGCGGCAGGTGGCAGCGCTTTACCGTTGGGCAGAGGTGGTCAGGGGAAAACAGCGGCTCTTCGCGGAGCAAGAGCACGTCTTCGAGGGGACTCGCCTGGCTCTGGGCGGGCCTCGGAGACGCCGCGTTCCCCCACCTGCTGCCACACCTGCCTCGGAGCATTTGCCGCGGAGAGCGGACGTTTCGTGCCGCGTTTCGGCCGCTCCCTCTCTCGCCGCTCCGCTCCTCGTTCGCACACCCGCCGCCTCATTCGCCGGACCTCCACCTTCGCCACGGCACCGCGGCTACGCCTCCCACCTCGACTCAATGGAGGCTACCGCGCCAGAGGCTCAGCTGTTCACCCCGGCCGCTTCCTCTTCCCGAAGAAAGCGGCGCACACGCCGCCATAATATGGACTATTTTCAACAACTCCCGGTGGTGAGTTCCACTAACTGTTTTCCACATCCATCATCTGATTATCCCCATAAAACACATAACAGATCCACCACCGATCCATGGGGAGTTTCCCTCCTGGAGGATGTCGACTGGGAAGATTTTTTCTGCGCTGCTCCCACAAAGACTGTAAATCGTGGTGGCAGAAAAAACAGACCGAACTCTGATAAACCTGCCAGTAGCACACACCCGGTCACCATTTCCACACCCGTCACTCAGCCATTCCCCACCAGCACGGCAGCCCAGATTTGGCCTTCTTCTTCAGCCATTTCACCTCCTCAGATGTCTAGGGCCCGGCCTACACCCACACCGGTGCCAGCTCCCAGGAGGAAGGCAGCTGCGACGCAGTCTACATCCACTCTTGTGTCCCGGGTGGGGGTGACTGGTGTCCAGCCACCTCCCGTGCCTGTCCCAGCGCCCAGGCTGAGGGCAGCCTCAACCCAGCCTGACCTCCCTGGAGGCTTGGAAGAGCTCACCGGCCCACCTACTACTTCACCTCTTCATCCCCCTCCTGATCCAACCTTTCACGCCCTCGCACTGTCCCTGGTTAGGCTAGCTGAGGTGTCCCCTGCTCAGGCACCAGCCTTATTAGCCCAGGCCGCTATCTTATCCCCCTCGGTAACTCTGTCATTAGCTCAGCCATTAGCATCGCCAACCTCTGTTCATCCCTTAGCTTCCCCACTCCAGTCAGTTCCCTCACCTGCTGTTCAGCTTCCACTCCAGTCAGTTCCCTCACCTGCTGTTCAGCTTCCACTCCAGTCAGTTCCCTCACCTGCTGTTCAGCTTCCACTCCAGTCAGTTCCCTCACCTGCTGTTCAGCTTCCACTCCAGTCAGTTCACTCACCTGCTCTTCAGCCTTCACTCCAGTCTCCTCCTGTCCTCCAGTCTCCTCCTGTCCTCCAGTCTCCTCCTGTCCTCCAGTCTCCTCCCGTCCTCCAGTCCTCTGTAGTCCAGTCTCCTCCCGTCCTCCAGTCCCCTGTAGTCCAGTCTCCTCCCGTCCTCCAGTCCCCTGTAGTCCAGTCCCCTGTAGTCCAGTCTGTAGTCCAGTCAGTCCAGTCGCCTCCCGTCCAGTCAGTTCAGTTCCTGGACCTGCAGCCACAGCCCCCAGAGCCAGCTGTGAGCCCTCCTGCTTGTCAGCCAGGGGCCTCCGCGCCCGCTGGCCCGGCCGCTCTCCCGCCAGGGGCCTCCGCGCCCGCTGGCCCGGCCGCTCTCCCGCCAGGGGCCTCCGCGCCCGCTGGCCCGGCCGCTCTCCCGCCAGGGGCCTCCGCGCCCGCTGGCCCGGCCGCTCTCCCGCCAGGGGCCTCCGCGCCCGCTGGCCCGGCCGCTCTCCAGCCAGGGGCCTCCGCGCCCGCTGGCCCTGCCTGTCTCCAGCCAGGGGCCTCCGCGCCCGCTGGCCCTGCCTGTCTCCAGCCAGGGGCCTCCGCGCCCGCTGGCCCTGCCTGTCTCCAGCCAGGGGCCTCCGCGCCCGCTGGCCCTGCCTGTCTCCAGCCAGGGGCTTCCGCGCCCGCTGGCCCTGCCTGTCTCCAGCCAGGGGCTTCCGCGCCCGCTGGCCCTAAAGCTGTGGCTCCGTCACCCCCGGCTCCCGTGCCGTCACCTGGTCCAGCCTCAGCGTCAGCGTCTGCATCGCCTGGGCCAGCCTCAGACTCAGCTTCAGCGTCTGCGTCGCCTGGGCCGGACTCAGCTTCAGCGTCTGCGTCGCCTGGGCCGGACTCAGCTTCAGCGTCAGCGTCTGCTTCGCCTGGGCCGGACTCAGACTCAGCTTCAGCGTCTGCTTCGCCTGGTCCGGACTCAGCCTCTGCTTCAGCTTCTGCTTCGCCTGGTCCGGACTCAGCCTCTGCTTCAGCTTCTGCTTCGCCTGGTCCGGACTCAGCCTCTGCTTCAGCTTCTGCTTCGCCTGGTCCGGACTCAGCCTCTGCTTCAGCTTCTGCTTCGCCTGGTCCGGACTCAGCCTCTGCTTCAGCTTCAGCTTCGCCGGGTCCGGCCTCAGCCTCGTCGCCAGCCTCTGCTTCGCCTGGTCCGGCGGCTGCCGCGTCGCCAGCCTCCGCTTCGCCTGGTCCTGCGGCTGCCGCACCGTCGCCCCAGCCACGTTCTGGACGTCATCGCCGGCGCGGCCGCCCACCGGACCTGCTTAGCGGCCGCCGCCGCCTTCCTCGCGGCCGCCCACCGGACCAGCTCAGCGGCCGCCGCCGCCTTCCTCGCGGCCGCCCACCGGACCAGCTCAGCGGCCGTCGCCGCCTTCCTCGCGGCCGCCCGCCTGAACTGTCTCGCCTCGGCCGCCGGCCACGCGGCCGCCCGCCTGAACTGTCTCGCCTCGGCCGCCGGCCACGCGGCCGCCCGCCTGAACTGTCTCGTCTCGGCCGCCGGCCACGCGGCCGCCCGCCTGAACTGTCTCGTCTCGGCCGCCGGCCACGCGGCCGCCCGCCTGAACTGTCTCGTCTCGGCCGCCGGCCACGCGGCCGCCCGCCTGAACTGTCTCGTCTCGGCCGCCGGCCACGCGGCCGCCCGCCTGAACTGTCTCGTCTCGGCCGCCGGCCACGCGGCCGCCCGCCTGAACTGTCTCGTCTCGGCCGCCGGCCACGCGGCCGCCCGCCTGAACTGTTTGTCTCTCTGTGGACTCCGTCCCTCCGTCCTGGGCCCCCTCCGCCCACCCTGTTCTGGTTTTTCTCTCTGTGGACTCCGTCCCTCCGTCCTGGGCCCCCTCCGCCCACCCTGTTCTGGTTTTTCTTTCTTTTGGCCGTCGGGTGCCGGCCTTTGGAGGGGGGGGTACTGTCAGGGTTCCTGGGTCGGTGACCCAGTGCTTTCCGTTTTGTTCATGTTCAGTTTATTTTGCCACTTCCTGTTTCATTTCCTGTTTGTTCCTGTCACCTCGTCTCGTGCCATTAGCCAGATTATGTTCAGCTGTGTACCCACCGGTCTCTCATTATCATCCTCATCAGTCTGTGTATTTAAGTCTTCTGTTTCCATTCGTTCTTTGTCGTGTCATTGATGATGTTCGTGTGATGTTGTCCTCCCCGTGTTCTCGCAGTCAGTCAGCCATTCAGTGTTCCAGCCAGTCAGTGTTCCAGCCAGTCAGTGTCCGTTCACCCTCTGTTCCTCCACTCCTTATAATAAACATCCACCAGTCTTCACCTACCTGTGAGTCCTGCGTTTGGGTTCCTTCTTCCTCGCCTCCACACAACGCCTGACATATAGGCAGGTTATAACAACCAAATAAATGGATTACACGGCGGTACTTCACTGTTTCATATTGTGGCGGGTCAGGACTGTTTGGGTTTTGTTTGACAGCTACGTTCCGTTGTTCGAGGCGGCAGCGTTACGGTTGCCATGGTTACAGGGCGACGCTCTCTCTCTGCGTGTTTCCTGGGTAAGAGAGAGCTTGTTGTTGTTGTTGTGCTAAGCTAACAGGCAGAATGCTACAGGTATAGCTCTAAAGAATGTAGCATCATGGGCAGTGTAGTCCGTGCTGCAGGGAGAATGGACTGCCATACCCGTTATGTGTCTGTGAGCGAGGGAGGGAGAAAAAGGAAAAGTACGAGCTGTCATCGAGCAAAAACGGGAGCTGGAAGCATGTAAATATAATAATAACCACTGCAGCCAAGAAGAGAGCCTGACGAGCCCAGCTGTAAGTAAGCTATTAAGACTCGACTGTACACCGTGTTCGTGTTTTCCTCCGAAACAATAAGTTCCGTTGGAGCTAGTGTTGCCAACTCCTCAGTAAGGAAAATCGCTATTGGCTGTCCTAAAAGTCGCTAGAAGTCGCTAAATGACGTCATCACCTAATTTGCATAATTGGTCATGCTAATGTAATTGTAATCTATGTTGTTGGAGAGAGAAATAACATCGTGGAAGAGACATAAAGTGAGTAAAAAACGTCGTAAATGCATTTAGAGTTTATTTAGAACTACAAATTAAATTTATTTTAGCAATTATTGTTTTTTTAATGTCACAATTCCAACCCTGCTCCTTTACCCGGGCTTGGACCGGCAAAAGTGACCCGAAATAGGCACTCTGGTGGAGTTACTCTGTGTGTGTGTTTATAAGTAGTTTTAAACCTTGTGATCCACAAAACAGCATAAGAGTAAAAGAAGAACTGACTGCGTTACAGCACCCGCTGCTTGTTGAGAGTAAAAGCGATATGCGCTTTCACGTCTTTTTTTTGCGACTTTTTTTCTAAAAAAAAGTTGCTAGGGGGTCTGAAAACTCGCTAAATATAGCGACAAAGTCGCTAAGTTGGCAACACTGGTTGGAGCAGCCTTTCAACGCCTCTCTCTGTCTCTGCTAGCAAAGTTGACCCAGACAACAAAGTAAAGCTAGTTTTCAGCTACGAGCCGACACAGAACCCACCGTATTAGCCAGAGGTCCCTTTACTACGGTTCGGAGCCGCGGACCTTCAGTAACAGTAATAAATCACAGCAATAGTACATTCATGTAGTTGTAAACAGCATGATAATATATTAAGTAATCCAAAGTATTCAGAATACGTTACAGAATACATTTTGGGGCATGTATTCTGTAATCTGTAATGGAATACATTTTAAAAGTAACCTTCCCAACACTGTTAATAAGGTGCATCTGTGCATGCTAATAGATTTTATTCTGCAGTTGCATGTGTAACTCTTGTTGTGAACTGAAATCTATGTAAAGAAACCTGAATCTCTAAAACTGAATAGCTGTAACCTTGCGGTGCCACTAGGTGACCAGAGTCACTGCGATGTGCACGAATGTTTGTAAAAGTGTTACAGAAAAAAGTCCAATAGCTGCTGAATAATTTGTGGCCCGACAGACTAACATCACCAACTCTGGAACTGTGCTGACAGCAAGCTAAAAATGTTTCCTCATTATTCTATTTTTTACGCAGTCCGTCCAAAATTCCTGTTCTATAGGTGACATATTGTGTAATATATTCAGAGGATGTTGCCACTTCTGCAGAGGCATGCACACTCAGTAGTTTCTGCTCTCTCTCTGCACTAACTTGGATTTGTCAGACGCAGTCTTTACCAGACTTCCAGCTGTTGCTCTGAAGTTTCCTGCGAGCAAATACTTGAGCGATGCCTGCATTTAAACCTGCAGGATGTGATTAAAAAAATGATAACAGAGCGTGCACAGTTTTCATTGCACCAAGTTTTCTCCCTGGACTTATTTGCAGTTTGAAGCTTAAGAAAAACCTTGAGTACACAGAGCCGTACAGCAGCGGAGAGATTAACAGAGATGGTTCTCTGATTTCTCTGAAGCAGGGAGGGGATTACCTGGTAGTGGGCAAAAGAGTGCAAGATAGTATCGTTAACACTGCCTGGAAAAGCAGCATTTTATAATGAGCTTTCGAAATCCCTCGCCCTCTGCAGATTTCCAACCCTTACAATCACTTTCCACAACAACTTTTTGTCACTTGACATTACAAGTTATAGAGGCAAAAGGCTGGAGTGCCTCCTCCAGGTTGGTTAAGTGCTGCTGCTCCGATAGAGGAGTTCAAGTATCTCAGAGATTTCATTAGTTCATTAGTGGGACGAGAATGGAGAGTCAGACTGACTGACGATCTGTTATGAAGAGAAATATGAGTGTGAAGGCCAGGTTGTCCTTTTGCAGCCAGCCTGATCTGCATTCCCGCCTCCTCCTTTGACTACCAACTGTTCTTAGTGACCAGATAAGAATGAGATCATGAATACACGAGTTCAGGACTTCAGCATGTCATCAGATGGTAAACACAGCAGATTTTTGTGTACCAGCCAGTTTTTACTTATCCATGGTGTCTACAACTGTCCGTGTCTGCAGAGTTTAATTCCCACTGTCCGTGATCTGATGTCCACCATGTCTGTCTTGCACTCTTTTCCCCACTACAAGCTAATCTTCTCTACGCTTCAGCAAAATCTGCCAGGACGACTTCAGAGCACCACCCAGGGGAGGTGTTTTGCAAGGAAATCCCAGATAACACAGTGTAGAGATTATGTTTCGTGTTTGGCGTGGAAACACCTCATTTCCTCCCAGAAGAGCTGAAGGATGTGGCCTGGCAGAGGGAGATCTGGAGGTAGCCCGTTCTCACTCCCGAGGCGTAACATGCCGACGTTTTGTCACGTCCTGCGGCGTTCCTGAGGAACGCGAAAGGAGACCTTCGGAGTTCTTATGGTACGCGGCGGGTTATGGCCGAAATCCAGTGCAATGACGCTCCCGCGGTAATAGACGTTCCAGCCCTGTATTCCAGCCCTAAACCTAACCTTATCCCTAGCCCTAACCATAACCTTTTTCCTGACCGTAACCAGGACTTTAATGATGTTAAATAGCGTGTTTCTAAGCGATTTGAAGAAAAAGAGCGAACATGTGTAGACTGAGTCCATACGGTTCTCATATTTCCTCATTTTTCCGAGGTCGTCATTTAGGAACGTGGTGGGTAGCCGAAAACGTAATATGTTGACGATTTGTCACCTAGCGTAAAACGTTACGCTTTGGGAGTGAGAATGTGTTGCAGACTGCTGCTTCTGTGAACTGGACTCTTAAAAGAGAATGCATGGATGGATAGGCAGAACTTTCTAGGTTTATAATTACCCCCAGAATGACAGCTAAGACTTGTAGCACCAAGTTAATCAATGATTTAGAAGGACTCAGAAACTTTAGAAATATGCCCCGCTCCCCTCGAGCTGGTGCCCTTGGTTTCTGATACAATATGAACTGGTTCTTGGTTGTAAGTTAGGATGATTTCCACCACACGTGCAGTGGTGTTAGAAAGTAAATGGTAAATGGCCTGTATTTGTAAAGTGCTTTACTCGATCCTAAGGACCCCAAAGTGCTTTACACATGCAGTCATCCACCCATTCACACACTGATAGTTGTCCTTGGTCCATGAACGTTCCCAGAGGCACGGTGGCATGTTGTGGTTGCCTTTATCAGGAAGTAGAGGCTTCCTTGGAGGATTTTCCAAACAGGAACACTGAGTTCGTGCGTTGCCTTTGCTGTCATTTTTGAGCTGATTGAACATTTGCTCAGACTAAAGGGTTCGGTGCATAAACCATGCACCTATGGGGTTCTGGGAGCTTTCGCTCTCTTTCTATTTGTCAGCAATGCTGCTATTTATTTTCCTTCTTCATATTAACTCTGACAACCCAATTTATCTGCACGGAGCTAATTCATTAGGAAAACAGAGCTGCTGTAGGCTACGGGCATAATTACTGTTTCTAAAACTGCAGCGGTGTGAGGAAGTTGACTCGTTGATTAGAAACTTTACAAGAACAGAAAACTACATTGTTTAACCTTGAAGTGCAATATGTGAGAACAAGAGCGGGGAAGTATCGTCGTCAGTGTTCAAGCAATCTTTGCAAAGCTATGTGTTTCAAGATAAGCTGCAAGGACGTTAACTGAACTATGGTGCAATATATTTGGCTTCTGAATCTTCTTGATCGACATATAGTCTGAAATCATTGGAAAATCAATAAAGATTCATGTTTTTTAGTATTTTAATATCTCCAAACATCCTGTTCATTGAAACCATCAAAGGCCACTAATGTGCCGGACATGTGGGCCAAAACTCGAATGGACAAAATGCAAGAACACCATGGAAACAAGGCTTTTCCTGTGTTCAGTGAGCAGCTTTATTAAGAATAAATCATGTGCTGTGAACACTATGTCTGCGTACTACAACTCACTAGACAAATATAGCGAATGCAAAGATGAAAGTAGCCATGGTGACGTTGCTCGCTGGTTTGTAGACTTATTCTGAATCATTGCTTTGTTGCCATATTTAGAGCTGAACTCTCAACTAACGCTAACAAACCTGAATATTGAGCTGCAGTCACAAATGATGTGTGTCTATATATAAACACTTATTTGAACGTGTACTTAGTTTTAGGTTTGGATATGTGGTGAGAGGGAAACATGAAGATGAAACCAGGACATGTCCTTACTGAATCATCAGAGCTGAACAGTATGCCGTTATTTTTGTGCCACTATTCTGAGCGCATGTAAAAAAAAATTTGCAGGTGCAAGTGTTGCATTTTGAGGAGAAATTTATTTTGAGCGAAGAAAAGCTGAATTTGAGTGAACAAAACTCATTGCTGCGTGCAAAAAATGTATTTCAGTGTTTGCTATTATCCACACACACACACACACAGCAGCCCCTCTTGCTCAGTTTTTGCATTTGCGCTCGCTCGCAATGTGTTGCCAGCGCTCTCAACATTTCCACCCGTGCGCGCTCAACTCTTTCTCTACACCGTTATATTTGTGCCACAAAACCAGCCAATCACAGACTTGGATGCACAAATATCTGATTGGCTGTTCTGGTCTCCAATCAGCTCAAAATGACAAATATGCAATATCCCAGAATCCATTTGGTCCAAAACTCAAACGAGGAAGCAGTGGAGGAACACAGAGTGGCGGAGTTTGAAATATTACTCTTTCTGGGTCACAAAATAAACTTTTAAGATGTTTTCATGCGAGAATGTTTCTGTGTAAACTTCAAATATCTGCTCGATTCATCAAGACATCACATATTTGCAAAAGTGCTCTAATGTTCTAACCTGTGCAGGGGCGGGTCTAGTAAAGTGTTGCCAGGGGCGCCAGGTAGGGCATTAACGGGGAGAGGGGGGCACAAAGAAATACTTTTCTTTCTTATTCTCATTTAAAATATCTAGCTTTTAAAAAAATAATTATCTGACTGTTACAAAGGATTGATAGATTGATGCATATATACCATCAAAACAGTGTACATCACTGTCACAACAGCGTTTGTTTTCATTCAAAGGCTTTATGATTTTTCCTATAATGGCGGCCGGTCTCTAGTCAAAACGCCCGGGCCGATTTTTTGTCCCAGTCCAGCCCTGTAAGCAGCTCATCTGCAGTCGATGAATCACTGAATCACTGCTATAAGACAGTGATTCAGACAGAAGCGG
Organism: Neolamprologus brichardi; assembly: GCF_056152115.1. NCBI lineage: Eukaryota > Metazoa > Chordata > Actinopteri > Cichliformes > Cichlidae > Neolamprologus > Neolamprologus brichardi. Next base: position 67,358,766 of record NC_142110.1, read on the forward strand.
TGCCTTTGATTAAGTTGCCTACATCTTCCTACTCGGAAGGCAGAATTTCCGAGTTCTGAGTACAATCGAAGCACCACGACTGCAGTTTTCGTGTTGGATGTAAAAAGCGCACATGACGCTGTGACGTAGGCTAGAATCATGGCGGCAGTCGATGACGGTCCAGACGTGGGATATCTCGTGGAAATATGAACATTGCACAGTGCACTGTGGCAAGTAAGCAAGCTAGAAGACTGGCAAAGTTATGGAAGCAACACATTAACAAGAGAATTCTGAGTAAAACCAAAGTTACTTTGAAAGTAACTAGTTACTTTTAAAGTAACAAGTAACTGAGTTACTTTGAAAGTAACTAGTTACTTTCAAAGTAACAAGTAACTGAGTTAGTTACATTACTAGTTACTTTCAAAGTAACAAGTAACTGAGTTAGTTACATTACTAGTTACTTCTATTAAAAGTAACTAGTAATGTAACTAAGTTAGTGATTTAAAGTAACTCAGTTACTCGTTACTTTTAATAGAAGTAACTAGTAATGTAACTAAGTTACTGATTTAAAGTAACTTACCCAACACTGTAAATAAATGCTGCAAATCTCTATAAACTGAAGAAGAGTGGACCAAAGCCTCTGCACAATAATGTGAGACTGTTGAAGTCATACTGAATTATTGCTACTACTGGTTGTTCTACAAAGCATTTACTTCGGGTGTGTTTAGTTTTTAACACGACTGCATGCAAAATCTGAAACATTCTGCATTATTATCTGTATTTGTATTTCACAGAAATATTCCTTTAATTATTGCTTTGCAGCCACACAATACCCCATCATGATGCATAAATACTCTTCTGTGACACAGCTGCTCTATTACAGCAGATAACATTGCATTTCCCAAAAGGTATCAGAATCTGACAGCATCTTACAAAAGGAGCTTTAATTTGCTCAAGAAAGTCATTTATTTTGAAGGTGTTGTGTGATTGTATTTTGAAATCAAATGACACCAGCAGATGATTTGGACATTTAATCTGTTGCACGATGAAACGTGCTTTCATTTAATAAAGAAAGACAACGGGAAATGTTCTGCGAGCGGCATCAAAAATGAAAAGAGTAGTGCGGCACTGAAAGCAATATTTCTATCAAAATACTCCTAATTGTTTCCCGAAGGCATTTCTCCATGAAAGTTATTTTACCCGATCCTCTTCAAGGTTAGAATAACTGAACCGTAAGTCTAGAAATACCTGCCTGATCTCTTCTTTTCAACCATAACTGGGTTACACGGCGTTTGCTTGGAACAGACACATCTGCCCTTCTTCAGTCTAAAGCATCCCCGTGCTGTTGTGCAGTTCACCGGCCCTTCCGACGATTAGACGCATCCATTTATTACAGATGTTTTCCTTTCCTTAAGCGCACAACTACATCCAGGCAACTAGTACACCTTCCTCCTACTTAACTACTTTGTACAAATTCAACCTGACAGGTCATTAGAGGCACCGGTTACCATGGTAACAGTGATGGCACAGGCAAAATATTTGAGGCTGAACATACTTTCAGTTTCTTTTTTTAGCTCGACTGTGGTGGATGCAGATGAGCGTTTGTAAAAGTGCTTTTTTTTCCCCCCACAGAGCACATGACATTTGATTTGGATCAGGAAAATTTCCCCCTCGGCGTAATCCGCTCCCCAGGGATCCGCTCACAAGGTGCGTCGCATTTTTGGCTCTACATATTCGTATTCATGAGCTTTGAAACACTGGGTGTTGGTTTATGTGTGTGTGGGAACCGTTTAGTTGAAGATTCAGATATATGATGCGTCATCAGCTAGAAAGTCATGTCTTCGAGGCAGATTTCAACCTTGTGATTCGACCTTGTGGCTTTGTTAAAACTTTCTTTTGCAGAGATTCATTTGAGTCTGCAACTCCTCCATGGTCTCATCACAATGCACAGCTTGAATCTCCTTCGTGTGTGGAAAAGGCTTTCTTCGCAAAGCATTGGACCAATAGCAGTTCTTTTGTTATAATTAGAAATAATGATGGTGGTGAGGGCAGAATGCAACAGGGCTTTTTTTATGCACTCGCAATAATGTTTTATTCACAAAAGCAAAGAAGCTTCTCAGCAGCAGTTGGCCTGAAGAACAGATTGTAGCCACATCTATCAAATATCTCAGAACGACTTCTAGGAATTCAGTTCAACCTAGAACTTTAAATAACCCAACAACAGCAGCGCGGGATGAAGAAGCCTCTCGCGCTCAAAGGCCTGAAAAATGTGAAATGAATGCTCTAAAATAAGCTTACCTAGAATATGATGGCAGTTTTTCTGAAATGTAAAAATACATATTATGTGTAAAATCTTTGAAATAAACTATAGACTTAAAATTTTGCACCAACCAACAGTTCCTAAACGTCTGACTGCAGTTATTTTACACAGCTTTTTGACACTTTTTAAAAAGAAAAGACCTCCACATAGGTCTGTGTGAACCTGAAAGCTTCTCACTTTTGATTTTCACACTTTGATTGTATTTCAGAAGGAAACAAAACTAAAGAAATGATGAGATTTTAAAATATGCTCTATTCTTCAGTAGCAGACAGCCGCCCTGCAGGTGTTTGTTCACAGGCCTGTGTCGTTTAAGGACCACCTTAAATAACTATTTATTGGAGTCAGTAGTGTTGATGTAGCTAACTCGCTGATGTAAGGAGTTTGGAAAGAAAAGCACCTGGACTTGTTTGAGTTTCGTCATCCGAGAAGCTTCTTCAGTTCTGAAGCAAGTCTACAATTCCTTAGAACTGAAGAAGCTTCTAGTTTTTCTTCCCAAGCTCTAGAGTACCATGACCTGGATGACTGAGAACCTTCACAGACACCTAGCTCGCCGATATTTTCCCCGATGCCCCTCACCTGGGAGGTGTGTGAGCAGTGCAGCTGGATACTAGATAGCATATATAAGCTTGATGTGTTTTAAAGAAAACATTAGACCATAGTTCATGTAATAGTTTGCAAAACTAGTTCATGCATTTATTACTTCCAGGCTGGACGACCTTCATAATAATAAATAATAGATTCATTATTATCAGGAAGTCCTAAAAACTCCCTGAAAAGCCTTCAGTTAATCCAAAATGCTGCAGCAAGAGTCCTGACAGGGACTAGAAAGAGAGAGCAGATTTCTCCTGTTTTGGCTTCCTGTTAAATCCAGAATTCAAAATCCTGCTCCTCACATACAAGGTCTTAAATAATCAGGCCCCATCTTATCTTAATGACCTTGTAGTACCATATCACCCTATTAGAGCACTTCGCTCTCGCTCTGCAGGCCTACTTGTTGTTCCTAGAGTATTTAAAAGTAGAATGGGAGGCAGAGCCTTCAGTTTTCAGGCCCCTCTTCTGTGGAACCAGCTTCCAGTTTGGATTCAGGAGACAGACACTATCTCTACTTTCAAGATTAGGCTTCAAACTTTCCTTTTTGCTAAAGCATATAGTTAGGGCTGGATCGGGTGACCCTGAATCCTCCCTTAGTTATGCTGCAATAGACGTAGGCTGCCGGGGGATTCCCATGATGCATTGAGTTTTTCCTTTCCAGTCACCTTTCTCACTCACTATGTGTTAACAGACCTCTCTGCATTGAATCATATCTGTTATTAACCTCTGTCTCTCTTCCACAGCATGTCTTCATCCTGTCTTCCTTCTCTCACCTCAACCGGTCGCAGCAGATGGCCGCCCCTCCCTGAGCCTGGTTCTGCCGGAGGTTTCTTCCTGTTAAAAGGGAGTTTTTCCTTCCCACTGTCGCCAAAGTGCTTGCTTATCTGGTCTTTAAGTGATGACGTGACAAATCCTGCTTCCGGGCCTAAAGTAGTCTGCGTTTAATATGCTTTTGTGTTGTTAACATGTTTTGTATTTTCTTCTATTTAATCTCAAAAAGCTCCTAAAACAGTCAGTGATCACTGTTGACCTCCCTCAGCTTTTATTACCGCTTATCATTTATTTAAGCTCAGTTTTTAAAACCTTAGGATGTAACTGCAGACCAGCCAATGCAGCAGTATATGAATGACTAACCTCGTATTGTGGATGGATTATCTCAGTTGTTCTCCTGGCTGAAGTTTGGTCCTTTTACAGCATCCTGCCATGCGATTACATTTGTTCCTGACCACCGAGAACACTCACGTTAACTTTTATCGAGTGGAAAAAAAAGTTAGCTTGTTTATATTATGCTAACATAGCTGTGTCGCTAGCGGTCACGTAGCACATCATTATATACCAGCTAGCCAAACTTCAGTAACCCTACAAACGTCACTGCTGTTTAGTTTTCTGTCTTCATTTATGTTGGAAGTGATAACAGAGCTGTACGTTTGAATTTGTTTCCAAAACCCCGCAGTCAGGACATGCTATATTGTATTTAGATAGAAGCTAGCTAGCTAGTTAGCTAGCGAGCTAACTTCCTGCTAACTTCTAACTCCGTTAAATGTCATAAATTCCGTTTTCATGGATGCCTGGATGTTAAACTCAATTGTTACACCTGGTAGAGCAGAACGCTGATCATTTTATTAAAGATGAAAGACTTTAGACAGTTTTTCAACTCTCAGTGAGGCCACAGTGATCGTTTGACTTAGGGACCTGCAGCGGAGTTTGAGACACGGCTAGTGACGTCAGACTTAAAGACCGGATAGGGGGTCATCTGATTGTTGGGTTTTCTCTGTATGTATTATTGTAGGGTCTACCTTACAATATAAAGAGCCTTGAGGTGACTGTTGTTGTAAATTTGGTGCTGTATAAATACAACTGAATTAATTGAAAATAGTGTAATTAATAGTTTAGATACAATGAAAATCAGCATGGGGTTGACGAACATCACATGGAGAGCAGCAGGAAGTCGCTAAAGCGGCGGTAAACTATGTGGATGCTACATGTTTTTGGTGGGGAAACGAGGTCCATGCTACATTTTGGCTCCGTGCATCAGTCATGTTTACTCTCCTTGTTGTTGTCTGAGTTCACCTACATGTTATTATCCTTCTCACCAGTCTGTGTACAGACCTAATTCCTTACACCCTCACCCTGCGTACTCATAGTTATTAGTGCATTCATGTGGAAGGTCTGCTATAATAAGTATTGAATCTTATAATATCTTTACATTAAAGCGGTTCGTAAAGCCTTCAATGAGGTTTGCTGTTGATGCTTCATGAAAGAGCAGCACCTGTTTTGATGATCTCAACACATCCATCCGAAGTTTCTGCATCGACTGAAGATAGGCGAAGGCGTCCCAGAGCTGCAGTTCTACCTTACTCCTTAATTATAAAACTCTTCAGCAGCCTTGTGTGTGTGACTCCACACTGAGTCACACTCATCACAGAGATGGAGGGTGGAGAAGATTGCTGAGAGACTGAAGTGGGCCTTTGGGCTGTCTCTCAGTCTTTTGGGGTTGCTTTTCTTTATGTTCTGTGCTGGCTTCATGAGTGACTAAACTCTGACTATTTTTGTGTCTAAAATATAGATTTTCTTCAGATTTAGTGGCATCTGTCAAGATGTGAGGCGTTATTACTACCAATAAACAAAAATCAATCAATAATGAAAATAGAGGAGCTCCCAGGAACCTGACCAATAAAATGTGTGACACGCTGTTAAATTACATGCTACTGTAAGACATGCATAAACACAGAGACATATGACGTACACGTGTGTATCAGATACTCTGATGAGTACAATGACTCCCTTTAAAGCTGTGCTCTTAAATGTAACAACGTCTAGTTTCTTTGTAAGGAAATTAAATGAACAAAGAAAATGTTTTTTACATCCTTACCTGAAGAGAAAAGCTGACTTGACCTTTGCGAGTGCAGTGAGTGTCTTTAGCTCCTGGTTTCAGGCTGCGTTCAGGCAGCAACAACCTTCACTTTTGTGTCTGCGTCGCCTGAATAACTCGAGAAGAAGAAGGACAAATAAAATCTGCAAACCACTTTCTGCTGCCTGTTGATATTATTACAAAATAATAACTGTAGACTGTGTGTGTGTGTGTGTTCCAAGCTAAAAGCAAACAAAAAAGTTACAGATAAATAGGAAACGTGATAACAACAGTGGAAATGTCAAATGTTCAAACCTGTAATGAACGAAGTAGATAACATTAAAGACCTGGCAGGTTTTTTTACATCAGAGCAAACTGTTTCCAGCTGCTTCACAGGTTTATCCTTCGAGATTACACTCTTAAGCCCACCTGGAGATGCATGCATGATGTGTAATACTAATGTTTGACTGCGTTGCTAATGCAGATTCATTCCACTCACTGCAGCCGTGCAGCCATTACAGCATAGCTAAGTGATCTGTGGGCAGCAGGAAGCAGCAAAGCAACATCATCACACTCTCATTGTATAAAGGCAGCACTGCCAAAGGCTTGACTGCAGTAGCCACCAGAGATGGGCTGTAATCCGATTACTTTTTTCAAGTAACGAGTAAAGTAAGGGATTACTATTGCAAAAACGGTAATTAGATTACCATTACTTTCCCGTAGGAACGCTGCGTTACTGCGTTACTAAAACTGTGATTTTTGTGAGAATGTCTCATGACAGTGACGTAAGCGAGTGCGACGTTCGTGACAACAGCTGTGTGCAGATCAACAATGGATCATATATCAAGTGCAGAGAGAGTATGAGCGTGCAGCGTTTAAAGCGTGGAAGTACTGACCTTACTTTGAGTTTGATTCCATAAAAAGTGACAAAAACATTAGTGTCCGTTGTGCGTGGGAAGAAAACTTCTTTTTACAGCGAAAAAACCCTAAACTTCCAAACAAGCACCGAGTAGCTACGACGTAATGGGAAACTCACAGAGAAACTCGCGGATTCTTCCACTGACCGCTGCACACCTGCACCAGGGTAACCCTCCGCCTACCCCACTCCTGCTTTACAGGTGAAAATAGAGCAACAGGACCGCTAGTCTTTGACTTTATTTATTTTCTGCTGTGTTTTACTTGCATCTATTTGAAAGACTGAGTGTAAACACACAAAATATTTTATTTTATGTGCTGGAATGTGCAGAAAATAGGTTTAAATGTTAAACTAATTTCTTCCAGTCAGAGAATGTTGCAGATAATTAAATTTTTACTTGATGCATAAAGTTAAAAGATTAAAACTAATAAAACAAGTTTTAAAAAGAGACTTTTCCATTTGATTACATTTTGTATGATGATTATGTAGAAAAAGTAGAATTGGGCTGAAAGATCTATCACTTTATCACCTATTCAGGCTGTAAATCGTGTTTTTAAAAGGTAACTAAGTAACTAAGTAATTAATTACTTTTGAAAATAAGTAATCAGTACCTACTTTTATTCTTGAGAGATTTGTGAGGCCTTGATCGTTTTTTGGTCCAGAGCAGTCAGTGCACAAACACTAGCAACTGCAGATGTGTTAGCTGTGATAATGAGCGGTTTATCCAGTCGCCCTGCTGACTGAAGGAGAAAATGCACACAGCACTGATGAGAGCGCGTTTTAGATCTGCACAACAATCCCAGTGACCTTGTATATACCAACGTGGATGGTCTCTGAAACAATAAGTTAACAGGTTTGTGGCCACGAGGAGATCCTATCACATTCCTCATTGTCATTTGATCCACAGGTAATAGAAAAATATTGATTAGTGCAGCTTCAGAGTGAGATGAAGGAAATTGAACTTGGTAGAGGAGTAGATTGTTGCTGGCAGAAGAGACCGCTAGACATGGAGATATTGTATATTAAAATGTAAATTCAGCTCACTTCAGCCAAGACAGAAAAATTCTCACAGACTTCTCGAGTTGCCAATCACTATTTCATCACAGCCCCGAGGGGCGAGAGAAGCACTGCAGTGTTACTAGACTGTGCAGCGCTATCAGCACTCAATAAAGAAGCTAAACTGAAAGATTTTCCTGCTAAGTATATTCATCTAAAGTCTGCATTTCATTTAACGATGGAGGAGGTGCTCCGTCCAGGAGCGTTCATCACTGCTGAGTCCTTCTGTGCACTTCCCGACACTTATTCGCTGCAGGTTTTAAATTTATCGGCGAGAAAGTAACAAGCATTGCCTCAGTATAAGGAATAATAATCACAACATCAATCTAAGGGCTCACAAAAGTCAGGGACATTCCTGAAACTATCAGAAAGGACAAAGAAGTGGGCACTTAAGTACCACACAGTACTTAACACATAATGCACCACGCACCAGCATAAGTGCTACAGTGACTCACAACACCATCTGCTGGTGCCAACTGGAATTACACAAAAGCACAGCTTACGCTTAGTTCAACTTTATTTAGCATCTCTCAATTACAGTAATGAATGACATTCAGCTGAGGGAGAATTCACCGATTTGACCCTCTTAAGGTTAAAGTGGGCTGTATGTGGCCCTCAGTGTAAAATGATTTTGACTGCACTGGAGCATCCTTCATGTCCAACACCTCAGGTCACATCATCAAAATAAGAGACACGGATACAGAAATGCAGCATCAAGAGAACCTGTTGAAACCAGGGTTTTAATAGTTTTAGTTTTTATTTTTATTTAGTTTTGACTTCAATTTTCCATTTTATATCAGTTTTAATTAGTTTTTACCAATTGTTTGCTAGTTTAGTTTTTATTTTTTTGAAAATCCTTAGTTTCAGTTATAGTTTTAGTTGTGTTTGCAATAATTAAGTGTAACAAAATCCCAGTTTCATCATATCAGTCATTCTGCTCATCCTTGGGTATGTTGCTATTCCAGCTACCATACTGCACCCTGGACAGGTCGCCTGTCTGTCGCAGGCCTAACACGCAGAGACAGACAACTCACATTCCCACCTATGGGTTCTTTAAATAAATAATTCGTAATTTTGGTTCAAGTGAATTGATAAACTTTCTGAAGGTAATTGACTCACACAGTTGTGTAGATATCCCCGTCCTGTTGTCTCGGGATGCATCACGCTGCCTTGCCTGGGGTTAGCTTCTGTTTTCTGGGGATGAGGGTTGAGTGTGCTCCCTTACCTTCTCAAGCTAAGCTAGGTTAGCCTTCTTGTGTGAGCTTTTCAAGTGCACTTTAAGGTTTGTGGGATTTTTTTCCCTTTAGAAATGGCCCTCATAATTTGTCTCTTTCCACTACAAGACACTTGCTTTATCCAAAACACAGTCATATTCAAAGTAATCCCAAATTGGACTCTGGCGCTTTCTTCCGACTTTTCCTGACATGATTCTGCGCGTGGACGGAGCAGCGACACAGACGACTCGACTAACGTGCTGCCACCTGCTGGCATAATGAGACACAGCAAGAAAAAAAATCTGGAAACTAAACTTCATTTTCACCCTTGACTATTGTACGACACGCACACATCAATGAAAACTAAACACATTTTTGCTATAAATTCAGTTAATTTTAGTTAGTTTTGTGAACACTCATTCCAGTTTTAGTTAGTTTTCCTTTTTTTTTTTTTATTTCCGTTAACGAAAATGTTTTTTCACTTCTAGTTTTCGTTATTTTGTTAGTTTTCGTTAACAATAATAACCTTGGTTGAAACTGCATGTTTTGAACCTGTAAGGCGAGGTCATGTTAAACACATTGAATACTGAATGTTACGCTGCTGCAATCACATCTGCTTCTTATAAAGCACCATAATTAATACACGACAGGTGGATTCAAACATAGTTCACTGACAGATACAGAGTTTCCTCTATAAGGTGGAACGGCTAATGATGGTGGAGCGCGAGACAGAGAGTGAGTAAGAAAGTATACAAGGAAGATCAACAAAAACCCAAACCAAGTCTGAACATGAGTGCAGTGCTTTTGGTATCGATCTGATATCAAGTGAATACAGTTTTGTTATGGAACGGCTGTGTGCAGGCAGGAAAAGGACTCAATGTGCAGACACTCGGAGGCAAAACTTGAACTCAAAACAGCTTTAATGCTGAACTCAAAAGGGTAACAAAACTAAGAATACAAAATACACTTACGCAGACAGAACACACACAGCAAGATAAGGGTAGATCACGACACCGACAAACTGAGGCTACATCCACACGTACACGGGTATTTTTGAAAATGGAGATTTTCCGTTTTAAAAAATAATCCCGTCCACACGTAAAGGCAGAAATGAAGGAAAACGCTGCTAGGAACATGCCAAAGCAGCAGGTGGCGCTATATTCCTAACCGTGCAGAAATGTTGGCCAATCAGAAGTCTAGAAGCCTCGGTGGGAAAAAGTAAACAAAGATGGAGCATAGAAGCAGAACCGAGTCGTATGTGTGGAGGGACAGTAACTGTGTGTGTGTATGTAAGCATTTAAACACTGCAGAGAGTAACAGTAACAGTATTGTAGAAATTCATTTCACCGAAACAATAATGTGGCGCACAGTGTGACGTCAAAAAAGGCGCACACCTTTGACGCTGCGTTTTCTGCGTTTTTCTCGTCCACACGTAAATGCAAAAAAAAAAAAAAAAAAAAAAAAAAAAAAAGGAGTTTTCAAAAATATCCACCCTGGCCGGAGTTTTTAAAAATCTCAGTTTTCAGTGACCAAAAACGCAGTTTACGTGTGGATGAAAGGTGCAAATGCATAGAAAAAATCTGCGTTTTCAAAAACACCCGGGTACGTGTGGACGTAGCCTGAAACACAGGGCTTAAATACACAGAGGGAGCAATCAGGGAATGAGTAACAGGAGGGAAACACAGCTGGGGCAAATCAGGCCTAACGAAACAGGGGAAGCAAAACCAGATGCATTAACATAAGACATGGACTTTCAAAATAAAACAGGAAACATAACACAGACTGAACTTACAGACACAGACTCACAGGCAGGCACTGCAACAGAGGGAACAGAGACGTGGGACCAGGGCAGACACAGACACTGACTGGACACGGGGTTATAGCAGACAGGGGAGACAGCAACTAAGGATTACACAGAGACAAACCATAAGAAAGAACTCTAACAAAGAAACCAAAGACTAGAAATGATAAATAATATAATAAACTCAAAACCCTGGGTCAACGACCCATGCATCCTAACAAGTTTGGCCAAGACTGATAAAAACACTGATACTTTTCAACACGATTAGATCTTTAATTTCCACAATAATACGTTAACACAACAACACACACTTTTCAGCTTTTTGTGTATTTTAAAACTGTTTTTTTTTTTTGAGACCTGGAACATAAATGTTACTGTCTTTAAAGCACTTTGGGTCAGCTTCTGTAGTTTAAATGTGCCATAGGCTATGAATAAAACACAAAACAAAAAGGTTCAGACATTTTTCATAGTGCATGTCTTAGGTCTGTTTTTTCATACAAACAATATATTAAAAAATAAAATAAAATCCCGCACTCGCCCCTGCGGGCGGTCAATCCTTCAAACTCGCGTCCTCTACTGGAGGCCTGGGAGCCTGTGCAGTATCTTAGCCGTTCCTAGGACTGCGCTCTTCTGGACAGAGATGTCCGGTGTCGTTCCTGGGATCTGCTGGAGCCACTCGCCTAGCTTGGGGGTCACTGCACCTGTACAAACTTGATGTTGCTGTCATTCAGTATCGCTACGTCTATCACTACTGCCTTCTTCTTCTGGCTGCCTACCACCACTATGTCCGGTTGGGTAGCCCCCACCATGTTGTGCGTCTGTATCTGGAAGTCCCACAGGATCTTAGCTCGGTCATTCTCCATCACCTTGGGGGCGTCTCCCATTTTGAGTTCCAGGTTATACTCGGCACAGATGTTCCCGTACACTGTGCCGCCCACTTGGTTATGGCGTTCCATGTATGCCCTGCCTGCTAGCATCTTGCACCCTGCTGTTATGTGCTGGATTGTCTCTGGGGCATCTTTACACAGCCTGCACCTGGGGTCTTGCCTGGTGTGATAGACCCCAGCCTCTATGGATCTTGTGCTTAGTGCTTGTTCCTGTGCTGCCATGATTAGTGCCTCTGTGCTGTCTTTCAGTCCAGCTAATGGTAGGACTTCTGGATGTCAGCCACTGTCTCTACCGTGCAGGGGCCTGTCCAGAAAGAAGTATCTGAAACACAGCCATAAGAGCTCGTCTGTGGCGAATAGGCCAGAAAATTACATCCTATATCTCTTCCTAATCACTTCACATTAACCTTGGTGGAAAACATTATGAGAGAAAGGAAAAATGTTAAAGGGTGCATTACAGCAGAATACAAACACACGCATACATACATGTATGTGTTTGTTTTTTTATTTCTTTATAAACCTTCCAGAACGTACTATAGCTATGAACAGAACCATAAATCAGTCAGTCTTCTTGTCCAAGCAATGAAAGAAAAGTGGGAGCAAGCGTTCCTCCCTCCACATATGGGGAACGTAAAGCAACCACTTAAGCTAACATGCATGCTTTGCTGTTGCAGAGGGTAATTACAAAAAGTGCCTTTAAAATTATTTGTAGCAAACTGCTGCTGCAATCCTAAAGACCTGAAGTCAGTCTGGTTAAAGTACGCAAAACGCTTGTATGCAGTAAAAAAGTGAGTGTATAGGACTCCATTCATGCAGAATGACACCATCAGCAGATGTTGATGCAGTCTGCACTCCAACTTGTAAGCGACAGCGAGAGGGAGATGGAGTGAGCGAGTGAGCGGCAAATAGGAGATTGAAAAGCAACAGCACAGCTGAGAGGGAATAAATCCATGAGAATAAGATGGGAGGACTCCTTTTTGCTCCGAGATGTCAGCTGAGAAGAAAGTGCTGCCTGTGCAGGCGAAACTCTGCAGAGCAGCAAAAAGAAGCGTGGGAGGAAGAAGAGAAAGCGTTTCAAAGTGACCTCACATTCACCTCACCTTTCCACCATCAGAGACAATTGAGACAAACGTGCAAATGACAGCATTTCCCTCGTTTTTCCTCAGCCATGTTCTTCATCTCCTTAATGCCACACTCTCCTTCATGTCGCACGGTTTTCCGTGTGCCTCAAATCCCTTAAACCTCAGCAGGAGGTTGTGAGGGCCACATTTCTGATTAAATAAAGGAGCCCCCACTTCAGGCCTGACAGAGCAATGTTCCTGAGCTGTGACGTCTCGGTCAAGTGTGACTATCGCTGGATGGCAGGGATCTGCACACGTCACTGGGTCAGCCAACAATCACTGTTTGTAGTCGAAAAACCATCACACACAAATAATGTGTACATTATTGAAATGCAGCGACTTGGAGGCTGTGCTGCAGAACATGATCAGCTGTGAAACAGTTCTCTGATTAACATCTAAACGCCACAAATAATTAACTCTGAGCAAAATTGCTGCATATTAGTGCTTGTTTGCTCTGCTCAGGAAAAAAGAGTCACAATAGCAGTTTACAAATATAAGTTATCTTCTGTTTGAACATCACAGGGTGCAAAAGGTGCACAAATAATCAGTCAAATGAATTACAGTCAGATATGAGTATGTAAACAGTTTTAAACTGATCTTGCTCCATCACAAAGATCATTAGGTAAATTATGAGTTGACGGGTTATTTGCCTGTAGCCCTGCTGGGCACAACCAAAATAAACTGAGGTACAGCAGAAGTCCATTTCTATCCCTACAGGTGCTGTCTACACTAAGGTGCACTACACTAGGGTTAATTATTGAATTTCTGTGCAACAACTGAACCTTTCTGGCTCTACTCAGGAGGACAAAGAAAAAACAGGACACTGGCTGCAGTCGATTAGTACATTTTTCTTCCAAACTGAGGGACATGACCCAGAAATCTCTTTGTGGCATTTTTTAAGAAACAGAAAAGGACAAATCTGTTCTCAGGCTGCAAAAGGTTCACAGCTTAACTATTTCTATGAGATTTTAAGGTGCAGTATCCAAAATGATGCATGTTTGACATATTTCAAGATTTTACAGTTTAATCAGAATACTTTATTAATCCCGAAGGAAATTTAATTATTAGTTAAGTTAACTGAAAAGCTTTTGACACATTGTGACAGTTTCTTGGAAGGATTTGCAATCAGAAAGGAAGCAAAGACAGACAAGGAAGTTTGAAGCCCACAGACCTCGCTCGACACCATCCAGGAACATTATTAATGAGCCGACTGTAAGAGCAGGCAGATTCAGTTTTTTCTCTCTCACACCTACAGTTTGTTTCCTCTGGTTTCAGTCCGTTCATGAGTTTGTAAACGTGCAGTTTTTCCTGTGTTTCGGTTTGTTTTTACACAGAAACATCCAAGCAAACCAAAATGCCTCACTACAAACCATGTGACCATGTTCAGTCCGCCCACTGGCCAGATGTGTCGGGGGCGGGAGCAACAAAAGTAAATACAGGAAGAAGGTGCTGCAAGTTGCAAGCCCGTGCAGACCTTTGCACATCCTGCATTGAAAATATGCGGCTACAGGATGTAGTTAGGGTACTTGTAACGTACAGCTCTTAGATTGAGTTGTTATTTATTTACCCAAAAGGTTGATTCTGTTCATCAGGACGTTTTCAGTGGGAGAAACGTTTCATCACTCATCCAGGTGACTGCAGTCAGCTGCACGTTGACTGAAACCAGCCCACTGAAGGAACAATGGGCTGGGAGGTCAGTTCCTTGATCATTAAAATGCAAATTCTCACAATCATTGATCAACAAACACTGATCAATGTAGCAAATGGAGTTTTCCTGACCTCTCTCTGGCCTGCTGATGGGTTAGGATTAGGACTCTTGTTAGCGTCCCTGAAGTTTCCCTATCCATAGAGCCCAGGGTTGTTCAGTTTGGCCTTAAAGTTGAGCCGCGTTTACTGATTGAATTTTAAGAGTTTTAGAAAGGTTAAGAAAGTTTTAAGAAAGCTGTTTGCACCTGCCAAGTGGTGCCACTAAAGCATGGATCATTGGCTGGTGCCCACTACTTTCCTCAGCTTGAGTTGAAATGTGATTTGAATACTTCTCCAACCCTGTAAGCCTGAAAAAGCCTTTTGTTAAGTTACAAGAGTCCTAACCCATCAGCAGGCCAGAGAGGTCAGGAAAACTCCATCTGACACATAAAACTGTAAAATACAGAATGAATAATGGTTTTGTTACAATGAGTCAGTGGAAAGTGAAGCTGCTGTTGAGCAAAAATAAAATATTCTGATGTGGAGCTCCACCAAGTCTGATGCAATTCAGATGAAACAATATGCCTGGATGGTGCCACTGCTGTAACTTTACCCAGGATACCAAGTTACAACTGATGTAGCTTAAAACTATGCATGAAGCTCTGTGGTGCTAATGGATACATTAACATCAACAATCACAGTTATTTGGTTCAATAATTACATGTCAACTAATCTCAAACAATTAATGCAGTTATTCATAAAAGGCCCATGTCGTGAAAAATCAGCTTTTATAAGATTTTTATGATCTTTTAATTCAAATGAAAAATAAAAGAGAACAAATGGTGAAAAAAGAGGCAGGGGTGGGTGGGCAGGACCAGCCACTGGTAGGTCAATACTAGTGGGTGCATGTACTGCCAGTTGGGGGCAAAGAGAGGCTGTCACGCCGGACGGAGGCAACTTGAACAGAACCCAATCGCAGACACACAGAGCGGAGGCAAGAGGTCAATATATAATATGGGTGAAAACACAAGAACGTGGCAAACTGTGGTTTGGAAACGTAGCCGTTGAACTTTAGTGTGGCATGAACGTGAGGACAACTGGATCTAGGCAGGTAAGTATTGGTCACACTGGGGAGAGCGGAGTTAGAGCTGGGTTGAAGTGGATTACCAGAGAGGGTAAGTATGAGCAGTGTTGGGGAGTAACGGAATACATGTACCGCTGTTACGTATTTAAAATACAAAATATGAGTAACTGTATTCCGTTACAGTTACCGTTTAAAAAGGTTGTATTTAGAATACAGTTACTTTGTTGAAATAAATGGATTACACGGCGGTACTTCCCTGTTTCATATTGTGGCGGGTCAGGACTGTTTGGGTTTTGTTTGACAGCTACGTTCTGTTGTTCCAGGCAGCGTTACGGTTGCCATGGTTACAGGGTGACGCTCTCTCTCTGCGTGTTTCCTGGGTGAGAGAGGCCTTGTTGTTGTCGTGCTAAGCTAACAGGCAGAATGCTACAGGTATAGCTCTAAAGAATGTAGCATCATGGGCAGTGTAGTCCGTGCTGCAGGGAGAATGGACTGCCATACACGTTATGTGTCTGTGAGCGAGGGAGGGAGAAAAAGGAAAAGTACGAGCTGTCATCGAGCAGAAACGGGAGCTGGAAGCATGTAAATATAATAATAACCACTGCAGCCAAGAAGAGAGCCTGACGAGCCCAGCTGTAAGTAAGCTATTAAGACTCGACTGTACACCGTGTTCGTGTTTTCCTCCAAAAACAATAAGTTCTGTTGGAGCAGCCTTTCAACGCCTCTCTCTGTCTCTGCTAGCAAAGTTGACCCAGACAGCAAAGTAAAGCTAGTTTTCAGCTACGAGCCCGACACAGAACCCACCGTATTAGCCAGAGGTCCCTTTACTACGGTTCGGAGCCGCGGACCTTCAGTAACAGTAATAAATCACAGCAATAGTACATTCACGTAGTTGTAAACAGCATGATAATATATTAAGTAATCCAAAGTATTCAGGATACGTTACTCTCATTGAGTAACGTAACGGAATACGTTACAGAATACATTTTGGGGCATGTAATCTGTAATCTGTAATGGAATACATTTTAAAAGTAACCTTCCCAACACTGAGTATGAGTAGTGATGTGACGTTCTGTATCGGGGCTTCGAAGCTTGTGTCGAGTAATTGAGGGGGCGTTTCCGCGATGCGCGTATTGAGGCTTGCTTCATTTATGGGAGGAGCTGAAAATGATGACGTGCGAAGCCTCGTTGCCCGGCTGTACCACGTGACTGGTTCATGAAGTGGTTCGAACTTTGCCGCGAGCTGTGACAGAAATATAAACCCCTCAGACTTCATTCAAAATGTGGGTGTTTGATGGAGAGTTGCAGTTAGTGAGAGTTTGGAGACAGTTTGGAGGTTTATGAGAGTGAGGAGAGAAAGTCAGGAGAGAATGGAGCCAGCTAAGAAGAGGAGGATGTCCTCCCCTGTGTGGGAACATTGTGATTTTATTCCTCCCAACAAGGCATGTAAATTTCTACAGAAGATGTATTTTCATAATACTGATGGTGCAATACAATTTATGTTAAGCTGTCTTTACTTTTGTACAAGGTGAAGTGTTTGCTATGTGCAGGGAGCTGGGATATAACAACAACACCTCATCCATGCTAAGGCACTACAGACAGAGCTTTGCATGAGAATAAGGGGAACACAGATTGTGGAGCAAGACCAGGTGAGCCATCAAATGCCATGATAATATAGCATGCAGTAATGTTACTAAATTATATAACAATATTATACAACTGTAATAAGTTACGTGTGTGATATTTATATTTATGCTTTGTTTTTGTTGTCTTTCCTCAGCAGAACAATCTCAAATAGATGAAGACCTGGTTACCATGGTGATTGAGGACTCCCAGCCATTTAGCATTGTGGAGGACAAAGGATTTAAAAGATTAGTTAAATCATTAAATCCTAGCTACGTTCTCCCCACTAAAAGGTCATAAAAGCAGTGAAAATTTATTTTTTACAGAATAAAATGTGAACAGGCAGGACTGAGCCTCAGTGTGTAGCTGTCCATACCTCAACGTTACAAAAGGACAACCACTGTCCACACCCCAACCACACCTCACCTCACAGTAAATGATTTCCATTTTAAGCATTTCCAAATAATCATTTTCCATACTGCCAGTATAAATATACTACGGAGCCCCGCAGGGGACATGGGAGAAAAAAAAATTAAGACGGACTTCGCAAAACTAACTCGGGATCTCGCAAAACTTTTGCGAGATCTCGCAAACGTTTTAGCCGCATTCTTCGGATGCTGGCTCAAAGCCGACCGGGAGGTCGAGGCACGATGTGCCGGGAAAGCGGTGTTCCTCCCGGCTGTAGTAGGTCTCGACCTCCCGTTAGCTTCGAGCTAACGGGAAGAATGCGGCTAAAACTTTTGCGAGATCTCGCAAAAGTTTTGCGAGATCCCGAGTTAGTTTTGCGAAGTCCGTCTTAATTTTTTTTTTCTCCCATGTCCCCTGCGGGGCTCCGTAATATACACAGTATACTGCCATCACTACAATACACATGTTTTACACACTCCTTTTGTTGTTGACATTTACAGGCTGTGTGCAAAAGGCCACACTCTTCAAATTCATGCCAACTAATATTTTTACGTCCAGCAGGTGTCCTACTAGAGCAAATGAAGCTTCAAGACGCTTTGCGCTGGGGTGAACCAGTTGGGTGAAAAGCTTCAGTGCTTCATGAAGCTTCATCTGCCCATCACTAAGTATGAGAGTCTTTTCAGCTTACTTGCAGGAGGTGGAGGTGTGGTATCGAGGGGGAGGTGAAACGGCTGGTGAGTGAGCAGGAGGGCAGGCAGGTGAGGTTTGGAGATATTTCCGAGTGAGGTGGAAAGGAGCTGAGCTCCAAGTGGTGAGCAGCAGTCGACACTGGAGAACAGGTCACCAGGTAGTTGACGAACTGGCAGGGAGGAGATGACAGTGCAGAGCTTAAATCCCTCTTTGGCCT
The DNA here is from genome assembly GCF_056152115.1 of Neolamprologus brichardi. Lineage (NCBI taxonomy): Eukaryota > Metazoa > Chordata > Actinopteri > Cichliformes > Cichlidae > Neolamprologus > Neolamprologus brichardi. The sequence goes on from NC_142110.1 coordinate 67,377,210, forward strand.
GATTGGCCCAATTAGCTCTAGATGCGTGAAGCTGAGGAAGTCCCACTCACGGACGGAGCCAATCCCAGCTGCTCCCCCAGACCGTGACAGAGGCCCAGACAGAAGTGGACTTGCAGAGACACAGTGGTACAGTGCTCTGTACCAAATACTTTAGCCAGAGCAGATTTTACTGCTGTGCTTGAAATGTACCTTTCTTTGCTGGTGATGCTTTATAACATCTCTCTCTGCTTTCTGTCTGTGCCCTATCAGCATCCAGCAGTGAAGGCTTCGAATGTCAAATGATCATTTTGACAAATTTGACAAACAGCAGACTTCGTTCCTTTCTTATCCGCTGGTCCTGACAGCCCGCTGACAACACTTACCTTCTCCAGGTCGATCCTCGGCCCTCTGTGCTGTCAGCAGGTGTCCAGCTCCGACATGCAGTGAACTCAGCTTTCAGCTTTTGATGTCCTTTGCCCAGGAAGTGTTACTCATCACGCCACTGCTCAACTGCTTCAGTGTTCCAGTCATCTAGTCACCTGCAATTACATGTATGTGTCAGCTAAGAGCCCTCAGTGCTGTCAGAGCTGATTTCACACAGAAAACACAAGATAGCTGCAAGGGAATCGAATACAACAACGCTACCAAATCTTTCACGTTTTCAGTCTTTAATTATATTTAAAAAAACATGATATGATACATCATTACATTTAAAGTTCTCCTAATATTCTCTCCAGTGAATTACCACACACAACCAACAGCAATGGTCCCCATCTTGGTCATCAGTGACTTTCACTGGTTGATGATTTTTCCGTCCTTTCTTTCTTGGTAACGACTGAATATGGTGTGTATCTGTTCCACTTCTTAGTAGTAAGAGACAGACACACTAACTGTGCTGTATTTATGTATAAGGATACACTGCAGAGATTGATTTATTTAGAATTCATTCATGCTTTAATAAATCCTGAGCTGAAAAATACGAGATTCAACAGGTTTTAGCATTAGACAGCTGGCTAATATGTGCCTGTCTCAAAAGCGCAGACTGATTTCAGTCTGTGAGGAAGACAACACGGACAAAATGGTTCAAATGGCAACAATTACATTTTTATCCAATTGCAGCTCTGCTCAGTTTTGAGTTCAACATTAAGCTTTCTACACTGCAGCTTTAACATCTTTGCATAATTCAAACCAGCAACAACTTTCTGAGGAAAAGCTTTAACAACTCACCGTACGCTAACTGCTCAGTAAAATGGCCGATGCCGTCAGCAACCATGCATAAAACCATTCAGGCTCGCTCTGATCTCCATGATGTCACTCACTGATTTACACTCTGCATTATGAAACATCAACATTAGAGTTTTGACTCTCCTGCGAGGGCATCTGTCCACCTCACAGGCTGCTGCTTTTTAGCAACTGGACATACTGCAGCATTTATAACAATTATTTCCTTTGGGACACACAGATTTAATTATATAATGTTTAAAAAACACTGGCACGCTGCTCTAAAGTTGGACATGCAGTTAATTTTCTTTTATTGTTATTATTATTATTGTTGTTATTGTTGTTATCATCATCATCATCATCATCATTATTATTATTATTATTATTATTATTGTTGTTGTTGTTGTTATTATCATCATCATCATCATCATTATTATTATTATTATTATTATTATTGTTGTTGTTATCATCATCATCATTATTATTATTATTATTATTATTATTGTTGTTGTTATCATCATCATCATCATTATTATTAATATTATTATTATTATTATTGTTGTTGTTATCATCATCATCATCATCATCATCATCATTATTATTATTATTATTGTTATTATTATTATTATTATCATTGTTATTATTGTTGTTGTTGTTGTTATTATCATCATCATCATCATCATTATTATTATTATTATTATTATTGTTATTATTATTATTGTTGTTGTTGTTGTTGTTGTTGTTGTTGTTATTATCATCATCATCATTATTATTATTATTATTATTATTGTTATTATTATTATTATCATTGTTATTATTGTTGTTGTTGTTGTTGTTGTTATTATCATCATCATCATCATCATTATTATTATTATTATTATTATTGTTATTATTATTATCATTGTTATTATTGTTGTTGTTGTTGTTGTTGTTATTATCATCATCATCATTATTATTATTATTATTATTATTATTGTTATTATTGTTGTTGTTATCATCATCATCATCATCATCATCATCATTATTATTATTATTATTGTTATTATTATTATTATTATCATTGTTATTATTGTTGTTGTTGTTGTTGTTATTATCATCATCATCATCATCATCATCATTATTATTATTATTATTATTATTGTTATTATTATTATCATTGTTATTATTGTTGTTGTTGTTGTTGTTGTTATTATCATCATCATTATTATTATTATTATTGTTATTGTTATTATTATTATTGTTGTTGTTGTTGTTGTTATCATCATCATCATCATTATTATTATTATTATTATTATTATTATTGTTGTTATCATCATCATCATCATCATTATTATTATTATTATTATTATTATTATTATTATTATTATTATTATCATTGTTGTTGTTGTTATCATCATCATCATCATCATTATTATTATTATTATTATTGTTGTTGTTGTTGTTATTATCATCATCATCATTATTATTATTATTATTATTGTTGCTGTTGTTGTTGTTGTTATCATCATCATCATCATCATCATCATCATCATCATTATTATTATTATTATTATTATCATTATTATTATTGGTAGATACACTGTCACAGTCTGGCTGAAGCAGACTGTGTGGAGTGAGGAGGAGGACCCAATTGCAGACACGCAAAAAACCCACTTTGATTCAACTGAGGAGGAGCCGTTTATTTGTGGCTGGGTAAAGGTACAAAACAAAAGGCAGGTGTATACTGAGGCCAAGCTAACTACAACTAACCTAGGAAAATTAAATGCTAAACACAAAAGACAAAGAGCAAAACCTTGAACATAGAAAAACCTGGAACCATGGACGCACGGAAACATGACGAGAACTCAACAGACGACCTTAAGAAAGGAGGACTTAAATACAAAGAAGGGGAATGAGGGAAGAGGAAACACATGGAGAACACAGTGAAAGCAAAACTAAACACACCGAACATGGAAACTAGACTGTCAAAATAAAACAGGAAACAAAATGAGAGAAGACTGTGACATGACATGGAAAACGCAGACATAAACAAGGAGAGGAACATGAAACAGATGAAGGGAAACGAGGCACAGACATAACTAAAAATCATACATAGAGGACGAGAGACAGGAAACAGGAAACGACACATAAACATGTCAGTACGGATGAAACTTGAACTAAACAAAACCTAAGACTACTTAAGAACTTAATATTACATCATAAGCAATCAGACATACAAAATAAACTGACAATGCTGACACACACACACACAAACACACACACAAAGAAAAGAGTTGCCACAATGGAAGAAATCAACATTAAGCTTTAAACAAATATATATTGTGTACATTTCTTTACAACAGCAGTGTTAATGTGAACACACGATAAAGGCTGCATTGTTTCAGTTTAACCGGGCGGTGACAGGAGTTACACACTTTTATGAGTGTATAACCAATCACGTTTCAGGCAGTGACACCTTCCATACAAAGGCTAAGCTGTCCACGACTCCTTCTGCCTGTCCTCACTGCACAAAAAAATATCTGTGATTGTGTCTTTATCCTTAAATCAGTGCTGGATTTGCTTTTCAGACAGACTTTTCACCCCCCACTGCTCTCACACTTTCTGGAGTTCCTGCTTTGACCCCGACTCTTGGCAGCTGGGTGCAGTTTTATTTCTCAGCAGCACTTTTTCACTGTGTGCTGTGTCAGGACTCAGGGAGCAGCTCCGCTTTTCTTCCTGGAATTTGACGGCTTTTTGCCAGAATATTTACAGAAGAGCTATTTTTCTTTTCCTTTTCTTGTTCATTTCATTTCTTTGAGATGCTGTTTGTGTCTCTAAAGCCACAAAAACCATCAACACATCTGGCAAACTGCAGATGTGTGGAGAAAAAATCCAACATTTATGTCTAGTTTTAAAATACCATCTAAACAGCACATGTTTACTGTCAGCTAATGTCCACTAACATGCAGATAAATCAATAATAACAACAGAGCAGTGATTTCAAAAGTGCTCGCTGTGGCCCCCTGGTGTACTTTGAAGGCATTGCAGGTGGGCCAGTAATCACAGAAATTCAACAACTATGTACAGTTACACATTTATATAAATGTATTTATTTGCATAAAAGTAAATTAAAACTGGTAACAGGAAGTGTTTAGATTGCGATCTCACTCATTACTCTGAAACAGAGAATTCACACAGAGTCACGTAGGAGAGCAAAGCGATGATTTGTGCACCGTAGTGATGGCGGCTGGAAAAAAGGCATTTTTAAAACCATGTTGTTTGCAGAAATCTGGGACAGGAAATCATCATCATCTGGAAGGAAGAAGGTGAAATTCATCCAGCCAGCTGCGGTGACTGTGCAGGGACGCTGGATTCAGCTGTGGCAGGTTCACATTTTTATCAATAAAACTGATGTAAACACCGTTAATAGTAAGACTGGAGCCTTTGGTGAGCCAGTTGTGGCCCCCTGGCCATATGTTTGACACCCGTGTGTGAAATGCTACTGTGAAGCTGCTAATGGACGAGCGAAGGATGAATGTAACCACAGCTATAAGTTCATACTAATATGAATTAATGTGCATGATGTCAGAGACCAACACTGAAAAGGTGGCCTGAAGACCACAAAAACAACCAGATTTACAAACATGAATCTCACAGGCGACGCGTCTTAAAAATACCATCTACAAATTCATGTCCTACACAAATCTAACGGCACACATTTTTAGACTTTGTTTGTGTGACATTGAATCACACTGGTTAATTATTTGCAGAGTAAAGCGATGTGCTGAAAGACTAAAAGATCCCTGAGAGCACAGGCTAATCAGCCTTTGTGTCTTCATCCTTTTCCCCTGAATATAAATTTCATGCCACAGATGGTGGAAGTTTAAAATTGAACAAATTCTTCAAAGTTTTTCTTTCCTTTTCACAGAAAGCTACTTTTGCAAAATAGCTCTTGTTAGAAAATTGACCTTGTGTGGAAACTGTAGAAGGATGACATCGCTGCAGTTGCCTGTTGCTCAGCAATTCAAGTAATACCTGGATTTGGTGCACTGTTAGGGTGTGTGCACGTGTGTCTTTGTGTGTCTCTGTGTGCCATTAGAATGGCGAGTGTGTGTGTGTGTGTGTGTGGCTGGGTCTGGAGCTTGCTGGAGCTCTGGGACAAGATCAGGGTCCAACCTCTAATGGGGTCGGCTGCCCGTCTCCGCTGGTCCTCTGGGACTCCCACCCTTTGGCCGTGGGCGCCCCAACTAGGCCCTCCCTCCTTCTCCTGCTGGGACGGGCTCGGAGACATCGCTGAGACGTGTGGACTTCAGTACTCATGCAGGGGCCGTGAATGGCCCGGTTCTCCTGGATCCTTCTCGGTCTGCCTCTTGCTCCTGGGGGCCGTTATTGCGACTTCCCTCATGTTTAAATAACAAAGACACACTTTCATATCTTAGTGAGGACATCTGATTGACGCTTATCCTAACCCTAAAAATGTATGCCTAACCCTGACCCTAGACTAAGTGTAACCCTGACACTAAAACCACTTTTTGAGTTTTAAAAATGCCTCAAACACACGGGGACGGCATTTTGTCCCCATAAGGGTCCCCACATGTATATTAGCAAGCCAATTGTTGGTCCTCACAAAGATATCTAAACAGGTACACACACACACACACACCACTAGAAGATTTTTGTACCTGTGCCTGTCCTGCCTTAGATGTTGTCATACTGTATACCACACACCACCACATTTAATGTAATAACTGGAATAACATGAATAGAAATGAAGAAATACGCAGCATGAGAAAAGTCAGCCAAGATCATAAGCATGCTTTGATTCGCTCAATGACAAGAGGCAGACTGCTTAAAGTGAATGAGCTCAGTTCAAATGCAGTAAGTGAACCTCTGGATCTATACTGCAAACAGCTGGTGTTTCACTGATGAAGCTGGTTATTAAAGCTCTGTGGTTGAGCCTTGACTGGACCATGGAGGTTTTTTCTGTTCATGTTCAAACTCAGCTTTGTTTTCTGTGTTTATAGTTTATAGTCTATCTCTACTTTTAAGATTAGGCTTCAAACTTTCCTTTTTTCTAAAGCATATAGTTAGGGCTGGACCAGGTGACCCTGAATCCTCCCTTAGTTATGCTGCAATAGACGTAGGCTGCCGGGGATTCCCATGATGCATTGAGTTTTTCCTTTCCAGTCACCTTTCTCACTCACTATGTATTAACAGACCTCTCTGTATTGAATCATATCAGTTATTAACCTCTGTCTCTCTTCCACAGCATGTCTTTATCCTGTCTTCCTTCTCTCATCAACCAATCACAGCAGATGGCCCCGCCCCTCCCTGAGCCTGGTTCTGCTGGAGGTTTCTTCCTGTTAAAAGGGAGTTTTTCCTTCCCACTGTCGCCAAAGTGCTGCTCATAGGGGGTCATATGATTGTTGGGTTTTTCTCTGTATCTATGAAGCGCCTTGAGGCGACTTTTGTTGTGATTTGGCGCTATATAAATAAAATTGAATTGAATTGAATAAGTCAGCCTAATTTGAAGATTTCCCTGAACTTTGTGAGCTGTGGGTATGTGCACTAGCCTCTGTTTTCCCAGGAACACGCTGAGCTCGCCTGCAGTATGCTGTGGTGAAGCCTGGGCTTTGGATGCACAAAACATGTTTGCAGGGGATGCGGTGGTAGATGAAACCTGCTGTCCTCACAGTCTGAGCAAATCAAATCGGAGCTTTATCTTCAAAGTTATGGCCACAGGCCCTCATTGTGTTTCTTCAGACTGGCTTTCTGTGCTGTGCTGCATTCAGCCGCCTCAGTGTGCTTCTATCTTTGCAGGAAAAGCACAGGTGTAATTTAGAGTACTGCATTTCTGCACGCTGATGGTAACTCCCACTGCTCACACAGACTGTGAATGGGACTAAATCATTGTAAGTCTGCCTTGAAAAAAGATTTGCTGACATTATGTACAAATATGTAATGTGTTACGGAAACTTAACCTAAACTTTAACAGCCAGTTTTAACTGTTAGACAAAAGGAGGGAAAATGGACTCACTCTCATGTGGCCCAACAAACAATGCAAAAGCTGAAATCAGACATTAATAATAGAGCAATGGTCTGGACAGTGAATAATTCAGCTCCACCGATAGACCTCCTGCACAAGGCTGAATGCATAGTTGAGCAGCGTGTAGTCACTGCCACCTAGTGGCTGCCAGTGGGAAAAATCAGATCAGGCATTGATACAAAGTAACCTCAGAAAAATCCAATGAAAACAGAAAACTGTGAAATAAACGACTCATTCTCTCGCTCAGGTGCCACAGAGCTTTTAGAGGCAGGGACTTACTGTGCCGACAAGTGACGGATCCTTTCTGTATGGATCGTGGATAACAGAAGAGATTAAAGCAAAAACATCTTTTCAGCAAGTCTAACCTCTGGGCAGCTTTGTGTAAGCTGTAATTACCACCCGCATGCCAGGATCAGTTTAACTGAAGGAGGACACAGGGAGGGCAGCTGTTTGGGCTCAAGTTGGACTCAGAAGGCAGAAGCAGGAAACCCACTGCAGTTTTAACGTTTTGATTGAAAGCAGCAATAATTAGACTGAGTGAAGATAAGCGAGAGGAACTACAGGAAGGTGGGAGTGAAAAGATCCCACAGCGGTTCTAAGGCGTTACTGCTTTGTTTCCTGGACAGGAGAGTGCTGGAAGGCTGTGTGTATTATTGTTATTTAGAATAACTCAACAAAGCATAAATTAAAAATACAGAATAGCAGAGTAATTTATTCTACTTCTATTTGTAATATACTATAACGTAGAAGCTAATTTGATTGAAATAGCTTTGATTTGTTTATTTTGTAGTTATCTTATAGAAAAAACTGCTCCAGCACTGAGATTAGTGATACACACACAAATAATACAACAATTTGATGTAACAAATTTTGCATATTGAGTATCAATACTACACGGATGCCATTATTTAAGTGGAAGTAGCAGTAGATGGACCTGTGGTATCAGTTTGAAAATCCTGGGTGAGTCCTTCTTCACAGCCTCAGGTGTCCACCGTGTGCCTGTGACAGTAATGCTCCATCAGCCGTTTATGACTGATGGGTAAAAATGAACCAAATAGAACAAGAATTCAGTCTACAAACCAAAAGCTCTGGGTCTGAAATCCAGGACCATGACAGTACAGGCTAATAGGATTGTTTCGTTTATTGAGACATTTCTAAGATTTTGCCAATAAGGACATAATAAATAATTAACTATAACTATCCAACACCAGGTCTTAAAACAGCACTTGACTTGTTTGGTCCGAGCTTCAGCTGTGGGACACACGGCCTCACACTGACTCTACAGAGGAGCTCATGGTCCACTCAGATCATCGTCCCTCCTCCACCGTGCTGACGGCTGTATGAGGTGTTTGTTTCCTCCAGACGTGCTGCTGTGCGTGATGGACGAACATCTTCACTGTGGTCTCGTCTGTTCCAGGAGTGTGGAGCTTTGCAAACCTACGCTGTGCTGCCATGTTTGTTTTTTAGAGAGTTAACCCTTTTAAACAAACACACATTCAGTCTGTTCAGTGTGCTGTCATGCACTTTCATCTTTAACATGCAAACTGGGGCTTGTAGAGTCTGAGATGGAGCTTGAAGTTCATTGCTGATGCCTTTCCTCACCTGGAAGCTCCAGACGTGCAGACCTGCTTCTACAGAGCTGCTCACACTTGCTGGTGACCAGTTAATCAAATGTATGTGATCGCAGCACCGACTGCTATTCTCGCTCTTAATTCTTATTGAAGCAGAAAGACTGGACTTTTCACAGGCTGCTTCTCCATTTTCTTAAATTACTTGGATGAGAAAATTACTCTGAGATTGCATTTACTTCATTTTAAGACCTGCTGAGGACCAGATTAATTATTGTCTGATATATAAAACCTTATTTACACGTAGAAACTTTCTGTTTACTGCATCACCTTATTAGAAAGCTCAAATGTTTTGCAGCTCCATTCAGATGTTTGTGGTCGAACGTTGCTCGGTAATGGTTACCAACTCCTGCTCCAGGAGCCTCTTACTAATAATGACAGATTGATCAAAAGCTCGGGGAGAAAGCAAATAACATCACTTTCAAAGTGATTTTTTATTGAGCCCAACTATGGTTGATTGGTTGGCATTTGGGCTGCATCGTTCACTTGAAACTACTTGGAATTCACTCATAATTCATGCACAATTAGCTGCAGATAGATAGCACCGCTTCAGCCACCTGATAGCAGCTCTATGATTTATCCACAAAGAATAGAACCATTTTTTCTCAGTTGTTTCCACCTCATTATTCACCAACACACACACACACACCTCTGTGCTACACTAAATCTAATAACTCTAAAGTCCCCCTCCCTCAGACAGGTGTCCCACACCATATTATTTCCCCCACGTGTGCCCGCCTTGCCTCTCTGAGAGTATACTTGACATTAAAAAGTTTGAGAGACCTGTAATTCCGCAGCCGTCCCATTCACACGCCGCCGACCTGATTACCCATTCAGTGTGAAATGACATTTTGAAAGAGCCCCGGCTCTGACAGGTGGCTCTTTGTCATCATTATTCCAGCGTAACACCCACTCAGCCCTGCTCACTGCGCTGCGCTGCAGCTTGTGCCAACTGTTCCCACAGAAAAAAAGGCACGGGCGCTCGAGACGCCCATGCAAGCACACGCATATTGGATTGTTTAAATCAACACAGCCGGCATGAGGATGAAGTCCTAATCAGCAGAGCAATTAGCCACCGACTCAATGAGAGCTTTCTGGCAAATACATAAACAAACATAAACAGAGGTGCACGTTTGCACACGCAGCATCTGAAAATGAAACAAAATGAGGTATTGATTGGCTGTCAGAGGGGCGAACAACATCATTTATCCCCCGCGGGATGACACGGAGCACAAAGGAATCAATCCAGAGGAGAACGAGAGGGGAATACATAGACGAAGAGCAAAGGCCAGGCCGGCAGTAAACAACGCTACGGCTGATGGTCAAAAGGTTTCGACTGAGCTGCGCAGCAACACACAATTTCCTTTTGAACATCTGACTTCATCATTTAGAGTTTTAAACGTTTGATTCGCAAATAATGACTTAACATATCTACTTTCAGCCCCCTTACTTATCATTTTAGAAACTTTGATGGGACTTCTGTAGTTACCTGCTATAAAGATGTTTGACCACCAGGGGTCTAAGGAGCTTGGAAAGAAAAGCGTCTGGACTTCTTTCACTTGTTGAAGACGTTTCACCTCCGAGAAGCTTCTTTAGTTCTAAGAGTCAAATGGTGGAGAGCAGTGTTGGTCAAGTTACTTGAAAAAAGTAATCAGTAACTAATTACTGATTACTTCCCCAAAAAAGTAATCCAGTTACTTTACTGATTACTTATTTTCAAAAGTATTAATTACTTAGTTACTTAGTTACTTTTTAAAAACACGATTTACAACCTGAATAGGTGATAAAGTGATAGATCTTTCAGCCCAATTCTACTTTTACTACATAATCCATCATACAAAATGTAATCAAATGGAAAAGTCTCTTTTTAAAACTTGTTTTATTAGTTTTAATCTTTTAACTTTATGCATCAAGCAAAAATGTAATTATATGCAACATTCTCTGACTGGAAGAAATTAGTTTAACATTTAAACCTATTTTCTGCACATTCCAGCACATAAAATAAAATATTTTTTGTGTTTACACTCAGTCTTTCAAATAGATGCAAGTAAAACACAGCAGAAAATAAATAAAGTCAAAGACTAGCGGTCCTGTTGCTCTATTTTCACCTGTAAAGCAGGAGTGGGGTAGGCGGAGGTTTACCCTGGTGCAGGTGTGCAGCGGTCAGTGGAAGAATCCACGAGTTTCTCTGTGAGTTTCCCATTACGTCGTAGCTACTCGGTGCTTGTTTGGAAGTTTAGGGGTTTTTTTCGCTGTAAAAAGAAGTTTTCTTCCCACGCACAACGGACACTAATGTTTTTGTCACTTTTTATGGAATCAAACTCAAAGTAAGGTCAGTACTTCCACGCTTTAAACGCTGCACGCTCATACTCTCTCTGCACTCGATATATGATCCATTGTTGATCTGCACACAGCTGTTGTCACAAACGTCGCACTCGCTTACGTCACTGTCATGAGACATTCCCGCAAAAAAATCACGGTTTTAGTAACGCAGCGTTCCTACGGGAAAGTAACGGTAATCTAATTACCGTTTTTGCAATAGTAATCCCTTACTTTACTCGTTACTTGAAAAAAGTAATCGGATTACAATAACACGTTACAAGTACTGCCCATCTCTGGTGGAGAGTCCCAGTACCATTTGACTCTTAGAACTAAAGAAGCTTCTCGTCTTCCTTAGACTACCATGACCTGGATGACTGAGAACCTTCAGACACCAGAGTGCAACGTTCACCAGAAAGGCTTAGCGTAATAGGACGTATTTTGTCTAACCTGTGTTTGCATGTGTCCGTGCTTAAACAGTGACTCTACAGCTGGGAGAGGCCCTCTCCTGTCCAACCCCCTCACTCTGTGACCTACGTTTATAAACGGATGGATGGAAGTGCTACATTGGCTTGCTATCCCATCTTGTGGTAGGAATTAGTATTACACAAAAGTGCAGTCCGATCCTCGTTCAACTTCAGCCGATGTCTCACAGCGTAAATATTACTGAATGATATTTACTGACTAGAAGTAATAAATACAGTCATCTTTTCATTTTAACTTTAACACTGAGCCTGCAAAGATAAATTTAATTTAAAATATGCATTTGCACCGTGGAAGACTCCAACCTGAGCTGGAGAGACAGAAATCCATCCAGAAAACAGAAGCCTGAGGCACATTAATAATATCACTGTGTGTCTCATAAATTGTAATTGGTAAATAAACAAAAGAGTGTTTTTTAATTTAAGTTTTTAATGTAGTTCTCCTTTATTCTGAAAGTGGCTTCATATCTGCTGCTTTCATTTTTACAGCAGATTTATATAAGAAAAGTTTTAATAAACCCGGTGAAGGGAGTTACAGCGAGGCACTGATGCATCCCAGTAGGTTTGTCAGTATTATTATTATGGGGGACTGGATTTAGGTTTCACCTGCAGCCACAGGAAGTAGATAATGCTGTGCTTGTTAAATTCAAACCAGTTCATCAAGCAAAAAGTCGCTGCTGCTGCTGCTGCTGCTGTGGGCCTTGGGAGGAAATAAACCGGCGAGGAAATGAATAAGTCAAAATAAACAAGTCGACACCTTGTGCAGATCCATCATTGTTAAGCTGCAACGGTGACTGCACAGCCGAGGCCGAGGTTCAATCTTTATGGCTCCGACAGCCAGCTTGCTTTGTTGTGACTGGAGTACCAAACAGACTGTGCATGCATGCAAAGTCACAGTCATAGCTGTGAGATCAGATGCATGGCTTCTTAAAGCAGTTAACATTATCAATTCAGAAAGTTTACTGGAGTTTTTTATGATTTTAATGGATAAAAACTCAAGTCCTAAATATATACTTGGGATGTTTGAAATACAGTGCATCATAAATAAACAAAATAAGTTTATGACAGAAATTTTTATTTCACTTTTCCTTTGTAAAGTCTGAATTTAGCAACACGGGTGAGGAGAAGACAAAGATCTGATGACGTGATGACATTTAAAGCATTAGGGATCTGCTGTATTGGGTGACCAACGTGCTTCGGCTTGTGGTCTTCATCAGGGTCATAAAGTCAGAATCTAGACAGAATTTTTTGGTCTTCTCTGGATTAAACCTGCGAGGCCCTGGAGCAACAGTTTATGTTTGAGCGACGAACAAAATGAACATGTATAAGTAAAAGGAGAGAGCAGCTGAGCAGAAAACCCTCTGCTGTAATGCATCATATCCTCTGCAGAAGACAGCAAGCACTCTCTGCTGGAGCAATCACATCTAGTGGTCACACCTGTGTGAGGCTGCCTGTGTGCGTCTCCCTCACACGTGTATGGGGGAGGGAGGTTGACCTGTTGGGTACCTCAGTTCAACTTCTCATTAAAACAGGCTAATTAGAAACACCTGCAGCAGGAAGGACCTATAAAGACAGCAGCATGTCCTGAACACTTGACAGAAGCACACTGGTGTTTGGCTGGAGTAGCTGGTGTGTGTGGACTTGACAGCTGACAGGGCACTAGTGCATGCACAGTCCGGTTGGAGGGTTTGTGAGGACACAGCGAGTGCAGCTGCAGCAGTCATGGCTGCTCGGTTCCTCATTGCAAGGTACAACATTTAAATGTGCTTTCATGATCTGCACTTCCTGTACTTCAATGTTACCTTTGGTCGTGTTTTATCTTGACTGTATTTGTGCTGCTTGACAGGATTTTACTGCTTTATGTTTTGAGTGATGTGGACTACTCCTCAGCTTTTCCAGCAGGTGAGCATGCTGAACCCCTGCCAATGATTTTATGAAATAATAACTTGCTATCTGACTTGAAGGGTCCAGTGAAGTTATGCCTGGACCCACAGTCTGCAGCATCTCTTTATTCATTATTCTACAGACTTATGTTGGAGATTTAGGAGAAAGTCTGACTGGGTACATGGGAGGGTATAGGAGCTACAGTAGCCTTGGTAAAAGTGGTAATATGATCGAGAGCACATCAATAATTCAAGTCTTTCAAAGGAGAGGTTTAAGAGTGTCCTTTTATTATTTACACTGGTGCAAATTATGTAGTATGTTATCCAGGCAGTCTTTTTTCACTCCCCCACTTCAGATGATAAAGCTGTTGGTCACTAAACGTGTCTCAGTGTACTTTTTCAGGACTTTAAAGATATTGGGGTAAGGTTGTTATGCCTCATGTCCAAATCAGCAGGCTTAATTCAGTCAAAGGTATTTAAACAGATTGCAGTAAAACGAATCTACTGATGTGTTCATTGCACTGCCATCCTTTCTCTGTATTTCTAATGTGACAGCTGCACGCTTGGAGCTCCACTGCTTTAACGTGACAGCAGGGTTTCATTCAGTGAGGTGGAAACTCTACAGGTTGCATTTACGACGCATTGTAATCAGTCATCGTAAGCTTGGCTGTTTCACTGGTTATTACCTTTTTACTCCAGTAACCACTGTAAAAGGTCAAGTTCTTCCCTGTTAAATTTGGAAAAGAACAATTGTAACTGTAGATGGTATAAAAATGCATGAATATTGTGCTTTGCCTGAGTGGATCAAGCAAATTAAGTGATTTCTTCCCTGATCTTAAAGGTTTAAGAATGCAAAGGTCTTTGACACTGGCTTAAACTCAAGATTGAAGTTGTATCCAAACAATACTGAAAAACTGAAGATTCACATGCGTTTTCAACCTGATGATCTGTATTCTTACCCATGTTCTCTCTCAGCCATAAGTCCTGTGCAGCCTGGAGCATGGCAGGGTGGAAGAGGGGAACACAATGTGTATGGAAATCCTCGTCCTTTCCAGTACATGAGGGCTCTGCGGCCGTCAGGTCCAAAGATCTACCCTAATGTGCGCAATCAGGTCCAAGTCCAATCCCCAAGATCCTATCAGCCACGCTCCAATATTCCCGCCCACAGACCCATGGAAACGTATCCGCTCCAGCCTCGAGCACATAGAGACCACCTTGTGGCCAAGCCCAGGAGCTTTGACTTGAGCCTGAAGATTCCTTATGCTCGTTATGGTGCTAATCCTCCTCGGTACGGACCAAGCGGCCTTATTATTGACAACAGTTTTAATAAACCCGGCAGACTCCATGATCCTTCCAAGCTGGGCTACCAGTTCAGCTTAGCCGTTCCCTTTTCACGAGGTTCTCCACGCCGCCAGGAACACTACGGCGGACATCAACACCAACGACCGCAGGTTTATGTGCCGTCTCATGCAAGGCCGCACCCCGACGAGTATCCTGATCATCCTGACGAAGGCCACCCTGGTCGGGACTCTGCATTTCTAGAGCCAGATGGACTGGAACGCCCATCAGCGCCGCACCCCGACGAGCATCATCGTGATGAAGGCCGCCCTGGTCGGGACTCTGCATTTCTAGAGCCAGATGGACTGGAACGCCCATCAAGGCCGCGCCATCCTCAGAGATATGTCCACCCTTACAGTGGCTACTACAACTCCCACATGAATCCTATGTGGAACGACTACTGGTGGTATTACCATGGACCTCACTGGGGTCAAGTAAAGCAGCAATCTTCTGACCCTTGGCCAAATTTCCATCGGTCAGCTTCAGACTGACATGGATGGAAGAGACGAGCCAAACTCGCAGGGCTCAGGTGGGTCACTGGTTTTTGGATATTACAACATGGCATTTCTTGATGGTTAAAACCTGTTCCTCACAATTTCTTCCTCCTCCACAGCTCTACAGTGCAACAAGGATCTCCTGTATTTGTCTAAAATAAAGTGTGAAAGCTCTCCTGCAGTTTCTCTCGTCTTCTGTCAGGTTGAAAGAAAAGCTGAACATTTGGGTTGGGGTTGATCTTTAGAGCTAATGACATTCATGTGTTTGTAAGCAAGAAGCAACAAGTCTATGCCCGAATGTTAAAAGCCACTGACTCTGCAGCTCATTAAATATTTGGGTGATGTACATTTTGAACTGCATCTAGAGATGTAACTGAGCCCAGTATTTCACAATTATCGCAGGCTTGACACCAAATCAAGTGTCCCGTCTTTGAGCCAACTCTAGCCCTCACCTTCACTAGAGCTGCCATTTAAAAGTACCCGAGAGTGAATCAGATGTTCCATCCTTCAGTAGTTGCTTGCATACAAACTTGAAATGGTTTTGGAACTTGAGTGTCTGTCATAAGATTTTAATATTGCTATTCCTTAATCCAGTGCATCATTGTGAAAGAACTGTAACATGGTTCTACTTCAAGTATTCTGTGCTGGCTGATGGTAGGGAAAGTGGCAGAACCTCTGTAAAGATGTGTTTGAGGGTTTTGTTAAAAGCTGGACCTCCAAGGTTTGCAAAAGTCAATAGCAATGCATTACACAAAGACCTTCATTATTCAAATAAGTTTCTTTAAAGAGGTTTTTATGCTCAGTTGCAGTATCCACATGAAATGCATAATCATGCTACACGATTCTCAACTAACCACAATTTAGTAACTCCTCGAGTTAAAAGTAACTTTTTGAAAAACTCTAATATTTAGAGCATCTTTTCAGTGGAATAAGTTGCCTTATGCAATTATAGAATTGGCTTCTATTAATTTTAAAAATCACCTAACAGCCAATTTAAGCAGTTTATTTGTAAAAATTGTAAGAGGGTAATGTCACTTGCAATGGAAATTGTGTATTTTGGAGTGGGGGTTATTTTTGTTTTTTATAAGTTTTAATATTTACATGTTTACATTTTCAGAACTGTAAAACCTTATTGTGGATGTAAGAGCCAAATTATGTGGACATTTTGCATCCAACTCATTGTGTAACATTTTATTTGGTGGTATTTGATGGTTTGGGCCCCAGGAACACTAGCAACCACTGTTGTGGAAGCTAATGGGGTTCCTTATAAATAAACAAACAGCAGTGACACATCACAGCATAAAGGAAATGTGCAACAGACTGGATAAATGCTTCAATGCAGCAGTGCACTGGCACAATGAACGTCCACTAGGTGACAGCTAAATGCTCTGCAAGAGCAATCGCATAAAACATGTGTTTGAAGGAACCGGTGAGCAGAAATTGAATTTGTGTTGTGTTGGTGATCTGTTTTGCAGAGAGCAGCAGGCTTCTCCAGAATGTGAGAGATCTACCTGGAACATCTGCAGCTCTGTTTGGTTAAAAAAAAAAAAAAAAAAAGCACTGACACCAGTAGTCTGTGATACTGCACTGTGTGTAATATTTGGCTAATGTGTACTCCAGCATGTAGCCTGCAGTAAAGTCAACCTGTAATTTATACTTGTGAATGAGTCCGACATCGCATAATTTTTTTTGGGCTAGTGTGATATTTAATATGACATCTGTCAAGTTTTCCCCCTAAACTTTCTCACAGTCATAAAGACATGTTTGCAAATGATTCTAACAAATCTGCGCTCAAAGGAGTTCCTCCCACTCCAGGTGTCTAATGTGCGTGCTGCGTTGTCATCACATGTAAGACGCTTACTTTTTGGTACAGACGTGACTCTTCAAAGGTTTCCACATCTCAGCCAACAACTGAAACAGCAGAGTATTTTATTAAGCTGATGACATCTGAACCTCAAAGTGGTACAATATATATATGAGATTATAGCTGCTATAAAGCAAACAAATTAACAGTGAACTTGGGAAAAACTGATTATGGAAACTTTGTCCACTTCCATTCACTACTGTTCACTTCTTTCATGTTGGTTTTGGACTGTAGATCAATAAAGTTGTTTAGCTTGACTGTTTTGTTCTAACTGCAGCCACGATCTAATGTTGCCACCAAAGGAGACTGTTCTACTCCAGCCTCCACCACAGAAGAAATATCAATCACCCAAAAGCTACGAATTTAGTCTGAGAATTCCTTATTTGAAGAGGGGGATTTGTCCAGTGAAGGACGTGATGATGGAAATGATGCTCCTGCTGTCCCCAAACCAGGTCAAACCGACTTATCTGTTCCCTCTTCATCAGTACAGATATGATTGGATCAAGGCAACCCTTCTTGAACTAGTGCCTCCGAAACACAGGAGCAGACTCATGAGCCAGGTCATGTAAAACCACAAAGCTCCACTCTGCATGAAACAGAAAGGCCCAGAAGGCCAACTATGAAAAAACGCTGCAATAGACTTTTGAGCCAAGTCGTGTTAAACAGCGAAAAGAGAGTTTGGTTTCAATGTCAGCATATCAGAAAGGGTGATAAATGTCCAGATGTTCTAAAATTAAATACAAATACAGGTACTAGTGTTAAAAATACTCTATTAAAAGTTAAAATAGTAATTTAATGGCTTTACTCAAGTAAAACTACAAATGAATAGACTCTGAAATGTGCTCAAAGTAAGAAAGTAAGAGCTAAGTATATAATGAGTTAAAGAAGGAAAATAAAACCCCAACCGGTCGCAGCAGATGGCCCCGCCCCTCCCTGAGCCTGGTTCTGCTGGAGGTTTCTTCCTGTTAAAAGGGAGTTTTTTCTTCCCGCTGTCGCCAAAGTGCTGCTCATAGGGGGTCATATGATTGTTGGGTTTTTCTCTGTATCTATGAAGCGCCTTGAGGCGACATTCGTTGTGATTTGGCGCTATATAAATAAAATTGAATTGAATTGAAAGAAAAATAAGATGTTCTTTGTGTACAGGCTGTGATCAGCTGCTCTTTGTGGATTTACACAACCGAATTTAACAAGATGTCAGCAGGTGTTTTATGAGTTGTACTATTCCATCCTCTACACTGACGGTTTGTTTTTCCGCACGTTTCACAGCATGAAGAAACACAACGTCACATGTACAGATCGGTATCTCATTTAAAACCACAAGGCTTTACATTTCCAGTTGATCAAATCCCAATGATAACATCTCTTCCTCCTCTCCTGTCCTGTCTTTCTTATCTTTCTCCACCTGTGAGTGAAGTTAGCTCTCTTTCTTTTGTCTCCCTGTGAAATACAACAGCTGGAACTTCAGCTGCAGCACACTGTGTCACTGTGTTTGCTGATGTTTGTTGAGCTGTGAGAAACGCTGCATTTGAAATTACCTGACACTGAAAAACTTACTTCAGCTTAAAGCACGACTTGCAATTTTTATATATAAATGTCATAAAGATAATCACATTATTTAAAGGTTTATGAGAAACCAACCCTTCAGGTTTCTCAGCCACGTGAGTGAGCAGTGAATCAGCCAGATCCAGCCCTCATTGATCACGTTCAGTTTCCAAACACCAAGAGCTGGTCGTGAGAAATACTGAACTTAAGGGTTCAAGACGAGTTGGGGGACATCACAGAGGCTGCATTTATCTTCAATATGGGATCATCTTTTTTACTGTGGCTCCTGATGTCAATACAAGGCCTTTAAAAAATGTGTGCAAAGTGTATAAAATTATAAAAGAAAGAAAACCCCACTATAATACAGCTCTGCACTTAGACAATCAGGTCAGAAGTTGAAATCAAATGTGTTCTTATTGTCCACATCCCCTCTGGGGCATAGATTCAATCATTCTAACATCTCAGCCAGGCCAATCACATCAAGTGATCGCACCTGTGTGAGGCAGAGTTTGCTTCAGCCCAACTTTTCATTAGGAAGATAGAAAAGACACACACAGACAGCCACGTGGCTCGGACGCTCGACTTTGAGTCTCGTGGGTGTTTGGTTGGAGGAGCTGGAAGTTGGGCTTTCTGGATCCACGCCTGACAGGGCAGCTGTGCTGCACAGTCCAGCTCAGCGCTCGTAGCTGTGAGGACACAGCGACTGCAGCAGTCATGGCTGCTGGCTTCCTAATTACAAGGTAACGCATTAAATATGAAACCAAACGGGTTTTATTAGGTTCATTTTATTTACTTGAGTCTTTGTTTGTCTGGGTCTACCTTGACTGTGTATTTGTAACTGTTTAACAGATTATTGCTGGTCTGTTTGTTGAGTGAGGTGAACTACTCCTCAGCTTTTCCAAGAGGTAAGCCTGACTCACCTCCTGCTGTTTGGAGATGGGGCTAAAACTCTTCTTGTTAAAATACCTGTGTTACTATAACTGAAGAGTCCTGCAAATTAAACCCTGTTAAGATTTGATCCGTTAGCAACAATTTACCAGCTCCCCTAATTAAAGTAAGACTAAACACTAGGCCTGCGATCTGATACACAGCACTGACAGTTCAGGGTGGTGCTTTAGGGAAACACTGCACTGCTTCATTCACGTTGGCTTCATCTGCAGACTTACAGGCACAAGATGGCTCTAAAATTCTTGAATATTCTAGCAGCTCTCAACCAAACCGTGGTTATTAAAGTGTGCTTTAATATGTATAGTGATGTAAGAAATCTCCATAAGAAAGCTGACCTATGTCCTTTTTTCTTTTTCTTTTTTCCAACCCTGCACAAATCAACAAAGAGTCATAACAATTTGCAAAAGCAGGGGAACGTCTATAAAGGGGACTCAGGGTGGCACTCTTCTTCAGTCCTGAAATGTAATTTTTACAATCTGAGGCTAATTAATGATAAGAAATATATGCTATTAACTTTTCAATATATGGTCTTAAAACAGGACAGTGTTCAGGGTATGTTTGCAGCATTCTCACGCTATGGAGTTCTTGTGTACTGGATCTAGATGCTGTCTCCACACTATATGAAATACAGTTGGTATAAAATGAGTTGTCCTGTGCTTCATCTTATGCTGCTTAAATTGTTTCATGGGGAACTAGACGAGCCTTCTATAAGATATTGTTATTGCCTTGATTGTTGCCTAGCAGATGCCATATAATGCAGATGAGCTTTTGCTAGCAACACAGGCCTTAGTGTGCTGTCGATAGGTCCAGCCAACAGCACAGGCCCTGGTGAGGCTCAGTTGGTTTCTGCTAGCAGCACAGGCGCTGGTGTGGTGCAGACGACTTCTGGTAGTAGCAGAGGCCCCCAAAATGGGCCACTTTCCAAGAACTAACAGAATAGTTTAAAATACCTTGTTGGAAAAACACTAGAATCCATTTAAAATAGTAAAAACAGAAAAAATACCCAACAAATTCAAAGCAGACATTACACAAGGAGACATGCTGCTGCCATCTTGGTCAGCCATCTTGCCATCTAATCTTGCAGAAATTACAAATTACAATGTAATATTTACATTAACCTTCACTTGTTTTCTTTCATAGCCAGACGTTTTGTGCAACCGAGAGTGTGGAAAAGTGAAGGAGAGGAAGAAGTCTACAACTATGAGGACTGTCATCCTTTCTACTACATCAGTGCCCAGGACAAAACATTGGAAAAGCAGGGACGTTTTAGGACGGCCCCTTTTCATATCTGTAAACAAAACCATCCCATAGTGTACCAAAAAGCCTCAAACCTCAAGCCTGCAAACCCCTTGCAGCCACGATCTAATGTTGCCACCAAATGGCCAAAGGAGACTGTTCTACCCCAGCCTCCACCACAGAAGAAATATCTGTCACCCAAACCCAAAAGCTACGAATTTAGTCTGAGCATTCCATATTTTGATTTTTTGGTCAGAAATGAAGGGGGAGATTTGGCCAGTGAAGGACATGATGGTGGAAATGATACCGCTCCTGTCTCTAAACCAGGCTTTCAAATCGACTTATCCGTTCCCTCTTCATCTGTCTCTCAATATCCCAATATCCCAATGACCAGCTATGTTGACAGTTCAGTAAGTCAAGAAAATCCAGAGAACACAGAGTTTGTCAATTACGGTAACATAAAGCAGGAAATGCAACAATCAAGGCAACCTTTCTTAAACTCTGCTGGTAGTAGTTACTCAGAAGCACAGGAACAGGCTTATAAACCATATTCCATCAAAACACAATCAAGTTCAACTCTTACTGGATCAGAAAGACCTTTTCTACATTTTCAAACACAGGAGCAGACTTATGAGCCAGTTCATGTTAAACCACAAAGTTCCACTCTGCATGAAACAGAAAGGCCTTTCTTCAACTTTGAAACAACACCACAACAGACTTTTGAGCCAAGTCGTGTTAAACCCCAGTCAAGTTCACCAATAACTGGATCAGAATGGCCTTTCTTTAACTCTGCAGCAACACTGCAACAGACACATGAACCAGGTTATCTTAGACCTCAATCAAGTTCAAACCTTGCTGGATCAGAATGGCCTGCCTTTAATTCGGCACCACCCCGGCAACAATTCTTTGAGGCGGGTCATCTTAAGCCTCAAGCAAGTTCAGCAATAGCTGGATCAGAAGGGCCTGTCTTCAATTCGGTACCACCCTGGCAACAATCCTTTGAGGCAGCTGGTCTTGAGCCTCAATCAAGTTCGACCCTTGGTGGATCAGAATGGCCTGTCTTCAATTCGGTACCACCCCGGCAACAATCCTTTGAGGCAGCTGGTCTTAAGCCTCAATCAACTTCAACCCTTGGTGGATCAGAATGGCCTGCCTTCAATTCAGCACCACCCCGGCAACAATCCTTTGAGGCAGCTGGTCTTGAGCCTCAATCAAGTTCGACCCTTGGTGGATCAGAATGGCCTGTCTTCAATTCGGTACCACCCTGGCAACAATCCTTTGAGGCAGCTGGTCTTAAGCCTCAATCAACTTCAACCCTTGGTGGATCAGAATGGCCTGCCTTCAATTCAGCACCTCCCCGGCAACAATCCTTTGAGGCAGCTGGTCTTAAGCCTCAATCAACTTCAACCCTTGGTGGATCAGAATGGCCTGCCTTCAATTCAGCACCACCCTGGCAACAATCCTTTGAGGCAGCTGGTCTTAAGCCTCAATCAACTTCGACCCTTGGTGGATCAGAATGGCCTGCCTTAAACTTGGCACCACCCCGGCAACAATCCTTTGAGGCAGCTGGTCTTAAGCCTCAATCAAGTTCGACCCTTGGTGGATCAGAATGGCCTGCCTTCAATTCAGCACCACCCCGGCAACAATCCTTTGAGGCAGCTGGTCTTAAGCCTCAATCAACTTCAACCCTTGGTGGATCAGAATGGCCTGCCTTAAACTTGGCACCACCCCGGCAACAATCCTTTGAGGCAGGTCATCTTAAGCCTCAAGCAAGTTCAGCAATATCTGGATCAGAATGGCCTGCCTTCAATTCAGCACCACCCAGGCAACAATCCTTCGAGGCAGCTGGTCTTAAGCCTCAATCAATTCCAGCCCTTGGTGGATCAGAATGGCCTGCCTTAAACTTGGCACCACCTCGGCAACAAACCTTTGAGCCAGGTCGTGTTAAGCCACAGTCCAGTTCAGCAATAGCTGGATCAGAATGGCCTACCTTAAACATGGCACCAACTCTGCAACAGGGTTCTTTACACAGGAACTAACTCAGTGTCAACTGTGTTCAATCTGTGCACAAAGGTTATTTTACTTTTGGAGCACATTTCTGCCAAGACTGTAACTCACCATGCAAATAAATACACAATTTCCTTCTTGCATTTGATGTCGTCATTTATATTTTTACTCATACATCTCTAGTCCCTTTAGGGCAAAAATAACTTGGTATTCACTTATAATTCCTAAAATGTCCAATAATAGTTTTAGAAATCTTTAACATTTTATAGGGCTTCTGTAGTTGCCTTCTACAAAGATTTTTGACCAACAGCAGGTTGCTTTGCCAGAAATGTTGTCACCTCTGTAGTAAGAAATGCAGTGTTTGATCTTACATCAGGGCCTGCTGTGTCTGTGTTTAAATAGTGATTCTATATTAGTGTTGGGTGTAGATACCAGAGTGAGTAGTCTTGCCTTATTACTGCTGGAATGGGTCCAACTCCCTCACTTACTTAAATTTATAACTGGTAAGATAAGAATAGAAGGACGACAGGATAAAGACATGCTGAGGAAGAGAGACAGAGATTAATGACAAGTATGAGGGAGGTGTATTAACACACAGTGAGTGAAAAACTATCAACCAATGCATCATGGGAATCCCCCAGCAGTCTACATCTATTGCAGCATAACCGAGGATTCAGGGTCACCTGGTCCAGCCCTAACTATATACTAAAGCAAAAAGGAAAGTTTGAAGCCTGATCTTGAAAGTAGAGATAGCGTCTGTCTCCTGAATCCAAACTGGAAGCTGGTTCCACAGAAGAGGGGCCTGAAAACTGAAGGCTCTGCCTCCCATTCTACTTTTAAATACTCTAGGAACAACAAGTAGGCCTGCAGTGTGAGAGCGAAGTGCTCTAATAGGGTGATATGGTACTACAAGTTCATTAAGATAAGATGGGGCCTGATTATTTAAGACCTTGTATGTGAGGAGCAGGATTTTGAATTCTGGATTTAACAGGAAGCCAATGAAGGGAAGCCAAAACAGGAGAAATATGCTCTCTCTTTCTAGTCCCTGTCAGGACTCTTGCTGCAGCATTTTGGATTAACTGAAGGCTTTTCAGGGAGTTTTTTGGACTTCCTGATAATAATGAATTACAGTCGTCCAGCCTGGAAGTAATAAATGCATGAACTAGTTTTTCAGTGTCACTCTGAGACAGGATATTTCTAACTTGAGAGATGTTGCACAAATGGAAGAAAGCAGTCTTACATATTTGTTTAATATGTGCATTGAAGGACATGTCCTGTTCAAATGACTCCAAGGTTCCTCACAGCGTTACTGGAGGCCAAGGTAATGCCATCCAGAGTAAGAATCTGGTTAGAGACCATATTTCTAAGATTTTCAGGGCCGAGTACAATAACCTCAGTTCGATCTGAATTAAGAAGCAGAAAGTTAGCAGCCATCCAGGTCTTTATGTCTTTAAGACATTCCTGTAGTTTAACTCATTGGTGTGTGTTATCTGGCTTCATGGACAGATAGAGCTGCGTGTCATCTGCATAGCAGTGTAAATGTATGCTATGTCTTCTAATGATGCTGCCTAAGGGAAGCATGTATAATGTAAACAGAATTGGTCCTAGCACTGAACCCTGTGGAACTCCATAATTAACCTCAGTGTGTGAAGAGGACTCTCCATTTACATGCACATACTGGAGTCTGTTAGATAGATATGATACAAACCACTGCAGTGCAGTACCTGTAATACCTACAGCATGTTCTAATCGCTCTAATAGGATATTATGGTCAGTTATCGAACGCTGCACTGAGGTCTAGCAGGACAAGCACAGAGATGAGTCCACTGTCAGAGGCCATAAGAAGATCATTTGTAACCTTCACTAAAGCTGTTTCTGTGCTGTAATGAGCTCTGAAACCGGACTGAAACTCTTCAAATAAGCCATTCCTCTGCAGATGATCTGTTAGCTGTTTGACAACAACTCATACAAGGATTTTTGATATGAAAGGAAGGTTGGAGATTGGCCTATAATTAGCTAACTCAGAAATATCAATTGGAGAAAAGGACTCTAAATGTTGCATCTGTGAGATGATTATGGGTATTTTTTTCTCTAATTGTTCAAATTTTATTTGTGAAGATGTTAATGAAGTCATTACTTGTTAATGTTAAAGGGATGGTTGGCTCAACAAACGCGTTACTGTAATCCGATTACTTTTTTCAAGTAACGAGTAAAGAAAGGGATTACTATTGCAAAAACGGTAATTAGATTACCGGTACTTTCCCGTAGGAATGCTGCATTACTAAAATCGTGAGTTTTTTGCGAGAATGTCTCATGACAGTGATGTAAGCGAGTGCGACGTTCGTGACAACAGCTGTGTGCATTTAAAGCGTGGAAGTGCTGACCTTATTTTGAATTTGATTCTATAAAAAGTGACAAAAACATTAGCGTTCGTTCTGCGTGGGAAGAAAACCCCTAAACATCCGAGCAAGCACCGAGTGCGCTGCCATGGAAATTCACAGAGAAACTCGCGGATTCTTCCACTGACCGCTGCGGCACACCTGCACCAGGGTAAACCTCCGCCTACCCCACTCCTGCTTTACAGGTGAAAATAGAGCAAAAGGACCGCTAGTCTTTGACTTTATTTATTTTCTGCTGTGTTTTACTTGCATCTATTTGAAAGAGTGAGTGTAAACACAAAAAAATATTTCATTTTATGTGCTGGAATGTGCAGAAAATAGGTTTAAATGTTAAACTAATTTTTTCCAGTCAGAGAATGTTGCATATAATTTAATTTTTGCTTGATGCACAAAGTTAAAAGATTAAAACTGATAAAACAAGTTTAAAAAAGAGACTTTTCCATTTGATTACATTTTGTATGATGGATTATGCAGAAAAAGTAGAAATGGGCTGAAAGATCTATCACTTTATCACCTATTCAGGTTGTAAATCGTGTTTTTAAAAAGTAACTAAGTAACTAAGTAATTAATTACTTTTGAAAATAAGTAATCAGTAAAGTAACGGGATTACTTTTGGGGGGAAGTAATCAGTAATTAGTTACTGATTACTTTTTTCAAGAAACTTGACCAACACTGCTCAACAGAGCTCTGACTGTTTGTCAGCCTGGCTACTCTGCTGAAGAGAAACCTGGGGTTGTTCTTATTTTCTTCAGTCAGTGATGAATAGTAAGATGTTCTGGCTTTACAGAGGGCTTTCTCATAAAGCAACAAACAGTTTCTCCAGGCTAAATGATGATCTTCTAAATTTGTGATGCGCCATTTCCTCTCCAACTTACAAGTTATCTGCCTTAGGCTACGTGCCTTACACAGAAACTCTGTGTAAGGCCCAGGTGGACGATAGATGATAACAAGTAAGACTGGTTTCTGAGTCTTACAGGACGAGGTTAAGCATCAGGCTTTCAAATGAATTAAAAGTCTGTCTGGGTCTTTGGTTGATTAATAAGCTGGTGTGGAAAATTGCTGCCACACCTCCCCCTCGGCCTGTGCTTCGAGGTTTCTGGTAGTTAGAATGACTCGGGGGTGTTGATTCATTTAAACTAACATAATCATCCTGCTGCAACCAGGTTTCTGTAAGGCAGAGTAAATCGATTTGTTGATCAATTATTAACTCGTGTACTAACAGGGACTTGGAGGAGAGAGACCTAATGTTTAATAATCCACATTTCACTGTTTTACTCTTTGGTGCAGTTGAGGATACTGTATTGTTCTTTCTTTGTGATTTTTTTATGTTTATGTCACAAAATCAAGCAGCACTGAGTGGATGAGAGCATCAGGAGGTCAACCCTGTGACCCGGTGCAGAGGGAACACTCGGCGTTTGTAATGCTGACAAAACAAAATCATGTGGGAGATTCAGTGTCAATGATTCGTACCATCTGAACTCGTGGGGTAACATTTTTGAAAATGCTATAAATACAAAGAAATATAATATAAATACTCTTTCTGCCACGATGCCACGTCTCTGTTTGAAATTGGATTTTTAATCTTAATTAGATGTTTTTACCTGGATAAATAAAGGTACTGTACTGGGATAAGAAATAACGAAGTCCATAGCGGTGAAGGCTCTTCTTCTTTAAAGCCTAATGGCAGCTGGTAAACCAACTTAAAGCCACATTACTGCCACCTACTGGAGCGTGGATGGGAAAATAGCAGGAAAAAATAACTACATTGTCTCCTTCAATCCTGTAACGGGAAGATATTCAAATAAAGGATTTTGTAATTCTGTGTTGTTGCCCTAAACAAATTCCTCAGGTTGCTAAATATAGCCACTAATTTCTTCTCTCTCCCTCACACGTGTATGGGGGAGGGAAGTTGACCTGTTGGGTACCTCAGTTCAACAATCATTAAAACAGGCTAATTGGAAACACCTGCAGTAGGAAGGCCCTATAAAGACAGCAGCATGTCCTGAACACTTGATTCAGAATCAAACTGGTGTTTGGATGTGTGAGTGCTCTGGAGCCACAGCTGACAGGGCACTACTGCACGCACAGTCCAGCTGAAGGGTTTGTGAGGACACAGCGAGTGTAGCTGCAGCAGTCATGGCTGCATGGTTCCTAATTGCAAGGTACAACGTTTAAATGTGCTTTCATGATCTACACTTCCTGTACTCAAATGTGGACCTTTTTCTGGTTTTATCTTGACTGTATTTGTGCTGTTTGACAGGTTTTTACTGCTTTATGTTTTGAGTGATGTGGACTACTCCTCAGCTTTTCCAGGAGGTGAGCCTTACTTGCATCTTGTTGTTATGAATTTTTTCCAAAGCCTGTAGCAAATAACATTTAAGCCTGTGCTGAAACGACCTGCTCCACAGTTAAAAAAACTATAACAACTTACTGCATTTCCTGAAGAGTCCAGCAAAGTCATGCCTGCAGGCAGAACCTGGAGCATCTCTTTAGAAAACACTTAATCATTCTGTAAATTCAGTATTCTTGGGGAAAGTATGAAGGCCTTCAGTGGGTACTAAACAGACAAAACAACCTTGGGAACAGCTAATATTCTAGAGCACATAATTAAAACATTAATGTCTTTGAAAGCTGACTGTTAATGCCACTGTGTGCCACTAAATGGGTCTGCAGTCTATCTTTGTAAGGACAACACAGCCAATGGGCTAAAGTTCTGTCATGTCCAAATCAGCAGGTTAAATTTGGTTTGCTTTGGAAGCAGAGAATTGAAGTGGATAAACTGTATCAGACTCTGAGAAATGCCACCAGAAGACTCTAAAGAATTGAATGTTTCTGATGCTAGAGCAACGTTAAACTGGAAATGCTGATTAGATCCAGTGGTGGGACAAAGTATTCCAGACCAAACCAAAAAGTTGGTTCTCTTCATAGACAAGAAGCGCACACACAGCAAAAAGCCAGGTTTTCTTCATCTAAACTGGCTTAACAACATCTAAAATGCCAGTTAAAGGTGACTGGTGTTAAGGTTCTTGGTGTTTTGTATACAGCACATTTCCAACAAAGTGCTTTGCAGACTAAAGTGTAAAATGCACAACAATAATAAAATAAAAATATAAAATGATACAATAAGACAAACATCTGCAGCAACAGTGACCGAAGCTGTAAAAATTGATGTTTGGTTCAACATGTGCTGAAAGTCAGTCCATTAAAGATGTGTCTTTAGTAGAAACGTAAGATGTTCCAGTGTTTGTGCAGATCCAGTATTTAGAGGCAGGGGTGTCCAACTCCAGGCCTCGAGGGCCGGTGTCCTGCAGGTTTTAGATCTCACCCTGTGTCAACACATCTGAATCAAGTGATTAGTTCATTACCAGGCCTCTGGAGAACTTCAAGGCATGTTGAGGAGGTAATTTAACCATTTGAATCAGCTGTGTTGGATCAAGGACACATCTAAAACCTGCAGGACACTGGCCCTCGAGGCATGGAGTTCACCACGCCTGATTTAGAGGGAGGGGGCCTGCCACAGAAGGCTCTGTCACAACAAAATTTAAGTTAGACCGTGGAGTAATTAACACTGGTTTTTAACTTAACCTCATACTTTTAGGAGCCTGAATAGAAGCTCGTATGGGTAACAAGGGGTTTGGTCGTTTTCATGATGTAAAAGCACAACTTGGATCCTGTAAGGAAGCCAGTGTAGGGAGGCTAGCACTGGGGTTATGCTCCATCAGTCTCATACCTGTCAGCAGACAAACGGCTGCATGTTGGCCCACCTGAAGATGGTAAATTGAGGACTGGTCCAAACCAAAAAGTGGAGATAATTGCACTAGTCCAAACTGCAACTGAATGAACAGATGGTAACAAACGGCTAAATCCTCTTCATGGCACTGAAAACTAACCCTTTGTAAAGTTTTAAACACCGGGAAATATCTGTTTATGTAAATACTTTCGTGAAGAAACTGAAGTGACTGATTCTAGAATCAAATTTCACTTGCTGGCCCCACGTCATCATTTTAGGTTTGACAGTGTTTTAGTAGGTAAAGGTGAATGGCTTGGCCAGTTGAGCTGCGGTTTGGGGAAGGCCTCAAAGGGTACTGGCAGCGGCTCCCAGGCCTGGCAGATCCCCCCCGTGTACTAAATAGACGTAGGGGAGGCAGGGTGGGGCACGTAAGGGAATGAACAGCTTGTAACTGGGAGAACATGCAGATAAGAACCGGAAGGCGTGTGTTTGGAGGCTTGGGTTCGCTCTTTCTCCAATTAAAGTGACATTAAAAGCAGACTGTAGTTAAACATGTAAAAGTTTCTGAACCCAAACATTCCCCACAGAGGCTCCTAAATGAGTAATTATAGGTCTGTGCAAAAAGGTTTCTTTAGCTGCAATCATCTGCATTTCTTGCCACCTTACAGATTAGGAAACAAAAATTTTGGTCCACTCAGAGAAGACCTCTATCAAATTTAAGTTACTTACCTCCTGTTAAGATAAATCTGCATCAGTATACTGTCAAACTGTAGATGTGTTTTAGCTTGGTATAATCTGTATTCTTACCCATGTTCTCTCTCAGCCACAAGTCCTGTGCAGCCTGGAGCATGGCAGGGTGGAAGAGGGGAACACGATGTGTATGGAAATCCTCGTCCTTTCCAGTACATGAGGGCTCTGCGGCCGGCAGGTCCAAAGATCTACCCTAATGTGCGCCATCAGGTCCAAGTCCAATCCCCGAGATCGTATCAGCCACGCTCCAATATTCCCGCCCACAGACCCATGGAAACGTATCCGCTCCAGCCTCGAGCACATAGAGACCACCTTGTGGCCAAGCCCAGGAGCTTTGACTTGAGCCTGAAGATTCCTTATGCTCGTTATGGTGCTAATCCTCCTCGGTACGGACCAAGCGGCCTTATTATTGACAACAGTTTTAATAAACCCGGCAGACTCCATGATCCTTCCAAGCTGGGCTACCAGTTCAGCTTAGCCGTTCCCTTTTCACGAGGTTCGCCACGCCGCCAGCAACATCACGGCGGACATCGACAGCCTGAGGAAGATGATTTGGGTCACCAAAGACCGCAGGTTTATGTGCCGTCTCATACAAGGCCGCACCCCGACGAGCATCATCGTGACGAAGGCCACCCTGGTCGGGACTCTGCATTTCTAGAGCCAGATGGACTGGAACGCCCATCAAGGCCGCACCCCGACGAGCATCATCGTAACGAAGGCCGCCCTGGTCGGGACTCTGCATTTCTAGAGCCAGATGGACTGGAACGCCCTACAAGGCCGCGCCATCCTCAGAGATATGTCCACCCTTACAGTGGCTACTACAACTCCCACATGAATCCTATGTGGAACGACTACTGGTGGTATTACCAAGGACCTCACTGGGGTCAAGTAAAGCAGCAATCTTCTGACCCTTGGCCAAATTTCCATCGGTCAGCTTCAGACTGACATGGATGGAAGAGACGAGCCAAACTGGCAGGGCTCAGGTGGGTCACTGGTTTTTGGATATTACAACATGGCATTTCTTGATGGTTAAAACCTGTTCCTCACAATTTCTTCCTCCTTCACAGCTCTACAGTGCAACAAGGATCTCCTGTATTTATCTGAAATAAAGTGTGAAAGCTCTCCTGCAGTTTCTCTCGTCTTCTGTCAGGTTGAAAGAAAAGCTGAACATCTGGGTTGGGGTTGATCTTTAGAGCTAATGACATTCATGTGTTTGTAAGCAAGAAGCAACAAGTCTATGCCCCAATGTTAAAAGCCACTGACTCTGCAGCTCATTAAATATCTGGGTGATGTACATCTTGAACTGCATCTAGAGATGTAACTGAGCCCAGTATTTCACAATTATCGCAGGCTTAACACCAAATCAAGTGTCCCGTCTTTCACAACCTGCTCTTGTACAAATTTACAGCCACTCCAATTTATGTGGAAACTCCATTCGGCCATCAAATGACACTTCAGTTGAATTCCTGCTCTGAGGAGTCTCAAGCTGGGATCGCTGCCTGCCAAGACATGAGATTAGCCACCCGAACTGTCAGTTTTTGCAGAATATTGAATGGTTTCTCACATCTTAAACTTGTTCTCTAGGACAGTTCTTGGCTGCAGAGGATGAATTGAATTGAAATGTTTATTTCAGTCAACAACAACAGATTATAATTTTACATAAAAGTACTCAAACAGTAACCGAAAAAGGAATAGGCTGAAGCTTTATGGCTTATACTTATCCTATCCCTTACCCCCATAGAAATAATCAAATCCTTAACCAAGAAAATAAATAGCATTGATAAATAAGTTGTATAACAGTTTGAAAAGAAATCAATGATAAATCAAGAAATTAAGAAATTAAATCAACACAAACCTTTTTTAACAAACCAAATTTCTATAACCTTGTATAATACTAATTTTTAAAATCTTCCTAAAGAATGACAAAGAAAAACGCATCTTCAGTTCATTAAGTCCATTCCATAATTTCACTCCCAAAACTGACACATCTATACTTAACATTGGTTCTCACTTTAGGCATTTCAAACTTATAAGACCCCCCTCAAATCATATTTTCCATCTCTTAGTTGAAACATACTTAAAATACAAATTGGAACATTCTTTTTAATCACACGATATATAATTTCTAAAGTTTTAGAATATATAATGTCCATGAATTTTAACATACATGATCCTACAAAAAACTGGTTGGTTGACTCCCTATATCCAACTTTATTTATTATTCTAATAGCTCTTTTTTGCAATTTAAATATTGAATCCAAATATGTCTTGTATGTGTTCCCCCAAATTTCTGCACAGTAGGTCATATAAGGCAAACAAAGGGAAGTATACAATAAATAAAGGCAGTTTTTATTCAAAAAATCTCTTGTTTTATAAAGAATAGAAATAGACTTGGATAATTTCCGTTTCACATGTTCTATGTGGGGCTTCCAACAAAGTTTATCATCAATAATTACTCCTAAAAATTTTGTCTCATATACTCTTTCAATTTCCACATTATTTAAATTCAATTTTACTTTAATATTATTTTTACTACCTCCAAATAACATAAATTTTGTTTTACTTTCATTCAATGATAGTTTATTAAATACAAACCATCTATTTAACTTCATGAGTTCTGTTTCCACTGTTTTCAGTAATTTCTTTATGTCTTTTCCAGAGCAAAATAAGTTTGTATCATCAGCAAACATCACATATTTTAAAGGAATGTAGGATGACTTGAATGTTTAAAGTTTTCTCCCTGGTGAATAATGACAGAGATTTAGGTAAGGTTCTTCTAAGGGTTAAATGAGACCTGTCCCCTCCTGAGCCTTTATCAAATGCAGTGGAGCACTGAGGTTTGGCAGTTGCTGAAAGACGACTTTCTGCTGCACCCAGTCCAGATTGGCTGGCCTTGGCTAAATCCCTTTTAGCAAAATATGTAATTCTCAGATTAAAGTATTCACCAATATGTTGCCTCTAGACGAGCCCCTAAAATTGACGCTGTTAAGTTTGAGTGTGCCTGATCTGAAACCAAATGCTGCAGGCTCTCAAGTTTTTAACGCCTGCCACACCACTACTAGCATATCATTCAAGAACCTTGCGTTTTCCTCCAAATCAGACTTGAAAATTAAAGTGACTGGATGTAGCGCAAAACTGTAAGTGGTAGTCTGGTCAGGTACCAGTTTCAGCCCTGTTAGAGGCAATGGACAAAATGCTGATTGGCCTAGAACTGGCAAGAGCTTGAGGATCCCCACACTTGTGTACGGGTAAAAATGGAGATTTTTCGTTCAAAAAAAAGTATCTCCGTCCACATGTAAACGCTAAAAATGAAATGTTGGCAAATTAGAAGCCTGGGACAGAAAGACTAAAGTACTTCCAAAAGTTGTTTTCTTGGAAAGGCAGATAAATTTGTTACTTTTCAAATGCCTTCAGCATTTCAAATGTTAATTAAAGTATTTTGGTTGGTGTAGACTTGCAACTAGGAATGAACAATAAAAAGAAAACTTATTCAAAACCAAGTTAGGATTGTGGGAGCAGCTGTGTTGAATGTAGAGGCCATGTCCGAAGTTCCATCTGATGCCTCTCTTTCTAAACAAACGGACAGTAACTGTGTAAGAACTGCAGATTAACAGCAACAGTATTTTGTCTCTATCCGCCATTGTAGAAATTCATCTCATGTAAACAATAACATGGCGCACAGCGTCGAACAAAGCACACCTTTGACGTTCCGTGACTAAACATCACTTTTCCTCATCCACACGTAAACGCAAAAACTGAGTATTTGAAATTCTCCACCCTGGCAGGAGTTTTTAAAAAAATCTGTTTTCAGTTTTACGAGTGGACGAAAGATGCAAATGCATAGAAAAATCTGCATTTTCAAAAATACCCGTGTACATGTGGACGTATTACTTCAAGCCATCCCTTGGATATGGACAAATATAATTTTTCATAACTAGATTTACCGCCACTGCATGCCAGGAGAGATGCCACATTTTCAGCAAACAGCTCTTTCGGAGTTCCATTATTGGTGAGAAATAAAGTCTTATGGCTATCGTTGGAGTTTCTTTTATTTTTAAAGTTGTCTGTTGTGTAGATAAACACTGGTTCATGTGTGTTAGATGCCTGTTTTATGCTTGGCTGATTTGTAGGTCAGGTTTACATTCCTGCAGCTGTGTCCATGGTAGGGGTTTGTTTGTTTTTCACACCAACCACACAAAGAAAATCATCAGATCGGGTGAAGTTGCATTTTCTGTTATCACATTTTGAGTCTGTGTGAACTTGAGCTCACTTACACCTCACTGGGTTAAATCCCACTGCATCTTATTCTTTAGCCAGAGTGGATCGTCTGCCGCCTCCTCCTCCTTTCCCAGAGTCCTTCCCTTTACTCTACCCTCTGCTTGTCCTCCTTCATTACATCCATGAATCTTCTTTGAGGTCCTCCTCTTTATTGCCTGGCAGCTCTATTTTTGACATCCTTTGTCAGTGTATCCACTCTCCCTCCTCTGTACAAAAAAGAGGAAAAACAGTCTACTCTGGAGTTTGAATCGGATATTAAAATTTTATTCATCAACCCTTTGAACATGGCTTGAAAGCTTTTCAAAAATGTCAAGCTGATTAACGCACACTGTAAATAATGTGTTCTGTCCCTTTACCATTTTCTGTTCAGTGTTCATTTATTTCTCTCATGATTTTCTCAGTAACGTCAAAATAAAAGCAGCCAAGTTCACTGTGTGTATGTTGGAGGCTTTACATGTTTTTTTATTTCCTGGCTTGGCCACACATGACAGACCGACTCATCCTCCTTCAGCTGTTCATGAGTTTCCACAGGCAAATCTGGTTGTGGTGATACTTGCAGGTTCTTGTAGCGTGTCGTTGACCAGGCAGGTAAATTAGCTTCAGTTTGTGCTTGTGGTTGAAGGCCTCACCCCAAGAACAATTCAGCTATTCAATCTTAAAGTATCTCAAGTCTTTTTTTTTTGTTTGCTTTTTTAACATAAAAAACATATATTTCATACCTCTGATAAATTGACCTTTAATGTGGCAAATGTCTTTTATGTTGGTGCTTGAGCTCAATGCAGGACCTTTATTATTAGTGTTTTATTTCATGTCAAAATGTGTATAAGTGCATAAAACCGTAAAAGGAAAACAATACAGCACTGTACTGTAGAAGTTAAAATCAAATGTGTTCTTATTGTCCACATCCCCTCTGGGGCATAGATTCAATCATTCTAACGTCTCAGCCAGGCCAATCACATCAAGTGATTGCACCTGTGTGAGGCAGCGTTTGCTTCAGCCCAACTTTTCATTAGGAAGATAGAAAAGACACACACAGACAGCCGCGTGGCTCGGATGCTCGACTTTGAGTCTCGTGGGTGTTTGGTTGGAGGAGCTGGAAGTCGGGCTTTCTGGATCCACGGCTGACAGGGCAGCTGTGCTGCACAGTCCAGCTCAGCGCTCGTAGCTGTGAGGACACAGCGACTGCAGCAGTCATGGCTGCTGGCTTCCTAATTACAAGGTAACACATTAAATATGAAACCAAATGGGTTTTATTAGGTTCATTTTATTTACTTGAGTCTTTGTTTGTCTGGGTCTACCTTGACTGTGTATTTGTAACTGTTTAACAGATTATTGCTGGTCTGTTTGTTGAGTGAGGTGAACTACTCCTCAGCTTTTCCAAGAGGTAAGCCTGACTCACCTCCTGCTGTTTGGAGATGGGGCTAAAACTCTTCTTGTAAATAAGAGAATGGGCCTTTGTTAAAATACCTGTGTTACTATAACTGAAGAGTCCTTCAAATTAAACCCTGCCTCACTTGCGTGATGTTAAGATTTGATCCGTTAGCAACAATTTAACAGCTCCCCTAATTAAAGTAAGATCAAACACTAGGCCTACGATCTGATACACAGCACTGACAAGTCAGGGTGGTGCTTTAAGCAAACTGCGCATTTGCTTTTGTTTGTATCTTGATGTATTTTTCTGATTAGGAACAGGTTAAGTTAGCCTTTCAAATTAAAGCTGTCTGGGGCCATGGCGTGGAGGATTGCTGCCATTCCTGCTCCGCCTTCATGGATTCAGACAGAAAGTTGGGGGTTGAGTAATTTAAATAACTTTCCTGATGTAACCGCGTTTCTGTGTGGCAGAATAAAGCAATATGTTGATAATTAAGTCACTGACAGGAAAGAGAGGGAACTAATACAAAAATCCATATTTCCTATATTGCAATATTGGTTTGCTATACAGCAAATGGAGTATCTATAAAGGGGACTCGAGGTGGACCTCTTCTTCAGTCCTGAAATGTAATTTTTACAATCTGAATCTAATAAAAGATTAAATATTGTCAGTTAAATACCAGTGTAAGTAAAAAATTAATCAAAAGTAAGCTTTATTCACAGTCCTGTTTCAATGTACATGGTCTTGAAACAGGACTGTGCAGAGTATATCTGCAGTATTTTAATGTTATGGAGTTACAGGGTCTAAATGCTCCAAACTATTAAATATGAGTTGTCCTGTGCTTCATGTTACGCTGCTTAAAATGTCGCACAGGGAACTAAACAAGAACCTTGTTTAAGCCAACTGTCAGGCCTGTTTATTCTTCATGGCACATCTCTGCTTTGTTCTTGTTCCTCCCAGAGAAACCTCATTTGAAAAAACGGTAATGTAGCTCTGTGCATTAGCAAACTGTTTCTGTGCCGCTAATCACCAATTCTGAAGCTAAATGGATCAAATGAATCATGCTCTTATGATAGATTCCTGCAGAAATATGTTGTTGAGGTTCTACAGGTGTTGGTTTGGAAAATATAGTCTAAATGTCCAAATTTTACAATGTAATTTGTAAATTAACCTTCACCTGTTTGCTTCCATAGCCAGAAGTTTTGTGCAACCGAGAGTGTGGCAAAGTGAAGGAGAGGAGGAAGTCTACAACTATGAGAACTGTCATCCTTTCTACTACATCAGTGCCCAGGACAAAACATTGGAAAAGCAGGGACGTTTAATGACGGCCCCTTTCCATATCTGTAAACAAAACCATCCCATAGTGTACCAAAAAGCCTCAAACCTCAAGCCTGCAAACCCCTTGCAGCCACGATCTAATGTTGCCACCAAATGGCCAAAGGAGACTGTTCTACCCCAGCCTCTACCACAGAAGAAATATCCGTCACCCAAACCCAAAAGCTACCAATTCAATCTGAAGATTCCCTTTTTTGATTTCCTGATAAGAACTGATGGAAAGAATTCTTCTAATAAAAAACCTGATGGTGGAAATGATGCGCCTGCTGTCTCCAAACCAGGCTTTCAGGTCAGCTCATCTGTTTCCTCTTCATCCGTCTCTCAATCTCTCAACACCCCAACCAATAGCCATTTTGTCCACTTGGCAAGTCAACACAAACCGGAGACTCCTGATATTTTAAACCCAGAAAAACCCATTTCAGCCATGACTGAATCAAGGCAACAGTCTTTAAACTCTGCTGGTATGGGCCATACAGAAACACAGCAGCAGCCATTTCCCATGAAACCACAATCAAGTTCAACTTTATTTGGATCAGGAAGACCTTTCGTAGGTTTTGCAACACCCCAGCAAGAGACTCGTGAGCCAGTACATATTAAGCCAAGTTCATATCTGGCTGGGCCAACAAGGCCTCTCTTAAGCTTTGGAACAACACAGCAGCAGACTTATAAGCCAGTTCGTGTTAAACCTCCAAGTTCAACCATGACTGAATTAGAACGGCCTTTCCTAAACTTTGGAACAACGCAACACGACAGTTATAAGCCATATCCTATTAAACCACAATCAAACTCTGCCACAATTGGATTAAGGCAACCCTTCTTAAACTCTGCTGGTACAGAAGCACAGGAGAAACCTTATGAGCCATATCCCATCAAACTACAGTCAAGCTCGACCCTGATTGAACCAGCGAGGCCTTTACGCTTTGCATCACCACAGCATCACATTCATGAGCCAGTTCGTGTTAAACCACCAAGTTCAAACCAGATTGGAACAGAACGGCCTTTTGTGAACTTTGGAACAACACAACACCAGAGTTATGGGCCATATCTAGCTAAACCGCAATCAAACTCTGCCATAATTGGATTAAGGCAACCCTTCTTAAACTCTGCTGGTACAGATGCACAGGAGAAGCTTTATAAGCCATATCCCATCAAACTACAGTCCAGTTCAACCCTGGTGGAACCAGCGAGGCCTTTACGTTATGCATCGCCCCAGCAAAACATTCATGAGCCAGTTGGTGTTAAACCACAAAGTTCAAAGCATATTGGAACAGAACGGCCTTTTGTAAACTTTGGAACAACACAGACTCGTGAGCAACATCCCATTAAACCACAATCGAATTCAAACCTCATTGCATCAGCAAGGCCTTTCCTAAGTTTTGCAGCACCACGGCAAGAGACCTATGAGCCATTTCACATTAAACGACAAAGTTCAACCCCAGCTGTATCAGAGCGACCTTACTTTGGAACAACGCAACGGCAAACTTATGAGCCATATCCAATTAAACCACAATCTAGTTCAACCATAGCTGCATCTGCAAAGCCTTTCCTGAACTTCGCAGCACCACAGCAGCAAACTTATGAGCCGTTTCATATTAAACCACAATCAAGCTCAGATCGGTTAACCTCAGACTGGCCTGCCTTAAACTATCCTGCTACTGGACATTCACAAGCACAACAGGCTTATGAGCCATTTTACTTGAACTCGCGGTCAACTTCAACCCACTTTGGATCAGAACGGCCTGCCTTTAACTCTGCAGCTGTGCGTCAGAATTATGAGCCGGTTCATGCCAAAATGCAATCTTTTGACAGTTGGCCATATTTTCAGGACAGTCTTCAAGCCAAATGAGAGTCCAAAAACGGGACTCTGCCAGAAATAAACTCAACAGGAAAAGCGACTACCCAAAACTTTTTGATGTGGCTGGAAGTGATGGTCATAACGAACTTGCTTATGTTTAACAAGTTCAGGCTCAAGGTTTTAAGTCTACAATTGTCAAATACTATCAGAGTTCAGTTCATCCCTTTGCTTCTAAGACTTCTTTTTTTCATATCCAGCTACAACAGGAAAGACACCAGCCCTTTGGATTTCATCTCCAGTGACAACCAGGATACCAACCCAAACAATCTGGAACCATTTTCATCCTACCTAACAACACTTTGATAACAGCCTTGTGAGTTCAATTGGAAGCAAAAAGTACCTGAGGTTTAGGTGAGTCATTACATTCTTATGATTTGAATGAATCTGTGAAAACTGGTTTAATGTCTGAATCTCTTGTCTTACAGTTGTGCACTTGAACTGAAGAGATGTTAATCTACTGTCTACTCATTTGAAAGTGCCCATGCTCCATCCTGTTTAAGTCTTTTGATTGGCTGCTCTCAAGACGAAACAGCGACAGTCATGTCTGTGCACTACAAACTGAAAGCAAGTGTCAGAGCAAAGGTTAAAAATATCCAGCTACTTCAACCTGTTAAGCTGACTGAAGTCTTTTTGTTTTTGTTTAATCCATACAAAAAACATGAAGTATAGATTTAGCTCTTGCAGAGCGCAGCTTTCCATGTTTGTGCACTGATTTTTAGTCTAATCTTGTGCCCTGCAGCTTCACAGCAAAAAGCCTCCAGGATGTCATGGTATTTTACCAAGCTGCAGCCGAGTATAAATGCTGAGGTGCAAAGAGGCTGTTTTCATGTTTTTGTTGGAGGTTTGAGATTAAAACGCTCACAAGTTGTTGCACTTGTTGCATTGGCACTGCATCACTACTAGGACATTAATTTAAGATAAGGTGAAGGAGGTACATCTGGAAACCTCAGGGTTTCCATGGTTGAAGTCGCAGTCTGGCTGGCCAAGAGTTTACCACCATAAAGTATTTTTAGTCAAAGAAAGGTAGAGGGATGTCTTGTGGTGTTTCTTGCTTTTTTGTGTGTTTAGTTCCTGCATTAGCTCAAACTTTAATTACCGACAGATCCAACAGAGTTGTAAATGGTGTGATTGGGAACATAGTCAGTTACGTGATTGTGACCGTGGTTTATAACCCTTAGGTCACCATCTTGTAGTCTGACCTGTGGGTTAACCACTTGTGGAAGAGTGGCACTGATTGAAAATAAACGATGTTCATTATCTATAGAAAACTAGTCACTCATCCTTTTTGGTCTCTATAATTGTATTGAGTGTAAAGCAATCATCACATTTCATGGTTATATACTGGCCAACTGTGAAACATTTCTTGCTTTTAGTTTTTCTAAAAGTCACTGAATAGTGGATCTTACCCTTTGTATGAAAAGAGAAAAATTCGTCTCCAAATCTAAGCTCTATTTCCCCCCACAATATATCCCTAAACCTTCTTTTTTGTTTTCCCCTAATGCAAAACTGGTTTCTGAAGTTTTCTGCTCACCACTGGCATTTTTTAATTGTTAGCATAAATAATGAGTCGGTCTAGATTCCCATTATTCCACCACTGGGGAGTCTGGTGGGGCCCTGAGCAGCCGTGTTATTATCTAAGAAACCATGTAAAGACAAATTGATCACTCTGCTCAGTCATGTCTCGGTCAGAGTTGGAAACACTAGACTGCTCTGCAGCTAAATTAACAAATATAAAATGTTAAAGCAAAAGAGAGAAATATTGTTTGAAGTTGTTGTTCAAATGTCTCCTCCACAGATGAGGTTAACCAAGCAGCATTTAGTTATATTTAACCTTTATTTGCTTTACTCACACTATCTTTTTTTCACTCCCAGAAAAGTAACTCTCCACTTTCATGGAGTGGCTTTTGTTGACTTTAGCTTTGTCTAAAGAGAATCAGCTTCCAGACGTAGTGAAGAAGGACATGCATGTTGATGTTACAGAGGAGGATGCTGGGATAGGATGAGACTGAGGAAGATGATCCACTGTGCCCCCCCCCCCCACAAAAAAAAAAGCGAGCGGATGAGGAAAACGTTTGTTGCTGCAGTATCTCATTTGAAATTCATTACAGTTGTGGGTTTTTGTCAGTGGAATCAATGTAACTATTTCCAAATGATAAAACATAAAAATGATCAAATACATCGAAATGTCGATGAGGGCAGAACAAAAAACAGAGTCATGTTTATCTGTCCAGTTTACTTTGGTGCAGTCTATACCGGGGGTGTCAAACATAAGTCCTGGGGCCCACAGTTACCCTGGCAAAAGCTCAAATATGGCCATAGTTTTTCCTATTGATAAATTAAAATATAGAGAGATTATATCTATATATCATTACACATACACACTTACTTCACCACTGCCACAACACCTAATAACAGAGTTACACAAAGTTGCTTTTCCCACTGTCGATCACATAAATGTAATAATTTTTGTTTTTCATTTTTATTTGGAAATTGAAAGACTTTTTGTGAATTAATGAAAACTTCATATTCTGTAATTAAAAATGGCTCTTACCATGAAAAAGCACAAAGTGTTTGTCTGACTGGGTGAATGAGGCGAGTTGTGTAAAGCACTCTGGGTGCTCGCAGTGGGA
This sequence comes from Neolamprologus brichardi, assembly GCF_056152115.1. Classification (NCBI taxonomy): domain Eukaryota; kingdom Metazoa; phylum Chordata; class Actinopteri; order Cichliformes; family Cichlidae; genus Neolamprologus; species Neolamprologus brichardi. The sequence continues at coordinate 67,418,525 of NC_142110.1, forward strand.
AAAACTCTATATAAGAACCATTTACCAGTTACAAGAACAGGCTAGACAATGAACTAGCAGAACTTTTATTTTACATATTTAATTTTACTCGGTTGCCTCACAGTGTAAAATGAGTTTGGTTATACCTGATCTATGGGAAGCATGGCAGTGCTTAAAATGCAAAATCCAATAGCATTGTTGTAAATGACAAAATGAAGGTTAATTAAGTAGACGGTACAGATTTAAACAACATGTGGGGCTTAGTTACATTTTAGCTGAACACTGAAGGACACTGCACTTATCTCAGATTTATATAAGAGAAAACGGATAAACCCAGAGCTTTAAAACCTGCTGGGTGTCTCTGTTTGTTTTTCTGCTTCAAGGTCAGTTATTTAAACTGCAGAGCTGCCGAACACACAGCCCAGCTTAATTATTTAACGGTTTTAAAAAGGAAGAAGTAATTCAGAGTAACGAGCCTCCACCTTTAAGTGGAAATGGGTCTTTTCTTTGTTATCAAGGTGTCATAACAGCACTGTTCAGCTGCAGGCAAAAACTAAGAAGTTTAATTCTGGAAAAATAACCAGTGATGTCACCAAAGTTACTCTTACAGCCCAAAACTTACGAACAGTAAAATAAGTTTGTATTGTATGCAACAAGTTAAATCTGTCAGATTAACAACTGTTTGTATCTTTCCATGAATGCATGTAGAGTTAATCTGGTTTATTCCCAACATGATGCAGAGTACAGGAGAAAAGCGAATACATCGATGAAGTGTTAATACTGTTGTTTCTGAGGACGGGTTGGTTAAGTTCTAGGTTTACAGTAAAGTTATATTTTGTTACAGTGTTGGGTGTATGTTTGTCCCATAATGTTTCCATGTGGTGGTCGATAAAGTGACGATTCTGTTGTAATCACAGATTGGCACGTTCACGTTAAATTGTTCTAAAGAAAAGACTAAAAGGATCTGATCTTCATTAAATTTGAAAAGATGAAACGTATCACTGTATTTCTTCCAACACTAGAAACTAAATATTTGAAGATCATTTTATAGTCATGCAGTAGTAACTATGACACGAATCTCTGTGGAAGTTTGCATTAATCGTAGCTTGTATGGAGAGCCTGTGACCTTTAAACAGTGAGGTTGGCATTTGTTACTGTGGGGGAACAATGACGTTCTTCCAGAATGTATTCATAGGGGTGGCCATATCACCTGAAAATATTGGGGTGGTACACCAAAAACAGAACAACGGAGGGGAGGGGGTGGCGACAAAGTGGTGCAGTGTGAATGACGACAATTCTATATGTAAGTAAATGTTTCAGCTCATTGTAGGGGGTCTTCTGCTCACGTTTACTAAAATTATTGCCAACATGGGGCAGTCTTGCCACTGGGAGCCACTGGGAGGCCCAGTATTTGGGTGGTGGCCAGTGCCCTCCTGACCCCCCCTTCCCATTTTGGGTGATACACGTTTGTGGTAGCGTCGCCAAGAAGAACTTTCACAGTGATGCGTGTTGTCTGTAACTCTGTCTTTTAGCCATCCATCCATTCGCTTCCGCTTATCCTTTTCAGGGTCACGGGGGGCGCTGGAGCCTATCCCAGCTGTCATAGGGCGAGAGGCGGGGTCCACCCTGGACAGGTCGCCAGTCTGTCGCAGGGCCAACACACAGGAACAGACAACCATTCGCACATTCACACCTAGTGACAATTTGGATTATCCAATTAACCTATCCCCACAAGCTGCATGTCTTTGGACGGAGGGAGGAAGCCGGAGTACCCGGAGGGAACCCACGCAAACACGGGGAGAGCATGCAAACTCCACACTCCACGGCAACAGTGCTAACCACCGTGCCACCGTGCTGTCTTTTAGCCAAGATATTAAACAAAATATCCAGTCGATTTTTTTTCTTCTAAATGTAAATTTTCAGACATTAGATATTTGTCTTGATTTTTAGGGTATAATTAACACCATATTGGTTTGATACAGAGAAACACAAGTGAAACTGAAATACGACTGGAAAAGTCCTGATAATTTCAAACTCTTTCATGCTCTGTTGACTGATTTAACTGTCAAGGATACGCTGCAGGTGCGTGTTTGTCTGTAATGATGCTGTTTTACATCTTAACCAAAAGTCCCCTCAGGAGATTACCAACTTCTCGAAACTGAGCAATAAGAAGTACACACAGGCTATAAAATGCCCCACTTCTGGTAACTCCTCCATTATTTGAGCTTTTGGAAAACTTTGAAGTGTTGAAGGGCGTCGCGCATGTGACTCCATAAAAACTGTGTGTTAACTGGCCCTGCTCAGTCCAAAAGGGGTTGACCCTGTCGTGTGAAATTGTCCGTGTCAGGCTTAATAGGTTGTGTAATAAGTTGTTTAATTGTTCACTGAACTAGCCCTCTACCATGGCTTCAGGCTCTTCCTGCATAGTTAAGGTCAAATATAAAACCAAGCCCTCCTCATTCATCTTGAACTACAGCATGGCTCCTGCACCTTCACTGACTCAGACGCTGGGATAGGACGCTCAACATCTTCACTAGACTAGAAAGATAACTCTGCTGTTCTGAATGGAGTTACAAGGAGCCAATGATGGCATTCGCCTGGCGGCCTACAGAGCCAGTCTCCCTGCGCCAGTGGCTAATGGTAAAGCGACATCAGGAGGCTTTGAGTCCGATTACTACACGTGCGATGGGGATGGCAGCAGTGTCGCGTCTCGCGTATCTGTTGATTTAACTGGCTACGAGACTCTGGATGCCCCGCCGCGCTACGACTTCTATGCCAACACGGAGGTGTGGGGCCGACGGAGGCAGTTCAGGCCGTCTCTGTTCCAGCTGCACGCCGGCCCTGAGGTGAGGCATCTCTTATTTATTTAATTACGACAACTAAGAGAGAAGAACTGAGTTTGGTTTTGTGTCTTGAGCAGGATGACTCCAGACCTCCCATGTATGAGGAGACAACAGGTGGACAGGCGGAGGCAGGAGGGCAGGACAGCTCTGAGGAAGATGAGGATGAGCAAAAGGAGCCGCCATCTGAACCCACGCGCTTCGGATGGGTGCAGGGGGTCATGGTAGGTGGAGGCTTTGACTGATGTGAGAGATTTTTCTGCTGCCGTTTTTGAACTCGGAGCAATCTTGAATCTCCAGATATGTAAAGTTAAAAGATATTTTTCTTCGACTTAACGTTGAAGGCCTCTAAAGCAGCATTCGTCTTGTGTCCTGCAACTTAATTCAACTTAAACAAGGAATTAGAAAAGATTAAAATCTGAGACTAATGTAATTTAACTGTCGCCTGTTTTTGCACGTGAAGCTGTGAAAATGTGAAATTGTTTCTGAACATCTTTGCTTGTTTTTGACTCCCTGAGGCATCAAAGCAGCCTCTAAAGCAGCGTCTTGTGTTTCCTGCAACTTAATTCAACTTCATCATCATCATCATCAACTTCATTTATAAAGCACTTTAAAACAACCACAGCTGACACAAAGTGCTGTACATTGGAACTGTAAAATAAAATTACATAAGATATAAGTAAAAACCAAATAAAAGAAGAGTGAAATCATTAAATAACTACTTCAATTAAAAGAGAAACTAAGTCTCGCTGAGGTTAAAAGCCAAGGAATAAAAGTGGGTTTTAAGACATGATTTAAAAGTGGACAGTGAAGGGGCCTCTCTAACGTGCATGCAACGTGCAACTTAAACAAGTCTGTGAAGGTTCTCAGTCATCCAGGTCATCGTAGTCAAAGGAGCTTGCAAAGAAAAGCGTCTGGACTTCTTTAAGTTGCTTGAAGACAGATGAGAGGTGAAACGTCTTCAAGCAACTTAAAGAAGTCCAGACGCTTTTCTTTGCAAGCTCTTTTGACTCGACTTAAACAAGCAATTAGAAAAGATTAGAATCTGAGACTAATGTAATTTAACTGTCGCCTGTTTTTGCACGTGAAGCTGTGAAAATGTGAAATTGTTTCTGAACATCTTTGCTTGTTTTTGACTCCCTGAGGCATCAAAGGGTTACAGAGTACAGTCAATGACTTATTGTTAAAGGAAGTTAAAAATATTACCTGTGTGAAACTTTAAGTTTCTTCCAAAACCAAAAAAAGTAGATTGATGACGATTTCATATTTGATGCACTTTCCACAAGCTCACTTCCATGGTGCATGTAGGCTTGGACAGAAACAGGACTTTTACTGAGCCTCCACAGTGATGCCGTTGATGATACTTAAACAGACACCAGCAGGTTTACTCAGTGTTGCATCTGTTCTCAGATCCGCTGCATGTTGAACATATGGGGGGTGATCTTGTACCTGCGGCTGCCTTGGATCACTGCTCAGGCTGGTATAGGTATGTCCAACGACAGCATCCTTTATCCACGGCACATGTTTCCCACACACTCACGGCGTGTTTCCCTGTTCTCATCAGGGCTGACCTGGATCATCATCCTGCTGTCCTCGACTATAACTGGGATCACTGGTCTCTCGACCTCAGCCATCGCCACCAATGGCAAAGTCAAAGGAGGTTGGATTTGTTCACCGCCACATGCAACAGCCTAGCCTAACTTTTAATGCTTCTGATTCCACACACAATGCTCACTTTTTAATCGACCCTCTCATCTGCAGGCGGGACGTACTTTCTGATCAGTCGCAGCCTCGGTCCAGAGCTCGGCGGGTCAATCGGTCTCATCTTTGCCTTTGCGAATGCCGTAGCTGTGGCGATGCACACCGTGGGCTTTGCTGAGACTGTTACTGACCTCATGCGTGTGAGTAGCATGCCGTTTTATACGTGCGCTTTTATAAAATACAGTAAATAATGTCTGTTCGTGAAATGTCTTTGTGTGCCATCAGGAAAATGGAGCCGTCATGGTGGATCGAACTAACGACATCCGCATCATCGGCATCATCACGGTGACGTGTCTGCTGGGCATCTCAATGGCTGGCATGGCCTGGGAGTCAAAGGTTAGCTTAACCAGTTGTATGTGACACTATGATAAGCTGCCATAGTGGTTTGGATTTAAATGAATAGAATATTTGCTAATTTTGTATAGAGATGGACCGATCCGATATTACGTATCGGTATCGGTCCGATACTGACCCAAATTACTGGATCGGATATCGGAGAGAAATAAAAAATGTAATCCGATCCATTAAATATCAAAAAAGCACCTCACAAAACTTGCGACACGGCGTAACTCGGCTCATAACCGTAGCATGTCGCAGCAGTGTGGTCACGTGATAGAGCCGCTGTGTGTATTTGTAGCCTCAAACCAGCATTTCATCTCTGAGGAAGTTTTCCCAGAGAGAAGTAAAGCAAGTGTGTAAGTTCATCTCTGAATGTTTGTAAAGCATTCCAGCGTTAAGCTTAACAACTGATATATGGAGCGACTGCCTCTTCTTGCTGCTACTTCAATCATGAAACTGATCAGCTGATCATCTCTCTTCTTTGTTTTTGTCTCACTTTGCACCAGAAAGAGGAAACCAGCAGCTGAACAACAGCAGCACGTTTAAGCTTGATCAGCTGTTAGAATTTATTTAATATTATTTCTACACCAGGATCTTTTTCTACAGCTGACGTAACTGTGCAGGGGCGGATCTAGCAAAGTTTAGCCAGGGGGGCCGATAGGGCATGAACAGGGAAAAGGGGGCACAAAGACATACTTTTCTTTCTTATTCTCATTTAAAATGTCGAGCTTTTAATAAATAATTATCTGACTCTTACACCCAAAGTTTTAATCTGATGTAAAATCTATAGAAGTCCATTACTGTATATAGTAACTGTTAAGTCTAATATACCCTAGTAAGCTATAGTACTTTTTCCTTTGGGAACCATCTGTGCAGTATTGTTGAAGAAAGATGTTGAATCTATTTAATTATTCTTGAAAAATAATTTATTTCTGTGCATTTTTTTCACACTGCATCAAATTAAATTTGATTACATCGATTAAGCATCATGAGGTGGAGGTGGTTCCCTATTTTTTTTTTTTTTTTGCTGGGAGTTTGCAACCCTATTAGTTAGGTTGCTTAATATTTCTGCTAAGTACTCTTTAAAATACCAGAATAGGGAGGATTGAGTAGGTTTAACTTTATTAGATTGATCAGTTTTGCTGAACTATGAAATATTTTGGGTGCAGTGTATTTTTTACATACAGGTATAACAGAATAGCTTTAGTGTTGTTGTTTATTTAAACTTGAGTATAAACTTATACAAAATGCAGCAAGATATTAAAAAAACTGTTTTATTGATTAAAAAACACACTATATCGGATTCATATCAGTATCGGCAGATATCCAAATTTATGATATCGGTATCAGTATCGGACATAAAAAAAGTGGTATCGTGCCATCTCTAGTTTTGTATTCAGATTATGAAGCTAGAGTCACCAGTCCGGTATTTGGAAAAATCATTAATGCAACATGAACTCTTTTTGAAGCCATCTCACTCTTTCACATACTAGCAGAGGACTCGCCCTCTTCCTAGTTAGCATGTTGACGCTAGTCTTTGTGATAAACCCGGCCAAGCAAGACACCAAGTCACAGCCACCAATGATGAAAGACTGAGTTTGTTTCCATGTTTCCAGCCTGGTGCAAAAGCAGCTAATGTCCCCTTCAGATTTTTATAATTCAGCAGTGTGGTGTTCTTAACTGAAAGGTGTGCTGGCACAGGCAGGTTTAGCTCCTGGGTCTCGCCTCCATCAGCTGAGAAGTTTGCATTGGTGAAATTGTCGCATTTTAATGGCCTTTTTTCTGCATTTTCTTTATTCATGTATGGGCGTGTTTATGCTTGCTAACCAAGCTTTCCATGTTTCCATCTCCACCACCTTCATTTCTGGCTCAATAAATAATCTAAATAAAATTAAAAATTAAAATCAAAAAACTGCCGAAACTGCAAATGCAAATGTTGAGGCATTTATGGGTCGTATCAGTTCATTTCAAGAAGAGCTTTTTAGTTCTGGATACATAATCGATGCATAACGATGTGACTTTGTCCATCTTTTGTTTACAGTGTGTGCATCTGCATGTTTACAGCCTATTCTTCCTCCCACAGGCACAGGTTCTCTTCTTCATAGTCATCATGGTCTCATTTGCCAGTTACATCGTTGGAACAATCATTCCTGCTTCACCTGAGAAACAATCCAAAGGTTTCTTTAGCTACAAAGGTGACTATGCAGTGAGCCTGTCAGTAGTTTATCGCCGAGCTCTCCTGTGAACTCACTCTCTTCCCTTTAACAGTAAATATCTTTGCTGCAAATTTTGTACCTGACTGGCGAGGACCAGGGGGCAGCTTCTTCGGCATGTTCTCCATTTTCTTCCCCTCTGCAACGGGCATCCTGGCAGGAGCGAACATCTCCGGAGATCTGAAGGCATGTTATACAAATGCTTCTTTTTTTTAAATAGTGGGGATAATATACAGATGAGCCAGTCGGCTTCATGCACACACACAGCTTTAAATTCACTTTGTCGTCTCCTCCTCAGAATCCAGCAGTGGCAATCCCCCGAGGGACGCTGCTGGCGATTTTCTGGACCACAGTATCCTACCTCATCATCTCTGCTACCATTGGTACTGCATGCCTCTGGAAAAAGCTCTATTTTAGAACTTCTTTATTTTATTTATATGAAATAAGCTTACAAGCAAGTCTTGTAACTGCATTTTGCACCTGCAAAGTATCCAAGCCACTTTTATTGCAGTTTCTTCCAGAGCAGCCGTTTGCACCACCCTTTATCATAACACACGCACACGGCTCGATGTGCATAGTATCCCAATAATTGTTGTTTTATGCAACAGCTCCCTGATCGCACAGTTTCCTCCTGTAGGAGACCAAAAAAAGCAACCCTTAAATTTGTCTTTGTGTCCTCCCAGGATCCTGCGTGGTGCGGGATGCGTCTGGCGTTTTGAACGACACGCTGTCATCAGCAGTCGAGGATTGTGTTGGTACAGCATGCCAGTATGGCTGGGACTTCACAGAGTGCATCAACAACAAGACGTGCGTCTATGGTATTCACAACTACTATCAGGTCAACACACACACAAACACACACACACACAGGAAATAAAAGTCAGTGCTGCATTTTCTTCCTGGTCATCGTGGAAACTTCTAGGCTGTATCCCAATTCAGGGTCTGCAGCCTCAACGGTCCTCAAGGGCCGCGTACTCAAAGACCGCTAAGGCCGGAAGTGCGAGGCTTGTGAAATGGGACGGTCTAGCCTCCGTTGCGCTACCCAGGTTGCCTAGCAACCATGATACTAACAGCTGGAAACGTTTCATACAGCTTTGTTTGACAGAAATGAAGGAGAAAATCTTTTGTTCATTTGTTTGTTTCTACATGAGCTTTGATCATTCTCTGATTAAGCTCAGCTATTGAACGGCGTATATTTTAAAGTAAAGGCTTTAAAACCAAGTTAGTACAAACGTCACTAATGTCACATGACTTTGCCGACATGTGGCCAACAGTAATGTTTTAATGTTCTTCATTGTTAAACATTTGCACATAAATAAGTGACATAATATTCAGTACTTAAAGTTTACTCTTCGGGCGCCCCTCATCCACCGTTTTTTTTCGGCAAAATTATCCACTCCCACCGCCGCGCTATGCATTCTGGGATATGTTGGGCCACGAAGTCTACACCGCCACATCCTTAAAATTCAGGGAAATGAAGGACGCATTTGAGGGCCGCATTTCGAGCAGCCTTTGAATTGGGACAGCCTTCGTCGCGTCGCGGTGACGTAATCGGCCTTAAAATGCGGCCTTTAACCCTTTAAAGCCGGTCAGAGCAGCACGCTCTGTTTTGTGTAACTATTTTTAAATCCCGGTAGCTCTGCAACCACGTGAGCTAGCGCAATAATTTTTTTTGCATATGAAACCGGAGGAGTTGTACTTACATCTTATGCCATCAGCTTGTCCTCGGTCACAGTTTCCTTCCACATATAACTTTACAAAAACTGCATAAAAAGCGCTTGCAGGAACAAAAACATAATATTCCAGAAACACGCTTTGCCGATCCGATCAGCTGTTCATAACACTTCCTACGTCCATCAGTGCGAACTATCGCATGTCCGCCATGTCCTGCTCGAAACAGGAAGTGACGTCATTTTGTGGAAATGTAGTTTTTTACCATCAGGGCCTCATGAGCCTATACTGGTGTTTATAAAAGTTATGTTTGACTTTCTGACTTTCTGTGTGGTTTCTGGGATGCTTAGGACTCATATTGCACTGCTGGAAATAGTTTATTTTGATGCATATGCTGCTTTTTTGCAAATTTGCATTATAATATTTATTTTTGTTTTTCCTGCAGTGTATAAAAATTGGTGTATTTCAAAAATAAAACTATGAAGACACTCAAAATAAATTTCCTGTGGTGGGAAACTATTTTGTGCAACTTTTTTGTATTTACAGTTTTGAGGGATAAGCCTCTTAAATTTCTCTAACTAGAAATATATGTTAAAAAAACAAAAAGATTTTCAATTTTTTTGTAGTTTATTGCACTTTTTTGCAATATATGTAATTACTATGCACTTAATGCAGACATATTATGAAAATTTGGGCTATAACGGTTGTATTGATGTATAGCAACTTGTAATGCTCCCAGAAATGGCTCCACAGCATGTAAAAATATAATATAAGCTCTGGCAGACTTGGTTCTACGGCAGGTCTTAAAGGGTTAAGGCTGCAGACCCTGAATTGGGATGCAGCCATAGTCTGTTGTACCTATGGGGCGATCGTGGCTCAAGAGTTGGGAGTTTGTCTTGTAATCGGAAGGTTGCAGGTTTGAGCCCCGGCTTGGACAGTCTCGGTCGTTGTGTCCTTCAAGACACTTCACCCGTTGCCTACTGGTGGTGGTCAGAGGGCCCGGTGGCGCCAGTGTCCGGCAGCCTCGCCTCTGTCAGCTGTGGCTACAATGTAGCTGCCATCACCAGTGTGTGAATGTGTGGATGACCGGATGTGGATCTGTAATTTCCTCCACGGTCACACTCCCGCTCTATTAAGCAGCCACAGCAGGTCACTTTGTAAACACAAAGATGTTTCTGCCCTCTAAGTGTACTGAGTGAGCGTATTTCTGTCTGCAGTCGATGAGCATGGTGTCAGCCTTCGGCCCTCTCATCACAGCTGGGATATTTGGAGCCACTCTGTCATCAGCTTTGGCCTGCTTGGTGTCTGCTCCCAAAGTCTTCCAGGTACGCACACAGTCAGTCTTCACGGAGGTTTACAACCATCAGATATTTCTTGTGACTCTTTAAATGTTTTTACAGAGTGTTTGCTTTACTGTTAAAGAGATGAAGTCTCACATCCGTAGATACGGGCAGTAAACTCAGTATGAGAGGAATCTGGGATATCTGCAGGAATATTGTTTAGACACAGGGAGAACATGTCAGACCAAATATTACATTTTCTTGTTTCTTACTCCACAGGTCGCAAACTCAGCTTTAGCGATGAAAGATGAGTGTCTTCTTTCTTGTATTAATGTGTTTTTTATTCTAACCTTTCCCCCCCGCCCTCACAGTGTTTGTGTAAGGATCAACTCTACCCTCTCATTGGCTTCTTTGGCAAAAGTTATGGCAAGAACAATGAACCGATCAGAGGATACCTTCTCACATATATCATCGCTGCTTGCTTCATCCTCATCGGTGAGACTTTGAAAGAGTCCGAGTTGTGTAATATCTTTCAAATAAGATGAGTTAGAGGCTTACCCGACAGATTCAGAGGGCAATAACGGAATCATAGATGCAGCAATCACAATGCTTTTGACAAACTGGAGGAGTCTCCCCCTGCTGGCAGTTAGAAAGAATGCAGTTTCAAGGCACTTTGCATTGGGAACAGTGTGTCCATCTTTCATCATTAGTAGTCCCTGCTGTTTGGGTTTTAAATGTCAGTATGTGAGTGACATTTCAAACCCAAACAGCAGAGACTACCAATGATGAGATGAGATAGCCTTTATTTGTCAGTTGCAGGTCTTTTGCCCACAACCGAGATGACAGACCTTGCCGACCGTACATACAATACACAAACATCACATTGGGGAGACAGGTCAGGCTAGGTAGCGAGGGAAAAAAACATTGAAATGTGTGACACAAAAGGATAATACAGGAATGCACAGATATCAACAGATATCACAGATATCAACACACCATAGCACAATAAACACAGACAGCAACATGGGGAAGAGTTCCAGTGTGTACATCTGATCTGGGACCGCTGCAATCTTCGACTGCGCCTCCAACTGAGGGGAGGTAAGCGTTGGAGGTGGCGTTGGATCCGGGGTAGGGAGGGTGATGCGTTAGTGAGTGCTTATCAGTATCAGTATATGTATGTGTGTGCGTGTCCATAGTTCAGCTGAGACAGTGTCCTTCGCCCTGCCAGGCTAAGTAAACAGTCTTCCAGCCAACCCAGGTGGCCTTGTAGGGAATGGGAAGGAACAGACTCAACATAGTCGTTATCAGGGTGTTTTGTTCAGCTCCGGCCTTGCAGCTGGCGCCGAAAGGGTATCCGCATAAGTGATGGTGCTTTTTACTTTAGTGCGAACAGCTCATATGAATTTCAAAGCAGTTCTACAGTCCAACACTGGTCTCTCAATCTCCCGTTGGAGAGCGGCGAGCTTCGCCATACTTGCGTTCTGTGATGTTGTCATTTCTTGTGCTCAAGGAGCCGATTTCTGAGAACTCACGGCAGTGTGCCTCCCCGAGATGTCATCCAATTTGCGCCCAGAGATGTTATTCCGGGCTAGCCCTTCCGAGATGTATCCAGTCTGCAGTCAGAGATCTTATTCTGAGTATTCACAGCAGCCGTAGCCTCTCCAAGATCTTATCCGTGCTGACTCAATGAGCCCATTTTGAGAAACTCACACCTCTCCCATCGTTTCAATTCCAGCGGGCAGCCTTGTGGGGGTTTGAACAGCCGGTTCCGCTTTCTTAATTCTTCGATAAGTCAGGGCCAAGCCAGCTCCGATCAGCCAGAACCCTGTTACCATGGTTCCGAATAGATATTCGGATGGGTAGCTGCTGAGAAAGAGTTTCCTAATTTACAAACATTTCTGCTGTTTTCATCTAATTTAAAATTGTTCAAAACTGTTTAGAAATACATGTTATTTCATATAATCATATTAAATATAATGTATCTAATAAAATCATAATAACCATAAGATCAGTTAAAATCTTTAATCCCTTTAGTCAAATTCGTGTCATTTCTTTAAATGCATTTCAGTAACATTTAATAAAGCAGCTCTTTGCAGAGAGAACGTTTAAAAAGAACCGTTTTACACATTAAATGACTGTTCTGTAGCTTTACAGAGGCCATAAAGATCCAAAGATGTTTCAATAGGAACGTTTGCTTTGTAAAGAGTCAAGTTACCAAATGTACTGAACGGTAGTACTTAAGTACTTAAGCTTATCTTACTGCTGATATCTGTTAATGCCAAATCAAAACTGTGTTACGTTATTAATTATGCTATCAAGCTTTTTCCTTGCGGCTTCACATTAAAAGCTTTTTTCATGTGAAGCCATCACAGAACACAGACAAATCCTCTTCTCTTTTATTGCATCACCAGCTGAGTTGAACACCATCGCGCCCATCATCTCCAACTTCTTCCTCTGCTCCTACTCTTTGATCAACTTCAGCTGCTTCCACGCATCCATCACCAACTCACCAGGTAACCAGCTCAGAGATGGCAGAGCTGACTTTAAATTTTTAAAAAAGATCATTGTATATAAGAATGAATCATCTCAAGTTAAAATATGAATATATGCTAACTGTCTGCGTGTGCAGGTTGGCGTCCGTCCTTCAGGTTCTACAGTAAGTGGCTGTCGCTGCTGGGCGCCATATGCTCCGTGGTGATCATGTTCCTGCTGACGTGGTGGGCGGCCCTTATTGCTTTTGGCGTCGTCTTTATTCTGTTGGCATACACACTCTACAAGAAGCCAGGTACACACACACGAACTCTCTCGCACACACGTGCGTGAAAACAAAGCCATGCTGCTGCTTCACTCCCTCTCTGCTGCGTTTAGATGTGAACTGGGGCTCATCAGTGCAGGCGAGCTCCTACAACATGGCTCTGAGCAGGTGTGCAGGCCTCAACAGCGTCGAGGACCACGTCAAGAACTACAGGTGAGCCTCTCCAGTGTCTCTGTGTTTGTGTAATGACTAAAAAAACCCTTGAAGGCATCTCGGTTAAAACGTCACAAGACAAAAATGTATCCGTCTTTACAAATTCAGAAAGTCGGTACGATTTACCGTCATGAATCTTTCAAAGTTCAGCTTTCTAACCCAAAAATAGCCACACGGTTAAGTTGTAACTCACGTTTTCTTAGAAACACTGAAACTGTGATCAGAGGCGGATTTCTTGCAAGCGGACACCCCTGGTTTCAGGTGCAGCGTCGAGGATTGTTCAGGCTGCTTTGCACTTTGAGACTTGTGGAAAATTGAAAAAAAAGAATCATCCTATTATTATGTTTGTTTACGGTCAAATGTAATAACTCATGGTTATTTTTTCATTGCGTTTTCACTGTGTAACAATTGATTGTTTGTATCTTCCTTTAAATGCCAATTTTTATTTGCAATGCTCCTTTCAAAACACTGCAAATTGTCACGTTTATGAACAAGTAGATTGGGTGAAATTTTAGCTCATCAAGTGTGAGCTAACACAACAGTGTCTCTTTCTGTTGTGTTAGCTCACACTTGATGAACTCACTTTTAAATCTGACATCTTCTTCTCTTTCTCTCTCTGTTCCCTCTCCCGGTGTTGCCACCAGGGGGAGCTCCTCTGCTCCTCGACTCTGGAATTCCCGACCTCCTGGTTTAAGAAATATCTCTTCCTTCTCTCTCTTTAAGTCCCAACTCAAAACTCACTTGTTCAAAATAGCTTATCCCACATAACCTCTCCACTCTGCTACTTTAAATGTGTTTTATGTCTTTTATGATTGTTTAAACTGCTTGTTTTTATGTTGCTTTTATTATTCTGCTGTGTACAGTGTCCTTGGGTGTTCTGAAAGGTGCTTTCAAATAAAATGTATTATTATTATTATTATTATTATCAAAATTTGAAGGTTGGATGAGTGTTTTTGGAGATCCTAAATTAAGTTAAGTTTCCTCTTTAGTCCAGGGGATTCTTTTTTTTTTCATTCAGTTTGCAAAAGTGTTACCACTTTTTATACTGTTACTAAAGTTGGATCCACGGTTGAAATGCAGCAGTTTAAAGTTTGTTTTAAGTGACTTTATCAACACTTCAGTTATTTTCAATAACCTCATAAAGACATTTTGGCAGCGGTGGGGAGGAAGAACACTTTTAACCTCCTAGGACCTGCGTCCACATATGTGGACGTCACATTTTGGGTTATTTAGACCAAAATACTCAATTTTGTTCTACAAGGGCCTGATATCCACTTACGAGGACATTATACTGCTACTGTTCTATCAAAATTTTAAACGAATATCCTCATATGTGGCTCTGATTTTTCATAAAAACAAAAATAAGTTTTTTAAAAAATCTGGTAATTCTTTGTTTTTACATTCATTGGGCCCCAATCAGCCCAAATATCAAAGAGAAATTAAAAATGCTGCTGTGGAAGAGTTCAGGTCTTGGGAGGTTAAAGCAAAGCTTTTTTTACTTTTACGTTCTAAGATTGAAACAATGTTTCTGGAACGATTGATGCTTATTTTAACTTCTTCTGAATTCATGAAGACATGAAGTCTAGTGACTTTTTTCAGGACTGCAATGACCTTGGTCACCAAGGACATGCCCCTCAAAAATAAATGGTAAAGTCTAGCTTATGCACCAAGATACAAAAAGCAGAGTAGGACTGATAGATAAAAGTTTATTTAGTGATTTTCCAGGAAGATAAAAAAACAAAATACTGCTCCGTATCTAACTCCAACACTTTCAGGCCCCAGTGTTTGGTGCTAACGGGCCCTCCCAGCAGTCGTCCCGCCCTGGTGGACCTCGTCAGCTGTTTCACAAAAGATCTCAGTCTTATGTTGTGTGGAAATGTGTTAACTGTGAGTTCTCCCACTGATCGCACAATAAATCCAAACAATAATCGGAACAATGATGAATTGTTTGAAAGCGGAGTGATGAAATCTTTCTCCCTTCCTCCCCGTGTTTCGCAGGATGGTCCCTCTCCTTCGGTACTGGAGAAGGCCACGAGCGACAGTCACCTGAACTGGCTCAACAAAAGGAAGGTCGGGTCGTTCTACAGAGGAGTGGTGGCTGCAGATCTGCAATCTGGGGTGAACGTGTTGCTACAGGTCAGGGGTGAAATACTGTCATTTATAGTTGAGATGTATCAGCAGAATTGGGCTGAGGGGCAAGGCCCACCCAATGCCAGTGCTGCCCTTTTGTAGTGACTGAGCTGTGAATCCTCACCTGCTGGTGTTCTGACTGTCCACCAGGGGGCAGGTTTGGGCCGTGTGAAGCCAAATGTTCTCATCATGGGTTTCAAGAAAGACTGGCGGAGTGACACACCTCAGGCTGCTCACAACTACATAGGAGTAATGCGGTAAGCCAGAAAACTTTTATGACCAAAACCGCTGATACAGTATTGCTAACAGAGTATTATTTTTGCAATATCAAATATTTATTGTTTAAAAACTGAACCTCAGTTCCATAAAAGGCCATCCAGCCAGCTAAAGGGTTCGAGTGTGTGTTGATGCACATGGTCATTCGTTTAAATGTCGCTTTCAGTGATGCGTTCGACCTGCAGTTTGGTGTGTGCGTGCTGAGGATGAGAGAGGGATTAGAGGTCTCCAGTCCATCTCAGTCACACGGTGAGAGCCTGCATGCATATCACAGCAGGCTGCACGTCAATGCACCCGGGAATGCTGCAGCCACTGCTACGTTCCCATGGCACTTTGCTCTTGGCATCAACAAGAGGCGTGCTAGGATGTGCAGTCCACATTTATCCATCATCTTTTAAGTAGCTGCCTGCAAATAAATGAATGTGCAAAGAAATTTCTTGTTTTTGTTTCAGTTAATCCAAGTTTCGACGGTGGACCAGAGAGCATCAACAGCATCTCTGTTCCTTCCTGCGTTCAGACAAGCCCCACGTGTATGTAAATGCATGATAATATCACAAACACACAGAATACCCAAAGCACCCATTTAAATTCTATAAAACACGTTGTCTGTTTGCAGCTTCTGTCTCCATCGAGCCCGAGCCTCAGCATAGTACACAGTTTCAGAAAAAACAGGGAAAGAAGACCATCGACGTGTACTGGCTGTCTGATGATGGAGGTCTCAGTACATCTCCATTAGTCGCCTGCTTTATGTCTTAATTCAAGAATGTCCACAGACATTTACTCCTCGTGTGTGTGTTCCAGGTCTGACCCTGCTGCTGCCTTACCTGCTGACCCGCAGAAAGCGCTGGGCCAAGTGTAAGGTCCGAGTGTTTGTGGGAGGAGACGCAGAGAAAAAGGACGAGCAGAAGCAGGAGTAAGTGTCATGCACAGGTCTACAGTGTAGACCGCTTCAAAAAGTTTCTTTCTTCTCTTGGAGTTTTTCCAAATGCCCAAATCATCTCAGGAACGCAGATCTTTAGAGTCAAACTGTAGTTTGTTTTTTAATAGGTCAGTAAAAGGGATGCACCGATACCGATACTGTAAAATGTGTGTGTACTCATACTCGTAAAAGTTAACCGATACCATGAACCAATACTAACTTATTTCATTAATCAGAGGGCGGCTTGTCATTTCTGTTGTAGTTTTTTAGATTGACCACTAGGGGGACATCCCGCGCTAAACAGGCACAGGGTTAGGCGAGTGAGACTGGCAGCTCCAGATAAAAAAGAGAAACTGGAGGCTGCTGTAGCTAGGCTAAACAAAATGTCAGCAGTGTGGAACAGCCAACTTTAACTCAGGTTTGGGAAAAGCGATGAAAAATGTCAAGAGAAAATCCACGGGCAGTTAAAATAACAGAGGCTCTGACTCATTTTATCGCTCTGGATGACCAGCCAATGCCAGTCATGGAAAACATAGGATTGCACCGTCTTCTCACCATACTCGAGCTGCGATATGAAATATGATAAATAAACAGAAGTGTTTATTTATTATTCTGAAAGCTCGAGACAGTGCCAATAGTTCAGTGATATTTTGTTAAATTACAATGTGGAGACTCTGCAATAATTTAACAGAAGTGCTTATTTTTCACTTGAAATTTTTTTGTGGTCATTTTTATTAAGATTTTATTTTTTATCGGCAGAGAATAAAATAAAACCTGTCTTCCAATTCATTGCATTTGTGTGTGTGTGTGTGGTAGAAGTATCGGTTTTTGTACTCTGTATCGGCAAGTACTCAGATCCAAG
Source organism: Neolamprologus brichardi (assembly GCF_056152115.1). Lineage (NCBI taxonomy): Eukaryota > Metazoa > Chordata > Actinopteri > Cichliformes > Cichlidae > Neolamprologus > Neolamprologus brichardi. Next base: position 67,435,763 of record NC_142110.1, read on the forward strand.
TATCGGTTTGAAAAAACTGGTATCGTTGCATCCCTAGTCAGTAATATAAAAATTCTCTTACTGTCAGCCAAGTTTTGCTATTTTCACTGTAAAATTGAACAATCTTGCATCATCATCAGTCTATATTCCATCAGAAAGACTTACTTTGTATTCCCAAGAAACGGGCAAACGCCATATATGGTGTGACATCCTGCGTTCTCGCAGACACAGACTGCACGCTGTTAGACATGTGCTCACTCCAGCCTCACGTTCTCTTTCCAGGGTGTTGGAGCTCATCAAGAAGTTCCGTCTCGGTTTCCATAGTGTCGAAGTCCTTCCTGAAATCAACCAGCCTCCTCAGCAGATGAAGTAAGCTTGAAGATGAGAATGAAGGATGGATGTTTGGGAATGTGAGCCAAAAAAGCTGCTGTCAGCTAACATAAGAATCCTGATCACTCAGTTTTTTGGGGTTTTTTTAATTTTATTTTAGGGTTTGTTTGGTTTTTTGTGGTACATGAAGTAAATTTGCCAAATCACTAACTTTAATCTTTTATAATATCCCCACCCACCAAACAGCTGTTGTGAAGAGCCGGGAGAGTCTATGAGGACTGACTCACTTTTGAAAGCGGCCTCTAGTGGCCATTAGACGAACTGCAGATTTTGGCGCCATGCTGACTTTAGAGATTGTTGCTTATGACAAAGAATATATTTGAACACAGTATTTCAGAAAAATCTTTAGATAACTGTTTTAAGATTTCACTTAATCTATGAGCTGCTGCATCTAAAAAAATAAAAAATATTCAATTTAGCTGAATTTAGGAGTTTTTTCTTCTAAAACTAATCAGCAATTTGTTTTACATTTTCTGCTCAGGCGTCTCAGATTTGAACAGAATTGTTTTGGTTCAGAGTTTGAGCATATATAGGGAGATATAACATTTTAGCTTCCCTATTTATTTATTTTATAATGTGTCTATCTCAGACTACAGCTGATTTATTTAAATGAAAAATGAATTTGAAAGAAAAAAAAAGATGTCTTGAAAAGTACAGTATGATATGTGAAGCTAAAGTTTAAAACCAGACAGTTGAACAGAAGGCCCACGATGATTTGAGATGGAATAACTCCAAACTCTGTCTCTGTGTGCTTCAGTGTCCATCAGTTTGAGAAGATGGTCAGTCGCTTCAGGGTGGATACAAATTCTAAGCCGGACTCAGACTCTGGATGTGCAAGCCAACATCAGGAGCCCTGGATGATCACGGACCAGGATTTCGAGAAGAACAAGGCCAAGGTCAGACACAAACTGATCAAATATGTTTAAACCAAGCCAAAACGTTTCTTCTTTTCTCGCGCATCCCGTCTTAGTTTGAACGTTTTGTTTGTTTTTCCTGTGGATTTCAGTCTCTTCGCCAGATCCGTCTAAATGAGGTACTGCTGGATTACTCTAGAGAGGCCGCTCTCATTATAACGTGAGTAGTTTTTCTGCTTTTATTTAATAAATGATGGCAAGTAGGGATGCAACGATACCAATTTTTTCAAACCGATACGATACCGATACTTGGATCTGAGTACTTGCCGATACAGAGTACAAAAAACGATACTTCTACCACACACACACACACACACAAATACAATTAATTGGAAGACAGGTTTTATTTTATTCTCTGCTGATAAAAAATAAAATCTTAATAAAAATGACCACAAAAAAATTTCAAGTGAAAAATAAGCACTTCTGTTAAATTATTGCAGAGTCTCCACATTGTAATTTTACAAAATATCACTGAACTATTGGCACTGTCTCGAGCTTTCAGAATAATAAATAAACACTTCTGTTTGGAATAAAATAAATACAAATTAGGTTTGAGAATAAAATAAACTTTTAAATTATTGCAGAGTGTCCATATTGTAAACAAACACACAAAATAATTATTATTAAATAGATAATAAAATGTAAAAAAATTATAAAATAAATAATAAATAAAATAATAATTGGCCCCCTAGTGGCCAATCTAAAAAACTACAACAGAAATGACAAGCCACCCTCTGATTAATGAAATAAGTTGGTATCGGTTCATGGTATCGGTTAACTTTTACGAGTATGAGTACACACACATTTTACAGTATCGGACCTGATACCAGTATTGGTATCGGTGCATCCCTAATGGCACATGCTGAGTTTACAGGTGTTGTGAAGCTTTCACCTGAGAATGTTTCAATCTCATTGGGTGAAAATCAGCTGTTTGCTGTGTTTCCTGACAGCACCATGCCAGTGGGGAGGAGAGGAGTGTGTCCCAGCACGCTCTACCTAGCGTGGCTCGACTTCTTGTCTCGTGATCTGAGACCTCCAGTCCTTCTGGTCAGAGGAAACCAGGAAAACGTTCTCACCTTCTACTGCCAGTAACACCTCCAGTGAGACCAATGGACAAATATGAAACCAGTTATCCTGACATTACAACACCTTTCAGGCCACAGAAGACATTTATTTTTCCATAGATTTATTTCTTGTAATTGAATTTTCAGGTATTAGTGAATGTACTTTCTTCAGTAATGAGCACATGAAATGCTTTGTTACATTTTGATTAACTCTGATCACAAAAATTAGTGAAAAGACGTCTACTGTGCAGTGTCCTCTGTGTTTGTCAGTTAGGGTCCCTTCATGCTAATGTTGCACTCTCCACTTCATAATATACAATAAAAAATAATAAATATAGCTAACATACACATTCATGGGAATATGAGGTTGAAATAATTCTGCAAGTCTTTGTTTGACAGATAATTGATATTGACAGAAAATGCTAATGCTTCTTTTTTTTAATCTTTCTATTTATTGATTTGTGGCACAGGAGTAATGGTCTCCTATAGCTTCACCATCAGTCTAATTTAACTTTGTAAATAAAGTCTTCAGTACTCTTTTTAATATTAAGGTACAATATTAAGGTAATGAGGTACAGTGGGAACACACAGTATCACAACATGTCCTTGTTGTAACTCTCTTGTAGTTAAACCAACGAGCTATGTAATAAATCGATCATTAAATTAATAAATACTTGTATTTGTAAGTATATGCATATAATCAAAACATGATACAGTATTAAAAATGTTTAAAGGTGCTGTTGTAGTTTATCTGGTCATTTTTTCACGGCAGTATTTATATTCCGATGTTTTGCTCAGATGTGTCGTTAACATCTTGTGGCTCCGTTCACTTTCCTGGATAAATCTTGTGGGAATATCTGAAAGTTTACAGCTGATGTAACACGCCTGATGTAACTTCAGCTGCTTCTCTTACCAGAGACGGAAGCTGACAGGAGCTCTCACTATGACTGTGTTTTAGAAAACAGAAAAAGCAAAACCTTGAAGAAAGCTCACATGAAGTGTACAAAAGAAAACATACAAATGTTTCACTTTGGTGGTGTGTGTTCGCTCTTTACTTGGACTTTAGCCCGGGTCTAAGCGCGTTTATCTCTGCTTTTTGATACCTTCTCAAATGGCACCAGAGTGTGGGTTACTCCTAAATAAACGATCTTTGGAAGCATAATCAATAACTGCGCATGCTCAAGCGGCGAATATTCTGCAAGCCTCCACGTCTGAGCACGAGCAGACGGTAGCCAATCAGGAGCGGCCACAGTGTGTTTGGAAACAACATTCCTCCTCTAAAGTCCCGTATGAGGACCAGCGGAGACACTTCTAGAGCCACCCAGGTCACTGCAGTTTCTCTTTAACATAAGACGCACTTTCCCCCGGCCGTTCTTCGTGTTAGGGAGTCCAGCGAGTCACAAAACATCCTGTTTTTCTAGCTCACACATCGCCATTACAACCGGCAGACGGTAAAAATGGATGCAGGAAATTCTGAACAAAAGGCGATCACTCTCATCATAAAGACGCCCAACCAGGCTCAGGAGGACCGGACCATCGAGGGAGTGAGCCTGCAGTGGACCATAAAGGAGCTGAAAGCGCACCTGTCCGCTGTCTACCCGACCAAACCGGTGAGTTTACACAGAGGGCGGCGGAGCTATTCGCGGCTGTGCTGTGGAATGTGATGAGAGTAAAAACGAGCTGTCAGCCATTTCCCGGGTCACGCGCGTGTATATGCGCGCGCTCACACGAAAGTCCCATGAGCGCGAGCTCGCAATCATGTCATTTTTTTCTGTTTAATTAAAAACCTGTTTTGGTACAGACGATGGAGGTGTTTTGGTATCTCTCTGTAGTTATGTCTGTGAAATAAGTACAACTTCGCATTCGTGTTATTCAGACCACATCCAGAGGTGTGTCGGGGGGGGGGGGCTACACATGTCAAACATCAGTTTTGGACCGGAAGCAGAGAAGCAAAGACGGATCTACGCTTCAGTGGGGTTTGGAGGCTAGTGATGGCAGCTGTAGCCAGGCACAGGCAGTGGACTGAAAAGGTTCAAGTGAGGAGCCAGGTTTCGTCTGTTTACCCAAATGTTGTGGGAACTTGGCCATGTGTTTCTGGTTACGAAATGTTCTCATCAAAATCTTTGTTTTATTGTTTATTCTTTGTTTTGATACGAAGAATTCTTTTTTTTTAAACTACAATTAGAACTCTGTGATCTACTGCAAACAAATTACTCGACTTTGGCCATATTTCATGGTTTCAGTTTCGTACCTTAAAAAAACAACCTCCCCCACCAAACCCAAAGCAGCAAGGAGATCTGATCCGTTACTGACTTTATGCTTGTTTCGTCTCCAGGCTGTGAGTGACCAGAGGCTCATCTACGCTGGCAAACTGCTGCCTGATAACCTGCACATTAACGGACTCTTCATACAGGTGTGTATGATAACACGAGCTAGTTGTAAATGTCACGAGCTGATTATGTGCCACTATGCTGGTGACAAACTGGTGGAAGAGGGCTGCTTTTATCTCGCTGCTGCTTGTAGGAGAATAAGGAAGTACACAGTAATTACTGAGACCTGTGAAAGGGCTGTGCCACAAAAACTAGGACAGACTATTTCATGTTTTTTGTTCAAGAATCCCAGTAGAGGCTCATATTGCCTGAGAAGGCATGATAGACGTGCACAAAGGAGCTGTCAGCCATTTATTCTGTAAACCAATCAGCATACAGCTGTAGAAAACCTGCACGCAAGCTTTGGAGCTTCTGCAGCCTTAATTCTGTGGCCTGACCCCACTTCCTTATAAACTAGAAAAACAAACAAAACTCATCTTACTGTCTGTCAGCGTTGGGCAGCCGGGAGGAACCACTATAGAAAAGTGCAACAGAGGGACAGCTCGGACTGAGAAGGTTGAGAGCTGAGGCTGAGATGGTTTGGACACGTTCAGGGGGGACAATAGCAAATCTGTTGGACAAAGGATGATGAAGATGGTGCTGCGAGGTAGGAGGAAAAGAAAAGGACTTCAGTGAGGATTCATGGCTGTAGTGAAGGAGGCCAGGGATAGGGTGAGATGGAGATATAAACTTAAATTTCAGTTGTATGCAGCACTGTAACAAAACAAAATAACCATGGACATTTTTTGTTTGTTTGTTTTCTGTAAAAATCACTGATTTGGCGTAGTTGGCACGGTCATCCACAGTTTGAGAACCACTGGCTACTCTGAGTAGACCCAAACCCAGCAGAAGAGCTTCATACCGTACCAGAGCCATGCTGCCCTCACTGTAAGGGTCAAGGGTGCAGTTTTTTTCCTTTCATTTGTCACTGGTTATCAGACACACACTGCAGTGAAAGGCCACATGCAAAAAGAAAAAGTCACAACCTGGACACTGTCGTACAAAATGACTTGATTATTTCTGAGAAAAAGATTCCACAGAAGCATCAACAGCACAAACAAGTTGGTTTAGTTCAGTGGCTTAAATTAGCACAGATGAAGGCCCTATCATCCCCTATCATCTGCCTGATATGGCTAGGGATGGGTATCGTTTAGGTTTTATCCAATACCGATGCCAAACCGGTACTTTTGAAACGGTGCCGGTGCTTAAAGAATGGAGAACACAAACTTTGTCCTAAAACCTCTCATGTTCAGCTGTTTGTAAAAAGATAACAATGTTAGCTATTTCTGCAGCTATAGGGCATATATGGCATCACTCTATCAAACAAGAAGACAGCCGCATGTAGCTATGATGGTGTTTGCTAGTTCACCTTACATGCATTAATGTAATAACGTGGTTAGCCTACTCAACGTAAATTACGAACAACATGAAGCTACTCACGCAGAGAAGAACGGCTGCTGCTGCATCATCATCCTCATCATTTCTGCTACACTGGCAGGGCTAGGGGCCAGGACTCTCCTCTTCGGGTTTTTGGGGGATGTTGCTAACTCCGGGTCGATAACAGGCACCACACCTGCAGTAGATGTGCTCGGTGTGAGGTCTCGCAGCAAGCTATCAAATACGGCGCATTTCTGGGCTTTTAAAAAAACGCTATGCGTCGCCAGGTGTTTCATCAGATTTGAGGTGTTACCTCCTTTGCACAGTATCACAGTATCAGCGTAACCTCTTAAGCCCCAACGCCCCCTGATATGGGGGCAAAAGGCAGGAGATCAGTTAGGCTTGGGGCTTAAGGCTTAGGTTAAAGCACTTGTTGCAGCTGCTGAGTTTGCATCTTTTGCTGTGAAGTACAGCCAGACTTTTGACCGCTTCGCCTTGGGCATTTTTAATCTGTAGCTCTGCTCTAAAAGAACGTACCTACCTGGACCCGCCTACTATCCTCGGAAACGTAAAATGATTGGTTAGAATCCAAAGTGTATCACAGCTCAGGAAAAAAAAGCACCGAAATGTGCGCTGCTTTTCAGTCTGGTTACTACCATTTATGTCAGAACCGGTGCCATGATGGCACCGGATACCGGTACCCATCCCTAGATATGGCACTAATGGAAGTCACCGTGGCCACGCCCCAAATTGTATGTTCGGGTTCTAAAAAAGTTCACGGTCAGTGCAGGCCAGAACAGTTTTCAAACCAGGCTGTAAACACGCCTCATAATCAGAGTCTGTGGGATCGACAGCGGTGACGTTAAGTGGCCTCCAGAGCTCGTACGTTGGTGTAATTTTGCAGGCAAGTTTAATCGGGGTTCATTCAGACACAAGTCTGTATGTGTTGGGTGGATGTCACATGTTGTTTAACTGTTTTACCTCCACTTCCACAGACGGACTCAATTCCCACACTGCACCTGGTGTGTGCTGTTAGGAGTCCTGCCCAGGGACCTCTGGGAGCCAGACCCAAGGTGAGAACACTTTAGAAGTAACACCCAGTGACTTTTCTCTGACATCAGCACGCTGTTTCAGTCCTCCTGGCTTTATAACGACCTGCACGTTCACAGTGAAGCTCCTGTTGGTGAGGTATTTGAATTCTGAGCTCCTGTAAACAAAGCAGCTGGCTTCATGTCGCCCTCGTGTCCCCACGTTTGCATACAGGCTAGTTTCACACACAGCGTCCTTGTGTGTGGTCTGTTCCATCCTCGTGTCTCAGAAATGATACCTGCCTGAGGCAACAGTGTAGTTTGCACTTCAAATGCTTTTCTAAATATTTTGTAAGTTTTGTTGAATTTTCGAGGATAGTTTCAGACTGAGTTAGTTTGCGCTCTGATGATTACAAATTCCAATCAAGAAATCAGTGTGAGGTTTTGTAAGTAACCTCAAGACACTCTGGTAAAGAGCGCTGCAGATGTGCTTCTTCACCTCCACCCTTATTGTTGCCCCGCTGTGTAGTGCAACTGTTCTGCTTCAGCTGTTATCTACCAGAAGTCAGCCCACACACTAAAGCTGGCACGCATCAGTATCAGTACACTTCCAAGCCGGAAACAAAGCTGCAGAAACAAAATGTGGTAGATCTGATAACACAGGTCTCAGCAGATGTTTCTTGCTGGGGATTTTTTGTTTGTTTTATTTTGTTTTGGGGAGTTTGCAGAAAAAAATGACATCAAACTCTTCTTCCCTTTGCAGGCCAAAGAGCCACATTCCTCCAGTCCACAGCCCACACCAGCCCAGACTCCCAGCCCGCCAGAGCTGCGGCAGAGGAGGCCGGCCTCCGCAGCTCCAGCACACACACAGACTCCAGTGTCTCCTCCACAGACTCCTGTGTGGCCTCCTGCTGCCATGTAAGCAACAACTTGTGTTTCAGTGTGCTTTAATCCATCGTAGCAGTGTTTGCACCGTCAGAGAGAATGACCGCTCTGCAGCCAAACCACTGAACATTTTTTATTCACCTTTAATACAACGCAGCTATGACTGCTAACTGTACAGTAAGCCAGCGCTGACTTCCCTTCTCCACTTCCCCACTGGGGGAATCCCAGTTTCAAAACCAAGTGGCCTTCGGTTAAACTAACCTTTTAAAAGCTGAAGAACAGTCGAATCCTGATCATGTGATTTCTGGATCGTTGTTATTGTTTGTCAGCGACATTCAACAAAAACCCCAAAAGCTGAACTTAAAAATCATCATTCGTGATAAAGATGCAGAACATGGAAGAAGCCACAGTGCTTTGCAGGTTGTGTTTCTGAGGGGCCACTGTTTTCTGTGTCAGGCCGTATTTAAATTGCAAACATGTAGCTGCTTTTAAGGTGGATTAACCCTTTAAAGCCGGTCGGAGCGGGCACGCTCTGTTTTGCGTAACTACTTTTAAATCCCGGTAGCTCTGCAACCACGTGAGCTAGCGCAATAATTGTTTTTGCATATGAAACCGGAGGAGTTGTACTTACATCTTATGCCATCAGCTTGTCCTCGGTCACAGTTTCCTTCCACATATAGCTTTGCAAAAACTGCATAAAAAGCGCTTGCAGCAACAAAAACATAATATTCCAGAAACACGCTTTGCTGATCCGATCAGCTGTTTGTAACACTTCCTACTTAGAATAGACGTCAGCGCGAACTTTTGCAAGTCCGCCATTACCTGCCCGAAACCGGAAGTGACATCATTTTCGCGGAAATGTAGTATTTTTTTTACCATATAGCCTCATGAGCCTATACTGGTGTTTTTAAAAGTTATCTTTGACTTTATGACTTTCTGTGTGGTTTCTGGGATGCTTAGGACTCATATTGCACTGCTGGAAATAGTTTATTTTGATGCATATGCTGCTTGTTTGCAAATTTGCATTATAATATTTATTTTCGTTTTTCCTGCAGTGTATAAAAATTGGTGTATTTCAAAAGTAAAACTATGAAGACACTCAAAATAAATTTCCTGTGGTGGGAAACTATTTTGTGCAACTTTTTTGTATTTACAGTTTTGAGGGATAAGCCTCTTAAATTTCTCTAACTAGAAATATATGTTAAAAAAACAAAAACGATTTTCAATTTTTCTTTGTAGTTTATTGCACTTTTTTGCAATTTATGTAATTACTATGCACTTAATGCAGACATATTATTAAAATCTGGGCTATAATGGTTGTATTGATGTATAGCAACTTGAAATGCTCCCAAAAATGGCTCCACAGCATGTAAACATACAATATCAGCTCTGGTGGACTTGGTTCTATGGTAGGTCTTAAAGGGTTAAGGCAGCGGACCAGTTTATGCCCGACAATATTTTCATGGACCGGCCTTTAACCCTTTAAAACCGGTCAGAGCAGCACGCTCTGTTTTGCGTAACTATTTTTAAATCCCGGTAGCTCTGCAACCACGTGAGCTAGCGCAATAATTTTTTTTGCATATGAAACCAGAGGAGTTGTACTTACATCTTATGCCATCAGCTTGTCCTCGGTCACAGTTTCCTTCCACATATAGTTTTGCAAAAACTGCATAAAAAGCACTTGCAGCAACAAAAACATAATATTCCAGAAACACGCTTTGCCGATCCGATCAGCTGTTTGTAACACTTCCTACATTGGATTAGACGTCAGCGCGAACTATCGCATGTCCACCATGACCTGCCCGAAACAGGAAGTGACGTCATTTTGTGGAAATGTAGTTTTTTACCACCAGGGCCTCATGAGCCTATACTGGTGTTTTTAAAAGTTATGTTTGACTTTCTGACTTTCTGTGTTGTTTCTGGGATGCTTAGGACTCATATTGCACTGCTGGAAATAGTTTATTTTGATGCATATGCTGCTTTTTTGCAAATTTGCATTATAATATTTATTTTCGTTTTTCCTGCAGTGTATAAAAATTGGTGTATTTCAAAAATAAAACTATGAAGACACTCAAAATAAATTTCCTGTGGTGGGAAACTATTTTGTGCAACTTTTTTGTATTTACAGTTTTGAGGGATAAGCCTCTTAAATTTCTCTAACTAGAAATATATGTTAAAAAAGCAAAAACCATTTTTAATTTTTTCGTAGTTTATTGCACTTTTTTGCAATTTATGTAATTACTATGAACTTAATGCAGACATATTATTAAAATTTGGGCTATAATGGTTGTATTGATGTATAGCAACTTGAAATGCTCCCAAAAATGGCTCCACAGCATGTAAAAATATAATATAAGCTCTGTCGGACTTGGTTCTATGGTAGGTCTTAAAGGGTTAAGGTGTGGCGGATAAATACAACAAAATAAAACTAGTACTGGTACCGAAAAAAAGAAAATTTATTCATAACACACGTGAAAAGACCCAGGAAAACCGAGTAAACGATAAAAACGATAACAAAATAACGCTGAAAACCGATAAAAACCCTGAAAACTATACATTTCACACCTGAGCCTCAACTCTCGCGGCCCGGTACCAAACGACTCACGGACCGGTACCGGTCCGAGGCCCGGGGGTTGGGGACCACTGATTAAGGTATAATTTGTAGTTAATTTCATTTAAGCAGTGCAGAGCACTACCTGTGGAACCAGTATCAAAGATCACTGTTTCAGGAGCTCACAGCAAACATCAAAGTGTTTTGAATTTTCAAAAGTAACCACCAACAAACAGAGATGGTGACTATAGTTCCTGGAACCAAGAAGACTGAAAATAATCAAGCATGTTAGTTGGAGCTCCGCTGACCCCGCTCTACACACACAATTACTAAATCTCATTTTATTCATCGCATTAAAGCTGCTTTAGTCTACAGTTGCTGTGCATCTGCAGGCCGCTTTGCAACCCACCATCACTCAGTGCCTGCTCGGCTTCGTAGCGGACTCTTTCTGCTGCAGTCCTCTATGGGACTGAAGGCAAACACAGTCCCAGCACAGAGATGTTCTCTCGCGTATAAACGACTGCAGATGTCCTAAAGGGAAGCGAAGATTAACAGTCTTGTGTCATGTCCCCGGCAGGACTGGAGCTCCTCAGATGACCCAGCCAACCTTTCCCACCTACTCCCTGTACAGCCCCCAGCAGCTGCTGTGGCTCCAGCATGTCTACGCTCGACAGTATTATATGCAATAGTGAGTCCTACTTCACACACTGAAGGTTTTACACCCACAGCCACGTCTTGTGTTTGTCTGACTGCTCTAATTCTCATTTTCCACCTCCAGCCACGCAGCTTTAGCAGCAGCAGGCAGCATTCCCACAACAGCTCCAACCATTGGCCAGTACCCTCCTGTTCCCGCCCACCAAGTGCCCGTCCCTGCCCCGCTAGCTGATCAGAACCCCATCAACAACCTGCCAGCCAATCAGAATCCAGTGCAGGATGGCGCTTTCATCAACGCCGGGGAGGCCAACCAGAACATGCGGATGAACGCGCAGGGCGGAGCCGTTGTGGAGGATGAGGAGGGCATGGAGCGCGATTGGCTGGACTGGTTGTACTCTGCTGCAAGATTCGGGGTCCTGATGATGATCGTGTACTTCAACTCCAACCTGAGCCGCTTCCTGCTGGTGATGGGCACCCTGCTCCTCATGTACCTGTAAGTGTGCAGCTGTGGGTTCAGAGAGCTGCTGTAATCACTAGATTTTACTCTCAGGGGTCAACAAGAGTCTGGTTTTCTGAGTTCTCCCTTTTTAGCGTCTCTCGGTGAATTGCACACCAACACGCCTCGCCCATTTAAAGCCCAGCAGCCTGTCTGAGTCACAGACGGAGCCGATGGGTGTGTATGCACAGAGCCCCACCTTCAGGACATGGATCCTTTAAACCTGTTATACCAGCAGGGGGAACAAAAAGGTCCCTATACAGACCGATATAAGAAATATGTATTCTATGTATTTGTCTAGCAGACCTGTACAAATTAGACTCGAGCTGCTGTAAGAGCAGTTTTGGTAACACTTGATATTTAGTGGTAGGTACACTAAAATTCAATTCAATTTTATTTATATAGCGCCAAATCACAACAAAAGTCGCCTCAAGGCGCTTCATAGATACAGAGAAAAACCCAACAATCATATGACCCCCTATGAGCAGCACTTTGGCAACAGTGGGAAGGAAAAACTCCCTTTTAACAGGAAGAAACCTCCAGCAGAACCAGGCTGAGGGAGGGGCGGGGCCATCTGCTGTGATTGGTTGGGGTGAGAGAAGGAAGACAGGATAAAGACATGCTGTGGAAGAGAGACAGAGATTAATAACAGATATGATTCAATGCAGAGAGGTCTGTTAACACATAGTGAGTGAGAAAGGTGACTGGAAAGGAAAAACTCAATGCATCATGGGAATCCCCCGGCAGCCTACATCTATTGCAGCATAACTAAGGGAGGATTCAGGGTCACCTGGTCCAGCCCTAACTATATGCTTTAGCAAAAAGGAAAGTTTGAAGCCTAATCTTGAAAGTAGAGATAGTGTCTGTCTCCTGAATCCAAACTGGAAGCTGGTTCCACAGAAGAGGGGCCTGAAAACTGAAGGCTCTGCCTCCCATTCTACTTTTAAATACTCTAGGAATAAAATAAATAAAATAAGGCAGTAATGTCAGATTTTTAAGACTTTATTGATCCGACGACGGGGAAATTTTTACCTCAGCTCAGGTACAGATATCAGAAGGAAAAATACAAAAAAAGTACAAACAAATTAAAAATAAGATAATACACTATATGCACCGGTAGCATACACAGTATGTGATTATGGATATGGTTGTGGAAATATGCGAGACATAAACTTAAAGCTTAACATAACTATTCTACCACTGCTACAGAAGACAAATGAATAAGTTAAGCACTGCAGGTGCTTCAGTTACTAATTTCTTGGTAATTTAGTGGAAAAACAAACTATTTCTTTCTATCCGTACTGTTCAGGGAGCAGCCTTATTATAGAGCGGCTTAGCCTTTGCCAACTTCTTGGTGTTGTGCAGGAAAGGAGACAAATATTGTGCTATAAAAATGTAAATTATGATCTGAAACCCGTCACCTCTCAAAGTAAAATAAACGTTTTCAATGATTTACTGTTAAAGTGCATTAGAATATAATCTGACAGCAGACACGTTCAGTTAAATGAAGTGTCATTTCTTTTAACATTATTGCTTTTTCTTGTCAACGAATATCAGTCATGTTTCTGTCAGTACTCGGTTTCTTCATACGTACTGACTCCTGTCCTGGAGTGAGTCTAAACCACTGAAGAAAGCCTGAACTTCCTCTTACTGAAAAGGCTTAGACCGCAGTACTTCCTCATGCTGCGGGGCTGCCACACAATCATTTTACTGTAATAAGCTTTGAAATATTTGCATCTCTCTGTAAAGGAGGGAGTTTCCGGGCTCAGCTGTGTCCTGCTGACTTAAAGTCGAGTGATTTCATTAATCATGGCTGCACTGATAGCCTATCGTGACGCATACGAGCTGCTGTTGACATCTATCAGCCGTGTTGGCAGGATGTGCTGACCCACTTCCTTTAAAAAGTTTTCTTTAAGTCTTAAAACTCTGGAAGCTGTTAAAGAAAGGAGCGCTCCCCGAAGGCTTCGTTTGAAGGGTTTGCTGCTGGTCGTGCTTACACTCAGACTGGAGATCACGCGGTCATCATCAGCCATGCTGCCCTCGGCCCACTTCCCTCTTGCTGACCTATGACCTCTACGGCTCAGTTCTGTTTTTGTTTTACTTTTAATCATGATGGTAGACTTTAAATCCTCACACATGAGTTCACAGGTGTCAGCGCAGTTACAGTTTCTAATCACTTAGTTTTTGGAATAAAAGGCTCTAGACTCACGTGTTTTGTTGCCGTGACAACTTCATTAAGTGCTTAAATGTCATGTGTAATGTCTTCAGCTTCTCATCTTAAGCAGAAATCTGATCTGACATTTAGTTTTTCTCAATAAATGACTCGTATCGAGTTCTGTGAGGTCATGTTTTCGAGCGCTGTGCCGTACCCAGCTGCTCGCTGCTGACCCCTAGTGTTCACTTTCAGATTTAACTAACTGGTGTTTAGGTGGTGCAGCATTTTCCTTAACCACAGGGAGCAGAAAATGGGGGGCAAGACGTTTTTAACCACAGGCCTGAGCTCTTGATCCAGCATTCTGATGGAGACTAGTGCGGTGCAGGAAGATCCAACCACAATGTGACGTTACAAACCTTTGGAGCTTCTTTCAGGATTATAGATAGTTAGCTTTTCCTTGTAACCCCTGAACTTCCTGCCTTGTTTTCCAGACACACCGTCGGCTGGTTTCCCTTCAGAAGGAGAGTGCAGGTCCCAGAACCCAACCAGCTACAGCCCCCCGAGAACCAGCAGAACCAGAACAGGAACCCAAACCTGAATCCAGTAAGAAACTCATCATTTTTCTCTCTTGTTCACTTTTTCCTACATTTGATGAAACTCCACCTAAATGCTGCACACTGAGAAAAGAGTATGTTTTTGAAATGAGCTAGCAGAGAGACCAGGATCAGGTCGAGTCGCTAACCTGCACACAGGCCCTGATGTTTGCTGTAGTGGGTGAGTTAAGTGCTGCATGTGTGACGTGTGTCTCCTCAGGCAGGTGAGCACGCCGACAGACAGCAGGATGAACCAGCAGCTGAAGGATCAGAGGGAACGATGACAGCGGTGTTGGTGCCTCCTCACCGAGTGTCCGTCATGTGGACGGCCTGGGTTTTCTTCAAAACCTTCTTCTCCTCCCTCGTACCCGAGGCCGCTCAAGCTGTGGCCTAACTCAACATCTGGGACGGAGGACTGATTGCAGACAGTTCCCGCTCTTCTGTCATCTCTGGAGATGTTTCTTGAAGCGTGGGTGGAAGGCGTTTACCGACTAATAAATGGACGCAGACAGAGCGCTGCACCTCAGTGCTCCGAGTTCCTGTGACTTTGATCTTTCAAGTGAGCGGGAAGCAAACCACACCAGCAAGATTCCCAAGAACTGCCAAAAAATGTGGACAGAATCAAAAGATGCAAGACCTGAAAATATATTAATAAATCCTCCAACAGCATCCCAGCTGACCTGACCACATACACCCCCCCACCCTGATCAGTCCCTCCTTTTGCCCATTAAGCACAAAGTGGCAGCGGGTGCCGAAAATCCTCCTGAAAGCTGAAACTGTTGTGCCTAAAACGCTCTTCATGTAACGACGTTTACATCCACATGCCTTCTGATTTAAAATCATGTCCACGCCGTGGTCGCCGCGTGAATCAGTATTCGGCTCATCCGAGGACGCGTGGGTGCACGGGTGTCTGTAACACTCAATCGCACTGAAACGTTCGCCTCTTCCAAAAGAGGCTAAACTTATTCGCATTGAATTTTTAAAATCAGAGTCCTCAAAATTATAAATATAAGGATTTCTGTTATTCATATTCAGGGAGCTTTATTTACTTCCTTACACTTTTTATAGTTAATCAGAAACAAGCTGAAGGTTTGTCCAAACATCCACATTAACACAAGTGAAAACGACACTTTACTCCTCATGTTATTTTCATGAGTGGCAATTGTGACCAAATACAATTTGAAATCAATCTGTAAAACAGTGATGGTGCAGTTTAAAATAAGTTTTGTAATTCTATTGTATGTACACGAAGCACTTTATAACATGTATCTTATGCAAAGAGAGGTTGTGATTTCTATTAATGCTGAGTTGCTTTTACTGTCAGAGACTGGACAACGTTTCGTTTTAAAGTGTGACTCGATGTGAAACTGAAATGTGGAGCGTTCCTGCTGTACCTGCCCATCTGCTCTCAGTTCATCAGCTGTGTTTGTTTTGGGTTTTTTCTTTGGTCCTCAGCAGAGAATAAACAGATGTTAATATCATAACAATGCCTCTGAAAAGAAGCAGCTTTTAGCAGAGGTTAAAGGTCACAGCCCTTCCTGTAATCCAGTCTAGTTTGCTTAGCGCTTAAGCCCGGGTGTTAGCACTCCGGTTCCCTGTGAGGGGACGACGGTCGCTCGTGGGTCACAGTGTGTGATTGGAAATTTCTTTGTTAATCATCTTTCCATTACAAATGGATGAATGCTGTACAGTGAAGTGTTTTCCAATAATGGATGCAATAAATATTCTTAACTTTAATGATTCCTTATTTTGTGGATTTGTTTCTTCTGATGTTTGAGTTTGATGAGTCTCCCCACTGCATGTGCTGCCTGCAGGCACAGTCACAGTACAAATACATTGAAATTATAGGTCCAGCACAGCAAGCTAACAGTTATATTTGCAGGTTATCTTGAGCCGAATGCAAATAATTAATACAAAGTAGAATCCACTAGTTAAAAACAGGCCAATGCAAAGTTTGGCTGCTCTCTAAAAGTTTGCTGCCTGCATCCAAGAGGTGTAAGCCTCCTGTTATTAAATGACTTTTAGTGTATTTCCTTTTGAAATTAAAATATAATCAGATACAAATACAGGTTATTGCATTAGAAGTCAGAAATAATTATTTAGGTAGTGCAAAATGTCCTGGTAACAGGAAAAGCAAGCAAAGTCAAACCTTTCACCACCAGGGGGCAGTCTTCTTTTTCCATATGGTGTTATTGTAGCTGATGAATAAGTGTCCAGAAAATGCATGTTGTAGCTCCGCCTCCAGAGTGTTCTGCTCCAGCCTCCCCTCTCGGTGTAAACAGGTAACGTGTGGGAAGCAAACTGGAGCAAGGAAGTAGCTCATCCACCTGCTGGAGTTAGGCTGTGCAGGACAGGAAGCTACAGACAGCCACGCTGGATCCTCATGCAGTGAGCTCATGTTCATGTGCTGATAGCACAAGCACAGAAAGATAAACTGCTGAGCGACGTTTCTTCATTCATGTAGATGTTTTGCTTGACACTTGGTTTCAGAGCTCGGGAGTACCTGCAGTGTGGAGAACCTTTCAGGATCAGAGCAATAAGCAGCTTCGTGTCACCGGACCAATCATCTGCAGCAGCTGAGAGCGAGCTGCCTTTGTCCAGGTTTGGTGAACTTGTGCCTCCCACAGCCTCTCGTCTCACACTCGTGTTTTTAGAGTGGAAGAACCAATCAATAAAGTCAGCTGATGTCATCGCACATGAAACACCCACACTTATTGATTCCTGTTAAAGCCCCAGCTAGATCAGTGCCCCCTTTGTTGTTACGTCCAGGCTCCGTCAGCTGTACCTCCCCTTTCGTCTCCTCTTACAGGGAGCTCCTGTTTCATTGTGACCCTGCATTTATTCAGGAACGCTGCCCTGAATGTTAGTCCCCTGATGAGAGGAGGAAAGGCTGGAATCAGAGGCTCCGCGTCCTTTTGCTCACTTTTAAGGCGTCTTTGTGGGGTACGTATGCAGGCAGTGTTGCCTTCTGCTTCTTGTTTTGTCACCGTTTGAAAAGAAAGGGATGCATTCTTTGTCCTGCTGAAGAGTTCAAAACTCCAGAGTCTGTGCTCATACCTGAGGTGATAGGACAGGTTGGACTTTGATCAGTTTACTTTAACGGGGACGGACCTGAGTCAGTGTTTGTCCTTTCAACGAGTCTGAAGCACAAGACTTGTCTTTCTCTGTCAGCACAGATATCAGGAGCAGTTTTCCATGTTCCTGATGATCCGTTAGTAAAGCCAGAACCGAGGGAACCGGGATTCACCTGCTGTGCTCCGACAGAACCGTCCACAGGTTAGACACCTCAGGCAGTTCTCAGAGAGGGAAAACCACCTCGTGCACGATGCCCGGCAAAGTCCCGCTGCTGCTGCTGTCGTTGCTGTCCTGCTTCGGGACATCCCACTGCTGCCTGCAGGACCCCGCTTCAGCCTACAGATTCACCGGAGCTGTGTGCAGGCTCACCTACCCCGCTGCTGTCGTGCGTGAGTCTGATTTGGATGCTTTTTTTCCCCTGGTATTTATTTGACTCCGTTTATTGATTTTATCTAATCATCCACTCAAGCAGCGACTTTCTGGAACCAAAGAGCAGGAACAGAGTGACGATTTTATTCAAACACATACATTCAGGGAAGTTTCCGGATAGTTTTCCCAGTTTGCAGTGAAATAGCAGCAAACTTTCTCAGCTTTAACATGAATTTCATCCAGTTGGTCATCACGTGAAGGTCACGTCACATCTGTCTGCCACAAACCTCCGTCTGGTTGTGTTAAAGTTTCTTTTCTCCTCACTGATGTTTTGCAATTTGGTGCTAATAAACAAAAAGATGCAAACATTTAAATGGAAAATAAGATGTGTTTTCACCCAGTTCTGAAAGTTTTACTTAATGGGATGTATTCACGTCGGCTCATCTGTCAGATTAGGTCACCACAGATCACAACACAACACGTGCTTTTATCTTTGCAGTGAATGAGAAAACCACCAAAGTGATCGAGGCTGCTTTTCAACACGCCCGATACCCGAGCACGAAGGGGGAGAAGTCCCTGCTCTTCATCGGAAAGGTCACGTACGGCCTGGACAAGTGAGTAGACGCACGCATGCGCGCACACTATAAACATATATGTGACACCCGTGGTGTAAAAGCGTGTCCGTCCTTCACCGTCCAGTTTGGAGATTCACAACCTGTCGATTGGTCAGAGCGCGTTTGAGCTGCATCCAGGTGAAGGCATCGCCATGGAGATAAGCAATGTGTCTGCAGTGTTCAAGGGCACCATCCAGTATGGATACGGCAACTGGCTGTGAGTATGTGTGACCGACAGTGGCACTTTGTACACACACACACCACCATATAATCTGATCTACAGATTCTTAGAGACTACCGCACATCACCTCGCTGAATCATCTTACTGTTTGTCTGATGAGAAGTGTGGATACTGGACTGTGACGCAGTTGTGTTTGGTTGTAGTTTAGCCACATACTGTACAATTGTTACCTTTAAAACAAGATCAGAGAAGCAACAAGCTAATTGAAACCATAAAAAATCAAATCCACGTTCGCATTAGAGAGCAGCCCTGGTTTTGCTCAAAACAGGTTATAGTTTTAACACGGGTCTCTATGGAGACCGACTTTCTTTCATGCTAATGCTCTTCATACTCCAACGCGCCCAAAACTTCCAATTTGATGTGAACGAATGACTCTTCACTTTGGAATCGATGATTATTTCTCATTGATGTGATCACAGCAGCGATCTGATGTCATTTTGTTTTCAGGGCTTTAGAAATGATTCAGTTCAACAATGACTGAAAGTCTAGTTTTTCTTTGTTTGGTTGTTTTTTAAGTTGTATTTTAAACTTTGACACAGAGTTTAAACAGCTAGGACTAGCTAGGATAGCTTTGCTGCAGTTTGAGTCTGACGGGAAAAACGTTTAGTTAACCTTTGCAAAACCACTGCACTAATCCTTTGTTTTTAGCACAGATAGATGGACTTTTGTGCATTTTGTGGGTGTTTTTAAACATTTTTTAGTTGAATTACATTATTTTCAGCGACTGGGTGATTACTAATTCTCAGGCGGGGAGGATTAGTAATCCCTCCTGTTTCCTGTGATCTTTGACCTTTCTCTCATTTGTATTTTTCTTTTTCTTTAGTGTTAACTTCGGACATTCAGTTGACTTTGAGATTGACTCTCAGATTGATCTTGGAATCAACCCCAAACTTTGTAAGTACATCATGTACCAGTTTGTTTGACCTCTCAACAAGCCACCCCCATCAGCAGTCACCATTCCTGGGTTAGGTTTGTGTTCTGTTCCACATTCATCGTGGTAGTTTTTTCCATTTTTTGATGCTTTATCTTCTTGCTCCATTAATGTATTCAAAGCTTTAAGAATGTATCAGGACTGATCATAAAAACATACAATGAAGACAATGAAGCAGCTGTGATGTGATTTTGTACAGCGTCAGTTTTCATGTTATGGATTATTTTTTCTCAGTGGTGGCTAGGGCTGCCACAAACGAGTATTTTGATAGTTGAATAGTCACCGATTATTTTTGCGATTAGTCGACTAATCAGATCATCATCCATTGGACGTAAAACGTACAGCTTATTGCACCAGCAGCATCTGCTCTTATATAACTATCATTAGCTTACAGCTTTAAGTGTTTAAGGTATGTGCTAACTAAAAATAAAGACAAGATGATAGTTTATTAAATTTTAATGAAATTTGCAGATTGTTTCGGTGAAGTTTAATAAACTCCTTGTTATCTAAAATATAACAGGACACCGGAGTATATTCTCGAGCATCTCACACTTCTGATAATCAGCTGTCTGCTTGATGTTTATTCAGCTGTGTAAAAACTATAACTTTAATCTCAGCCAAACCGATTTACTCAGGAACAAATAAAATACTAAAAAAAAAAGCCAAACAATAACATTTTTAAGTTATCTAAGTGACTTATATATCATGTTTAACCTGAGTAGCGAAAGACGGCGGTGGGTTTGAAAACGATTTGCCGGGAGTCCGGTGTTCTCACGGCTCTAGTTAGCCTAGCCCCCGGCTAGCTATCGAGCTAGTGGCTAACAGACGTCTCTGAAAACGTCAGAGCGCTTTTGAAAATATGTGGTGTCTTGATAAACTGAGCAGATATTTGAGGTTTACACAGCTACATTCTCGCCTGAAAATATGTTAAACGTTTATTTTGTGACCCAGAAAGAATAATAAGAGTAATATTAAAACAAACTAGCTGCCGCCATTGTTGGAAACTGAGCTGGGCTGCGCTATGAATTCTGGGACACAGCTTCTTCTTCTTCGGGGTTTAACCGCAGCTGGCATCCTTGTACATGCAGTGCTGCCATCTTCTGTTTCAGTCCGTTATTACACTCTTAAATCCTACTACTTATTCCTGCGTCTTTTGGGATCTTACAAAGCTTCAAACGACGCATCGACTATTAAATCAGTCGTCGACGATTTTGATAGTCGACGTAATCGTGACTAGTCGACTAATCGTGGCAGCCCTAGTGGTGACGAGTCATTGCTCAACTTCTTCTTCCTGTTGTCCCTGATCATACACACCAAGGAGAATAGACTTCTTTAAATTATCACTACACATGTTCAAAGCAACAGAAAGTGGGGAAAATGCTTCACTTTCCACAGTTTCCTATAAATGCGTGCAGGCATGCCAGCAACACTTCAAAGGAACAACATATGATTGTTTCAGTGAGATACCAGAGAAATCAGGTCTTTGTAATCGACCATTTTTTGAAGTTTTCTATTTTATCCATGTGTCTGAACACTGCAGAGCAGTTCCTCACTGATGGAGACATCAGCGTGGACATCGGTATCGCTGCCGCTCCTGTCATCACAGCAAACTACATCGAATCATACCACAAGGTAAATAATAACTTTAGATACATAATTGAATACACAGCAGTGCTGGATCTCCTTTAAATGGTGTAATCTGCAGTAATTCTTCAGTACTGGGGGACACGTAGGGGTCTAATAATGATCTCGTTGGTCACTGTGGGGCTCCACCTCTTCCAGGGACTGACCAAGTACAACAACACGGTTGCTGTCATCAATGAATCGGTTTTCCATCCAAGTCACCTGACTGAAGACAAGATGATCTACTTTTGGATTTCAGGTTAGCAGTAGACACTCTGTTTATCTTGTGTCTTTTATTTTTCAGGTAATTTACACCTTTGTGAAGTGAAATTCCACCAGGTACTATAGAAGGCAATGTTTCTGTCTTCTCTATCCCCTCACCCCCCACCAGTCACAGCAGAGGGGTGGCCCTCCCTGAGCTCGGTCCTCCTGGAGGTTGTTTAAAGGAAGTTCTTCCTCCCCACTGTTGCCAAGTCCTTGTTAATATTGGATCATCCACTTGTTGTTGCTTTACAAGTTTCAGATGAATTTGTAGCTTTGGAAGTCTGCCACAAAAGAAAGAATCATGAAAAACAGCATGTATGTTGGTTAACACATAGACATGGTCAAGACGGCCTGCTGGAGTTCAGTCTGAGCTTCAGAATGGCGCTTGAGTGACTGTAAACGTGGCGTGGCCAGACGAACTGTCGGAGTATTTCAGAAGCTGCTGATCTGCTGGGATTTTCCCACACAAACATCTC
Organism: Neolamprologus brichardi; assembly: GCF_056152115.1. Lineage (NCBI taxonomy): Eukaryota > Metazoa > Chordata > Actinopteri > Cichliformes > Cichlidae > Neolamprologus > Neolamprologus brichardi. The sequence goes on from NC_142110.1 coordinate 67,457,811, forward strand.
TGGGTTCACAGAAAATGTCTGAAAAAGAAAAATATCCAGAGAGAGGAGCAGCAGAAACTGAAATAAACCCAAGTTAGAACCAATGGACGTAGAAGAGCGTCTCTGAACCTTAAACCAAAATCAGCAGAAGACTCCTCCAGGTGTCACATCTATTCAGCCAAGAACAGGAAACTGAGGCTTCAAATCACCACAAAAGACTGGAATCTGAAACTGGAACATTTCTCCTCAAGTCAAGTCAAGACACTGAGCCAAAGAGTGTCGAGGTTATGTAAACACTGAAACCAGATAAAGGATGATCAAACAGTGTCCCATCCATGCACCTCAGCAGCTGCTTCCTGCCTCTTTAACATTCAGAGGTTTATTTGTAAAAAAATAAAATAAAAACAATTTTATTTAAATATATTGAAAAAACATGTATTTGTACGTGGAAAGCTATTAATGCAAATGGTGTTTTTACCGCAGACCAGTTCTTAAACCCGATGCTCAAAGCAGCTCACCAAGACGGCCGCTTTCAGCTCAATGTCTCTGCAGAAGAGCTCACTGTAAGTACGTCCGCCTGACCTGAAACATCCAAGTCAAACATTTGTGGTATCTTCTTGGTTGATCTGGGATCCGATGTTTGAACTTGCCTGCTTCCTAATTTCCTATTTTTTGTATGTTTGTCACATTTAAATGTTCAGATCATCAAACAAATTTTTCATTCACCACAGCAAGTCCTCCAGGTCCACACTACCACCACCATATTTTACTGTTGGCAGTGTTGGGGAGTAACGGAATACATGTACCGCCGTTACGTATTTAAAATACAAAATATGAGTAACTGTATTCCGTTACAGTTACCGTTTAAAAAGGTGGTATTTAGAATACAGTTACTTTGTTGAAATAAATGGATTACACGGCGGTACTTCCCTGTTTCATATTGTGGCGGGTCAGGACTGTTTGGGTTTTGTTTGACAGCTACGTTCTGTTGTTCCAGGCGGCAGCGTTACGGTTGCCATGGTTACAGGGTGACGCTCTCTCTCTGCGTGTTTCCTGGGTGAGAGAGCGCCTGTTGTTGTTGCAGAATGCTACAGGTATAGCTCTAAAGAATGTAGCATCATGGGCAGTGTAGTCCGTGCTGCAGGGAGAATGGACTGCCATACCCGTTATGTGTCTGTGAGCGAGGGAGGGAGAAAAAGGAAAAGTACGAGCTGTCATCGAGCAGAAACGGGAGCTGGAAGCATGTAAATATAATAATAACCACTGCAGCCAAGAAGAGAGCCTGACGAGCCCAGTTGTAAGTAAGCTATTAAGACTCGACTGTACACCGTGTTCGTGTTTTCCCCCGAAACAATAAGTTCCGTTGGAGCAGCCTTTCAACGCCTCTCTCTGTCTCTGCTAGCAAAGTGACCCAGACAACAAAGTAAAGCTAGTTTTCAGCTACGAGCCCGACACAGAACCCGACGTTTTAGTCAGAGGTCCCTTTACTACGGTTCGGAGCCGCGGACCTTCAGTAACAGTAATAAATAAAAATAAATAATAAATAAAATTTTTATCATTAGAGAAAAAATTACCAATAATCATCCCACAGATGTAATATTATCTACAGCTACTCTTAGTACCATTGATGTTAAGTTAGACTCTTTTTCTCCAATCGATCTTTCTGAGTTAACTTCAATAATTACTTCCTCCAAACCATCAACGTGTCTTTTAGACCCCATTCCTACAAAACTGCTCAAAGAAGTCCTGCCATTGATTAATTCTTCGATCTTAAATATGATCAACCTATCTCTAATAATCAGCTATGTACCACAGGCCTTCAAGCTGGCTGCAGTTAAACCTTTACTCAAAAAGCCATCTCTAGACCCAGCAGTCTTAGCTAATTATAGGCCAATCTCCAACCTTCCTTTCATATCAAACATCCTTGAAAGAGTAGTTGTCAAACAGCTAACAGATCATCTGCAGAGGAATGGTTTATTTGAAGAGTTTCAGTCAGGTTTCAGAGCTCATCACAGCACAGAAACAGATTTAGTGAAGGTTACAAATGATCTTCTTATGGCCTCTGACAGTGGACTCATCTCTGTGCTTGTCCTTCTTGACCTTAGTGCAGCATTCGATACTGTTGACCATAATATCCTATTAGAGCGATTAGAACAAGCTGTAGGTATTACAGGTACTGCACTGCAGTGGTTTGTATCATATCTATCTAATAGACTCCAGTTTGTGCATGTAAATGGAGAGTCCTCTTCACACACTGAGGTTAATTATGGAGTTCCACAGGGTTCAGTGCTAGGACCAATTCTGTTTACATTATACATGCTTCCCCTAGGCAGCATCATTAGAAGACATAGCATACATTTTCACTGCTATGCAGATGACACCCAGCTCTATCTGTCCATGAAGCCAGATAACACACACCAATGAGTTAAACTGCAGGAATGTCTTAAAGACATAAAGACTTGGCCGCTAACTTTCTGTTTCTTAATTCAGATAAAACTGAGGTCATTGTACTCGGCGCTAAAAAGCTTAGAAATATGGTATCTAACCAGATTCTTACTCTGGATGGCATTACCTTGGCCTCCAGTAACACTGTGAGGAACCTTGGAGTCATTTTTGACCAGGATATGTCCTTCAACGCACATATTAAACAAATATGTAAGACTGCTTTCTTCCATTTGTGCAACATCTCTAAAATTAGAAATATCCTGTCTCAGAGTGACGCTGAAAAACTAGTTCATGCATTTATTACTTCCAGGCTGGACTACTGCAATTCATTATTATCAGGATGTCCAAAAAACTCCCTGAAAAGCCTTCAGTTAATCCAAAATGCTGCAGCAAGAGTACTGACAGGGACTAGAAAGAGAGAGCATATTTCTCCTGTTTTGGCTTCCCTTCATTGGCTTCCTGTTAAATCCAGAATTGAATTCAAAATCCTGCTCCTCACATACAAGGTCTTAAATAATCAGGCCCCATCTTATCTTAATGACCTTGTAGTACCATATCACCCTATTAGAGCACTTCGCTCCCGCTCTGCAGGCCTACTTGTTGTTCCTAGAGTATTTAAAAGTAGAATGGGAGGCAGAGCCTTCAGTTTTCAGGCCCCTCTTCTGTGGAACCAGCTTCCAGTTTGGATTCGGGAGACAGACACTATCTCTACTTTTAAGATTAGGCTTCAAACTTTCCTTTTTGCTAAAGCATATAGTTAGGGCTGGACCAGGTGACCCTGAATCCTCCCTTAGTTATGCTGCAATAGACGTAGGCTGCCGGGGGATTCCCATGATGCATTGAGTTTTTCCTTTCCAGTCACCTTTCTCACTCACTATGTGTTAACAGACCTCTCTGCATTGAATCATATCTGTTATTAACCTCTGTCTCTCTTCCACAGCATGTCTTTATCCTGTCTTCCTTCTCTCACCCCAACCAATCACAGCAGATGGCCCCGCCCCTCCCTGAGCCTGGTTCTGCTGGAGGTTTCTTCCTGTTAAAAGGGAGTTTTTCCTTCCCACTGTCGCCAAAGTGCTGCTCATAGGGGGTCATATGATTGTTGGGTTTTTCTCTGTATCTATGAAGCACCTTGAGGCGACTTTTGTTGTGATTTGGCGCTATATAAATAAAATTGAATTGAATTGAATTGAATTAAATCACAGCTATAGTACATTCATGTAAACAGCATGATAATATATTAAGTAATCCAAAGTATTCAGGATACGTTACTCTCATTGAGTAACGTAATGGAATACGTTACAGAATACATTTTGGGGCATGTAATCTGTAATCTGTAATGGAATACATTTTAAAAGTAACCTTCCCAACACTGGGTCTAGCAACCTGTGTTAAATCTGTTTATTATGTTAAGACCGATGAGCTGTGAGCTGGTGTTCAGCATCTACAGATAGCACGAGCAAAAGCAGGAAATACCACTGTCAAAGCAGCAGGTAACGTTGACCTACATCACTGCACAGCTACAGGTTTTTTGGCCCTGCAGAGTTCTGCACTGGCTTTGGCTGTAAGCTCTAATCATCTGTGTTTTATGTTTTAATGCTGTTTGTTCAGTTCAGTTTGACTCCGGCAGAACCAGGCTCAGGGAGGGGCGGGGCCATGTGCCTCCATGTGTTTCCAGCCAATCACATCTGAGCAGACCTGCTGTCTGTTTGCTTCATACACACAGGAAGTGGCCCTCAGTGAAAAGACGTTCCTGTGGTGTGTGTTGGTAATCTAAAGGTAATAACGAGCAATTATGTCAGCTGGAGGCATCGTGCACGCTTGGATCTCAGTTTCTTTTTTGAACAGATACTAAAATCGTCCTTTTGCTTCGGTCTGTCGGTTAATGATCCCTGCACTCGTGCCTCAGCTCGTCTCAGCCTTTGAGACACTCCTTGACTTTGTGATGCTTTCCATTAAGAGGAAAAATATTTGATCTCTTTAAATATTTCACAGCAAACCGAGTAAGGCTGCACAGTTGGAGGTGGTACCTGCGCTGCATGCACGTCATTGTTGACATCATGAAGGTACAGCCAATAGAATGAGAGGTGATATTTTGTTTCTAAGAGATGCACTCAGGTCAGGTAAATGGAGACCTTATTTGTCTGCAATGATGTTTTGATGAACAGGAATGTAGCACAAAGTAAAGGTGAAAGCAGCCAGCTGTTAACTTTAACTTTAACGGTTTCATTTATATTTTTATTCTACAAGCTGCACTAAAGTTAGGAGAAAAGAACAATCAATTATAGTTTGCTGCAAATACCTGTATATGTCTCCATCACTACCTGACACAACAAAGGGGACTCTTACCTTGTAGCGTGACACATTTTAAGATGGCATATAGCAGGGGTGGGGACCTGCAGGTTTTAGGTCTCACCCTGGGTCGCTGAATCAAATGACTAATTCATTAGCAGACTTCTGGAGAACTTCAAGACATGTTGAGGAGGCCATTTAGCCATTTAAATCAGCTGTGTTGGATCAAGGACACATCTAAAACCTGCAGGACCCTCGAGGCCTGGAGTTCCCCGCCCTCGGCATGTATATTGGCTATCTCCCAACTCAGGGGCTGCATCCTTCAAGGACGCATTTTAAGGCCGATTACGTCCCAGCGACGTGACGAAGTGAATGCTTTGTTTGCAGTCCTGAATATCACGGCACAAGCAGGATCCACTGCACTGTTAATGTTAGCTCTGTTATATTGCTGCCTCTGTTCGGTGGTGTCGAGCCAAACGGACTTTAACGTGTGTTTGAACGAGCTGACGGTTCACTCGTTAAGCTGAAAGAAAGATGCTTTAATCACAGAGTCACACACGTGTCCACTGTACCATCTGGAACTCTTCTTGTTCAGCACTGGTAATAACACAAACACTAAATCCTCCTGTTTGTAGCAGTGTGTACACCTGAGACTGTCACCTGTGTGTCTGTCCTGCACTCTCTCTCTGTTTCTTTCTCTCTGATTGTGGAATAAAAGGATGAACATGTGTTTATAAGTTACACTTGTGTTTGAATCCTGCAGCTTATCACACATTTGATTTCCATGTGTGACGACTGCAAGTGTCCAGAGTGAGGACAGACTGAGGGACCCACTGCTGTGTTTGTTGCATCATATTGCTGTAATTGTTTATATGCTTCATATATTCTGAGCTAAGTTGATCTATAGTGTTACATCATATTCTATAAGGATGTTATGTGTTTGTAGACTTTCTGCCCAGTTTGACCCATTTAGCAGAAGTCAGCCTGTTTAAGGCTCTGATATCTATTCTGTGTGACTTAAAGCAGTTATGACATGGTCTGATTTTCTCACCCAATAAAGGAATATTTCATATATCAGTCTACTCTTCATTCTATCAGACACAGTTATCACAGCTTGTACATTTTCTTTTTACACATATATATAAGCTTTGAGCCAAATGTAATGATGCCAACATATTAAACGAACAATATTTGTCTCTTATATATATAATACATCTGTATATATCAGGGGTCGGCAACCTTTCGCATCCAAAGAGCCATTTGGAGCCGGTTTCCACGCAAACGGACCCACTGGGAGCCGCAAATACATGTTGACATCTAAAATGAAGATAACACTGTATATATTGTTTTTACCTTTATGCTTTGTGTGAACAACTAAGATGTGTTGCTTATGAAATCCATGAAGTGCTACAGAGAAAATTACATTTTATTTATGTAATTAACACATTTTGAACTCTTAAGACACCCAGCTGAACTAAAATGATCCAGCAAACACAAACTGTTATATCTCCTTTGGGCTGTTGGAGCCTTGACCTGACCTGAAAATAATTGGAAAAAAAGCACTTTGCTGCTAAAAAATGAAAAGTAGATATTTGCAAAATTCTGCCTAAATATGTATTTTACCTGGTTAATGTGTGTGGCGGGGCGTGGTCTGCAGCGCCGCTGCAGGGGAGGCGGACGCACCATCACGCCTCGCCGCCTTAACGTCTGTGCGATCTATGCTGTTGTGTTGGTGTGTGTCGAGCTGTGAGCTGCAAAGCTACAGCCGGCTGTATGCGTCAGCAACCGTGTGTGAAAAGCGTGTTCATGGAAACATCGTCGGGTCTGCCGTGATATGTTTACAACGGGACTTCTGCTCCTGAACCTCTGCGCACAGCGTCTGCAGATCAGGCTGTACGAAGTCACTTTCATCTTTACAGGACTGTAAGCTGTCGTCTGTGAGGCGTGAGCGTGTTTGTTTTAACATAGTTCACGGTGGAGAACAGCTGCTGACATAATGTGGATCCGAAAGTCCACAATTGGCCTACCGATAAAGTCTCGATAAATGCACGGCGTTTTGGCGGGTACACCGGCTTCCGCGAGTGTGACGCTTATTTTGAGCAATGAAAAAATAAAAGAATATAATTGTATTTTTATATTTCAATATCACAATAATCTTCCAATTTAGAACTACAAGTTAAAAAAGAACTAACATACATAAAATACACTTCAGCTAAATACTTTAATTTATTTTCCCAAACCACCCGGAGCTGCAATATAAGGACTAAAGAGCTGCATGCGGCTCCGGAGCCGCAGGTTGCCGACCCCTGGTTTATACACTGTCAAAGATACTCGTCTTTGAGTGGAGATTTAAGGTGATAGGACATATATATGTAAATTGGAGCTCTTTTAAGGTAGTAGATTCAAAATGTAATGCAAAGTATTTACACGTCTCTGCTATTAAATAGTGCAGCTATTTTCTCTGCAGCACAATTACCCATTGCATGGTAGTCGTTGCCCCAACTTGTTTAATATAAGTTAAAGTAATAGTGTGGTAAGTTGTAACATCATACAGCCAACGGCTAAAACATTAGCACTAAAGACCTACACAGAATATATCCCCATAGACGTACAAATAACATAATTTAAGTTTGATGAGTTTAAGTGCAAAGCAGATAATGCTGTTAGAAAATGAAATAAAGTAGAAAAACTTACAAATGACTTTTTTTCGTGTTAAATTGTCTGTGTTTGACAAAATGTGCTGATTTTTCACATGTGATAGCAGAACTGAGTTGGGCATGTACAGGATGAGTCACATCATTTGAAACTTAGCCCTGATTGGAGAAATTGGAAGTGTTACAACTGACCCCGGTCTCCCCTAATAACTAATAATGATTAATATAATAACTATAATATTGGCCATATTATATTTACATTACCACAGTGAGATGACTTTAGTCTCATGAACAACATTAGCTAATTGTTATTTACTAGCTAATCTTAAATGACTGTTCAGTACAGAAATGAAGCCCAACAATCATGTTTTACAGTCCTGTGGTCTCAGCCTCAGATACTCAACTAATCACACAGAGCTCGAGAGAAACAAATGAACAAAAGATGTTCTCCTTCATTTCTGTCAAACAAAGCTGTATGACACGTTTCCAGCGGTTGGTATCATGGTTGCTAGGCAACCTGGGCAGCGCGACGGAGGCTAGACCGCCCATTTCACAAGCCTCGCACTTCCGCACTTCTCGTACTTATAGTACGCACCGTACGTAGTACTCGTAGTGCGCGTACTTCAAGCGTGCAGACCCTGAAATGGGATACAGACCATATGTGATAGACAAGAAATTCGCATGATCTGAGCATGCGCAGAATGTTCCACAGCGCTCCTTTGATCCTTTGATCTTCTCAAACGATCGCTGTGACGTCATATTCTTTGCCACGTCCTCAAATAAAAGAGCTCGTTTAACGGTTTACTTTGGGGCATTTTCAAAAAGCTAATACACTGTGACACTGTGCTTTTAATTTAATTTAATTTTTAATTTAAAAATATGGCACAGGAAATGTTAAATGATTTACTCCCTGTACCAAACCTTGATGAGAAATTTCGCAGACTGAGTGATACAGCGGATCGAATAATACAGAATTTGATTAGTAAGGTAGATAAACTCACACAGGAGAACGCACAGCTTAGAAAAGTTAATGCAGAACTCCAGGAAACTGTGGAGACCTATTCTTGGTGGTGTCGTGGCCTACTTAAAGTAGGTTTGGGTCTCGCCACAGTGGCCATTGTTATTCCTGCAGCTTGCTGGGCCATCTCAAAGCTTTTTGGCTGAGTGGGGTCTCGCTCTGTGGGGTCATGATTATTATCAGGCGTGCACACAAGTGGTCTGCAGGTGCGCATGCGCTGTCAAAATAAAAGACGCACACCAGATAAGAATTTGCAACGCGTGTTTGCTTACATAAAATTTTCTGGAGGAGGACAGAGTTTGTTTAGATCTCCTCAAGATGTGGAAGATTCTCGGATAAGTGGATGCAGGAGGTGAGCTGGCTTCAAACAAATGATGAACGCACAGAGATGTGCTGCAGAGTCTGCCGTGAAAATCATTTGTTTGAAGCCAGCTCACCTCCTGCATCCACTTATCCGAGAATCTTCCACATCTTGAGGAGATCTCACCTTATCTTCCTTATCCTGCGTGTTGCAAATTCTTATCTGGTGCGCGTCTTTTATTTTGACAGCGCATGTGCACCTGCGGACCTCTTATGTGCATCCCTGATAATAATCTTATTTTATAAAATTTTTATAAAACTTAATCTTATAAATACGCTGTGCTCTCCTTTATGTTTGATTTAATTTTGCTCCTCAACCCCCAACCAGTCGTGGCAGAAGACCGCCCCTCCCTGAGCCTGGTTCTGCCAGAGGTTTCTTCCTGTTAAAAGGGAGTTTTTCCTCTCCACCGTTGCCAGAGTGCTTGCTCATAGGGGGTCATTTGATTGTTGGGGTTGAATTTTTAGATTTCATTTAATTGGCTTGAACTGAAAAACCTACATTTGTTAACTGCCCCTTTTTTTATTTGTAGATTTTGTAGTTAGCAGCAAATGAAAATAAATAAAACACATTTAAAAAAAATCTGCTACTGCTCTGTGTGTTTACTTCAGTGAACACTTGCATGTTTTTGTGTTAGAAGATTATAGATTGTCCAAATATGTGAGAGTTTTTAAATCAGCACTGCATGAGATGAACTGTTCTGTGGGGTCTTTGCAGTATTCAGCCCCTTCAGGTGACTGTTGTTGTGACTGCAGGTAACATTTGGACAAAAGTCTTATGACTCCATTTTTAGGGTTTAATTAGGTTAAATATTTAACGAGTCAATTCGAGAATTCAAGACATATTTATCACTGAAATGACAGGTGAGAACAGACGGAGGGGGAGTACATGTTTGTTTCTTCTTTTTACGTTTCAGAGAAAACTAATCGGTGTAAGATAAAACAATAGACGTCACTCACACATCAGAGTCCTTTTACATATTTTATAATGGAAAATCTCTATTTTCATTGTTTGTTAAGTGCACACACTGCATCACATGTTTATAAGCATTTTTGGTTTGTTCCACAGTTTTCAGGAACCTGTTCAGTGCATCCCAGATCCTGTTCTGTTGCTCTCGAGTGTTCACACATACAGTACATTCACATGCTTAAGTTTGACCTTAACAATTAACAGCCTTGTCCCTGATGCTCAAATTTAAAAACAGGAAGTTTCATCAATGATATGGTGAAAAAATCTGAACTTTATCACCTTTTGATCTGAAAAGTTACTGGTAATATATAACCTAACTTCCCCAGAAGCTGGTAAAGAAGTTGGACTCACTAGGAATAAACACAGCCCACTGCTGTTCACCTGCTAACACATGACTGCAGAGTACAGCTCAAATCACATCATCCAGCTTGCAGGTGACACAACAGTCGGGGTTTCATCGCCAACAACGATGAGTCTGAGTACAGAGAGGAGGTCCAACACCTGGTGGACTGGAGTGAGAACAACAACCTGTCTCTAAATGTTCAGAAGACTAAAGAGATGGTTGTTAACGTCAGGAAGACCTCACTGCACATCAACGGGTCTGCTGCTGAGACGGTCAACAGTGTGAAGTTCCTGGGTGTGCGCATATCAGCTGACTTCTCCTGGAACCTGAACACAACCACCATCATGAAGAAAGCCCAACAACGTCTTCACTTTCTTAAGAAACTGAAGAAGGCCAGTCTCCCTCCTCCCTTCATTTTACCAGGGAACCATTGAGAGCATCACTACACTACGTCACTATCTGGTACGGGAACTGCACCCTCACTGAAAGAAGTCTCTGCAGTGGATCGTGAGGACAGCAGAGAAGATCATTGGAGGCCCTCTCACATCCATCTCCCAACTCTATGACAGACACATCATCCGACGTGCGAACAGCATAGTAAAGGACACTGTTCTCCCTCCTTCCATCTGGCAGACGGTTTCGCAGCATTAAAACCGTAACAGCAGAGTGAGATGAGCAGAGTCCTCATCTCACTACCACAAAAGGACTGATACACACACACCTACAATACTCATCAAAAGACACAAAAACAACAAGAACTTCCACAAATCCACAAATACAAACTGGACCTGGCAACAAAATGCTTATTTTCACACTCAGTCACATAGTTCTGAAAACACACCTAAATTATATTATATTTGCACATTTTGCATGTCTTTGTCATGTCTCATCAATAATATACTGTCAATAACTTGAAACTGGTATTCAATGCCTACTGCACATTCCACTTTGTATTGTCTCTGTCCTGTCTTTGTTTATCTTTGTGTATCATTCAGTTATTATTGTGTAGTTACCATCATAGAACTGTATAGTTAGTAATTAGTACCTTTTTATCCCTTAATTTTACCAAAACCTAGCATGTTACATTTTTGTAATGCCTAGTTTTATATCTCTTGGAGATATATCCTTTACATATTTATAAATGCACCATGGGGGGCTTAGGGTGAAACAGCATTTCGGTACACTGTATACTGTGTATACTACTGTACTGACAGGAAAGCTCTTGAATCTTGAACCTAACTGGAATTTAAAGGGTAAAAAATTTTTGGTTTTGATGACAAGGACTGGTGCTAATTTAAAGAGTCAACTCGGTCAAAGTAGAAAAGCAGCATCTCTTGAACAATGACTGTCCTCCACAGAGTCCAAATCAGACTTTGGCTTCTTTATTCTATCACAGACTTTGCTGATTCTAATAAACTCAAAAAGGATAAAGTCTTTTTTACTGTACCAGGTTTTTATCTGTTTCTCATCTCCTCTGCTTGAGCTGCTCGAGGATGAATGCTTTGATATTATTGCGTCCTACATAAGCAGATAGATGACATCAAGACAAAGCAGTTCTTCATGTTAAGTATGATTTTAATTTCTAAACTTTACAGGCACAAAAACAACAATAAAATATATAAAACAGTTAATAACTGTGTATTTTCATCCTCGTAAAATCCTCCACTCCTATTTCCAGACAGAATAACAGATTCCTGTGATTATGTTTATCAGAGCAGTGTCTCAAATGTCAGTGTGAAAATAAACATTCGTATGCTACAGGACGCTCCAGCACAGAGTGAACGCCATCCCCACAGATACAGCTGTCAGGGAAACATCATCAAAGCCCTGAGTAAATGTGGTTGTCCCAGCTGGGCATTTGTCAGAGCTGCGAGTGGGCGATAAGGCGTCTAGGAGAGGCTCTCAAAACTAGATTATAGGTGGCAGACAGGTGTAAGTCAGCTCCTCTGTTCAAGGATGGTCATTCACAGTCGACATAGACGCCTTCTTTCACTCACATCTTGTGTTGATCTCAATAACGCAAAGTCTCACAATAATTGTAGTAATCTTTACTGACTGTACATCACCTGCAGAAGCTTTTACATGGTATTTAATTTTAATCAAACAACAACAAACAAAATGTTCACGGACAGCTTGACAGAAGCATGTTCTGACTCACATCATTCCTAGCTGAGTTTTCAGATTAAAACACACTCTCGGGTCGGATATTTAACGGTTACTCCAGTGTCCTCTTGAGAAACTCAACCAGAAGGTGATGAGGGAAACCAAAATCCATCTGAATCACCACAAAGCCCTGCAGCAGAGAGTGAAGAGGCAGAAGCTGTGAGAATGCAGGAATACAACACATACAGAAAGAGAGAAACGAGAAGACTCACGTCCCGGGGAAGCACCTCAGGGTTAAAGAGATCAAACTGGTATAATCCCTGTTTGTCCAGAAGCCTGGTGAGCTCAACTCCCAGAACTGGAACAAACCACAAAAGCATCCTTTAGAGTGGAAATGACACACTAACTGTACAAAAGGCTAATGTACACCATGGATCCCTGCTCTCACAAACTGACACAGATGTAACACCGGCTGTGAAGCTGGATTTAACCTCCTAGGACCTGCGTCCACATATGTGGACATCACACTTCGGGTTAAAATACTCAATTTTGCTCTACAAGGGCCTGATATCCACTTACGAGGACATTATACTGCTACTGTTCTATCGAAAATTTAAACGAATATCCTCATAAGTGGCTCTGAAATCTGGTAATTCTTTGTTTTTACATTCATCGGGCCCCAATCAGCCCAAATAGAGAAATTAAAAATGCTGCTGTGGAAGAGTTCAGGTCTTAGGAGGTTAAGGAGGAAGTGCTTCAAGTTTTTAGAAAGTGTCTAGCACCATCTTCTGTCAGTACAGAAGGTTACGTCAGGTTGATTTCTGCTGTTAGATTAATTTATGCCAGCTAACTAATGACATATCCAAGAAGTACTTTGAAAAAATCACGCTCCACAATGTAGGCAACAGAAAATAGTTGTTTTTATAAAATTCTCCTTCATTGCACGCAGTGTTGGGGAGTAACGGAATACATGTACCGCCGTTACGTATTTAAAATCCAAAATATGAGTAACTGTATTCCGTTACAGTTACCGTTTAAAAAGGTGGTATTTAGAATACAGTTACTTTGTTGAAATAAATGGATTACACGGCGGTACTTCCCTGTTTCATATTGTGGCGGGTCAGGACTGTTTGGGTTTTGTTTGACAGCTACGTTCTGTTGTTCCAGGCGGCAGCGTTACGGTTGCCATGGTTACAGGGTGACACTCTCTCTCTGCGTGTTTCCTGGGTGAGAGAGGCCTTGTTGTTGTTGTGCTAAGCTAACAGGCAGAATGCTACAGGTATAGCTCTAAAGAATGTAGCATCATGGGCAGTGTAGTCCGTGCTGCAGGGAGAATGGACTGCCATACCCGTTATGTGTCTGTGAGCGAGGGAGGGAGAAAAAGGAAAAGTACGAGCTGTCATCGAGCAGAAACGGGAGCTGGAAGCATGTAAATATAATAATAACCACTGCAGCCAAGAAGAGAGCCTGACGAGCCCAGCTGTAAGTAAGCTATTAAGACTCGACTGTACACCGTGTTCGTGTTTTCCTCCAAAAACAATAAGTTCTGTTGGAGCAGCCTTTCAACGCCTCTCTCTGTCTCTGCTAGCAAAGTTGACCCAGACAACAAAGTAAAGCTAGTTTTCGGCTACGAGCCGACACAGAACCCACCGTATTAGCCAGAGGTCCCTTTACTACGGTTCGGAGCCGCGGACCTTCAGTAACAGTAATAAATCACAGCAATAGTACATTCATGTAGTTGTAAACAGCATGATAATATATTAAGTAATCCAAAGTATTCAGAATATGTTACTCTCATTGAGTAACGTAATGGAATACGTTACAGAATACATTTTGGGGCATGTAATCTGTAATCTGTAATGGAATACATTTTAAAAGTAACCTTCCCAACACTGATTGCACGTGTCCGACATGACAGACTGAAGCTCTCGTGACAATTAGAACTTAGATCGGAATAATAATTTGATTGTATTGTACTAATATTGTTTCCTATTATATTAACATAGCAAAAGGTTCAGTTACCTTTTTACAAAAGTGGTGAATAGAATTCGCTACTTTTTACTTTCTAACTGTGAGTATATTTCTGAGGCTGCACTGTTTTACTTTTACTGGAGTGTAGAAGTTACTCAGTGCTTAAACTTTTTACTTACTGATCTGTTTTTGAGAGCGAAATGGTGCAAATGAGCCTTTATACATGTAGTGATTATGTTCACTTTGAAGAATCATTCAAGCTGAAGCTGGATCAGCTGTTTGATGGCAAATCAACAAGTGCTTTCATGAGTGTCTCGCAGAGAGGCGTAGTGTAGGAATGATTAAACTCATGCAGTCTTAAAGATTTTAGCAAAGCTTTATGATAATGTGAAAGGTTTGAGGATGAAGCTGAGGCGCTGTGTTTCCTACCAGACAGGACTTTGGGAGTTCCAACTTTCACCACAGCTTCCTTTAGGAACTCGAGTGCTTCATCATATAGCTGGAAAGAAAGGGAAAGGTTACCGATGAAATCTAACCAAGAAATGGAAATGTTCAGTAGGATCTGCATCAGTTTAACTGGGAATTAAATAATCTGAAGAAAGACTGAATTATTCACACTTAACAGTTCAGTAATAATGTACAAATCTGTGCAGGTTGTCATACATCTAAAATAACACTTTAACGTGTGTAATGCTTTCAGGGTGAATTCATGAAAATTACTTTTTCAGCAGTGATTAAATTTTATAAAACATAAAGTTTGACGTGTTGTTTGACAGCAGCTCTATAAAGGATGTCAAAGGTACAAAATTAGCACAACCGCACCACAATATCCAAAATAAAGGAAATGGAGCAGGTTACCTGCTGATCCTGTAACGGCAGCTCAGCTCTGAATACTGAGATCCTAAATGAAAGAGGATCACAATCACACACAGACGAACAGGACAAACTGACCAAAGTTACATCTGCAAATAAGTTTTATATCAGATATCAGAGTCTAACACTTACATCCTTACAGTCAGGTGAGAACAGTAAAAGTAGTCAGACAGCACAGGTGAACCTTTGGAGTTCCTTTTAAATCTTTTCTCCAAGCAACAGACTAAGGCTGCGTTCACTCTGCAGGTCTTGATGCTCAATTCTGATTTTTTGATCAAATCCGATTTTTCTGTCTGCTCGTTCACACTACAAATAAAATGCGACAGCAAACGCGCTCTAGTGTGAACGCTCAAAGCGGCCGCATGCACAAAAGAAGACGTCACACACAACGCGCTCCGTTTAGACCCAGAGCAACAGTATGTTTGACTGATGGTCTTAATATAAAGACTTCGGACTTCACGTTTCCCAATTTTTGCTTTAAGTTATTTTATTTACATAATAATGTAAATAACCTAATAATGATCCTTATTGCTGTTTTAGAGGAGCGCTGCTTCAAAGGATAGCTGCAGATTTCTGTCAGAATCTGCAGATTATACAGTACAAATAAAATGTTCACGTTTCTCCAACGTTGTCTTCCCAACAGTTTCACTGGATGGCCAGGAAGCGTTCACGATGTCTTCTCTGGCGCTGATAATTGGCGTCTGTCTTGTGTCAGTGACGTAAAAGATGGATTTAATGCGACATGACCATCAAACAGCAGCTTTCTAAAACATCAGATATGTATCGGATTCAGGACCACATACGAAAGTGACCCAGATCGGATTTGTGCCGTTCACACTGTCACACCATGATCGGATAGATGGGTCGCATAGCGTTGAAAAAATCGGATTTGATGCGCTTTCACCTGCAGTGTGAACGTAGCCTAAGATCATCACTAGACTCTGAACTAGTTTGTTTTGATACCAAGATCACTAACTTGTTATTGGGGTCATTGTATAAAACACAGTGTGTTACACATTCAACCACATTACACTGTCTCAATATTCACTCCCAGCAATGGTCAGACTGTGCAATGCTCAGAGAAATTACCCAAGAGCACAAGATCTCTGGAACAATGTGCTTTGGACATACGAGAGCAAAGTGGAGATGTTCGTCCATCGTGCACAGGACCACGTTTGGAGGAAACCAAACACCTCATGCACGAGCTCCTCTGCACACCAAAGTATTCTAGAGCCAAATGTTAGGCCACAGCTACTGCTGGGACCAAACTGGGTCATCAGTCAAGGTGTTCAAAAATATGAGTCAGGTATCAACCAGTCTTACTCTGTTGGATGACCTTGCAGGAGGACTTTCTTGTTAACATAGGAAGTTGTGATGTCTACGGCCATGTCCTACACATCAAACACAAAGCAGACTTTGTAATTCATGGCTTTCTTATTCACTGCACAGACACAATGTGTCAATACTGAGAATTAGAAGTGTTTCTCAGTTTGTCTCAGTATAGGAAAAGGCAGCTGGTAACTCTGTTCTGTCACTGTGAAAAGTACCGTCTGAAAGAAGAGTACTGGTGTGCCTTGGCCCTCACAGTGGAGCCGTCCAGATGCCTGAACCCAAATTGTCGTTCCTGAGGTGGAACTGTTCAAATGTGGAACAGAAGAACTCCACAGTCTTAACTCTGGGGAAGCTGAATCCAGCAGACACTGAACACAAAAACACAAAATGTTTTCTATCTCAGAAAGTATATATTATATGCAGACGTGTTGCCAGGCAGCTTTCGCTCCTACCTTCCTAATAAACTCAGGCATGGCAGTAGAGAGGTTTGTCCTGAGGAGCGTCTGAAATGATATCCAAGAGTCAAACATGTACAGTGGTGTGGAAATGTGTTTGCCCCTTCCTGACTTCATATTTGTGTATGTTTGTCACACTTAAATGTTTCAGATGATCACACAAATTTAAATATTAGATAAACATAACACAAGCAAATGCAAAGTGCAGTTTCTAAATAAAGTCTGCCTCCAATAGGACCTGCCTAGTGGCGTAGACCAAGATGAAAACCACTGCTGAGCAAAGGAACATAAAGGCTCGTCTCAGTTTTGCCAAAAAACATCTTGATAATCCCCAAGATTCACTCTGTGGACTGACGAGACCAAAGTTAAACTTTTTGTAAGGTGTGTGTCCCGTTACATCTGGCGTAAAGGTAACACAGTAGTTCAGAAAAGGAACATCATACCAACAGTCAGTGTTGGGAAGGTTACTTTTAAAATGTATTCCATTACAGATTACAGATTACATGCCCCAGAATGTATTCTGTAACGTATTCCGTTACGTTACTCAATGAGAGTAATGTATTCTGAATACTTTGGATTACTTAATATATTATCATGCTGTTTACAACTACATGAATGTACTATTGCTGTGATTTATTACTGTTACTGAAGGTCCGCGGCTCCGAACCGTAGTAAAGGGACCTCTGGCTAATACGATGGGTTCTGTGTCGGCTCGTAGCTGAAAACTAGCTTTACTTTGTTGTCTGGGTCAACTTTGCTAGCAGAGACAGAGAGAGGCGTTGAAAGGCTGCTCCAACAGAACTTATTGTTTCAGAGGAAAACACGAACACGGTGTACAGTCGAGTCTTAATAGCTTACTTACAGCTGGGCTCGTCAGGCTCTCTTCTTGGCTGCAGTGGTTATTATTATATTTACATGCTTCCAGCTCCCGTTTCTGCTCGATGACAGCTCGTACTTTTCCTTTTTCTCCCTCCCTCGCTCACAGACACATAACGGGTATGGCAGTCCATTCTCCCTGCAGCACGGACTACACTGCCCATGATGCTACATTCTTTAGAGCTATACCTGTAGCATTCTGCCTGTTAGCTTAGCACAACAACAACAGGCGCTCTCTCACCCAGGAAACACGCAGAGAGAGAGCGTCACCCTGTAACCATGGCAACCGTAACGCTGCCGCCTGGAACAACAGAACGTAGCTGTCAAACAAAACCCAAACAGTCCTGACCCGCCACAATATGAAACAGGGAAGTACCGCCGTGTAATCCATTTATTTCAACAAAGTAACTGTATTCTAAATACCACCTTTTTAAACGGTAACTGTAACGGAATACAGTTACTCATATTTTGTATTTTAAATACGTAACGGCGGTACATGTATTCCGTTACTCCCCAACACTGTCAACAGTAAAATATGGTGGTGGTAGTGTGGACCTGGAGGACTTGCTGTGGTGAATGAAAAATTTGTTTGATGATCTGAACATTTAAATGTGACAAACATACAAAAAATAGGAAATTAGGAAGCAGGCAAGTTCAAACATCTGATCCCAGATCAACCAAGAAGATACCACAAATGTTTGACTTGGATGTTTCAGGTCAGGCTGACGTACTTACAGTGAGCTCTTCTGCAGAGACATTGAGCTGAAAGCGGCCGTCTTGGTGAGCTGCTTTGAGCATCGGGTTTAAGAACTGGTCTG
The DNA here is from genome assembly GCF_056152115.1 of Neolamprologus brichardi. Lineage (NCBI taxonomy): Eukaryota > Metazoa > Chordata > Actinopteri > Cichliformes > Cichlidae > Neolamprologus > Neolamprologus brichardi. Next base: position 67,476,294 of record NC_142110.1, read on the forward strand.
CGGTAAAAACACCATTTGCATTAATAGCTTTCCACGTACAAATACATGTTTTTTCAATATATTTAAATAAAATTGTTTTTATTTTATTTTTTTTTTACAAATAAACCTCTGACTGTTAAAGAGGCAGGAAGCAGCTGCTGAGGTGCATGGATGGGACACTGTTTGATCATCCTTTATCTGGTTTCAGTGTTTACATAACCTCGACACTCTTTGGCTCAGTGTCTTGACTTGACGGCCTCGAGGAGAAATGTTCCAGTTTCAGATTCCAGTCTAGTGTGGTGATTTGAAGCCTCAGTTTCCTGTTCTTGGCTGAATAGATGTGACACCTGGAGGAGTCTTCTGCTGATTTTGGTTTAAGGTTCAGAGAAGCTCTTCTACATCCATTGGTTCTAACTTGAGCTTATTTCAGTTTCTGCTGCTCCTCTCTCTGGATATTTTTCTTTTTCAGACATTTTCTGTGAACCCAGAGATGTTTGTGTGGGAAAATCCCAGCAGATCAGCAGCTTCTGAAATACTCCGACAGTTCGTCTGGCCACGCCACGTTTACAGTCACTCAAGCGCCATTCTGAAGCTCAGACTGAACTCCAGCAGGCCGTCTTGAGCATGTCTATGTGTTAACCAACATACATGCTATTTTTCATGATTCTTTCTTTTGTGGCAGACTTCCAAAGCTACAAATTCATCTGAAACTTGTAAAGCCCCAACAAATGGATGATCCAATACTAACAAGGACTTGGCAACAGTGGGGAGGAAGAACTCCCTTTAAACAACCTCCAGGAGGACCGAGCTCAGGGAGGGCCACCCCTCTGCTGTGACTGGTGGGGGTGAGGGGATAGAGAAGACAGAAACATTGCCTTCTATAGTACCTGGTGGAATTTCACTTCACAAAGGTGTAAATTACCTGAAAAATAAAAGACACAAGATAAACAGAGTGTCTACTGCTAACCTGAAATCCAAAAGTAGATCATCTTGTCTTCAGTCAGGTGACTTGGATGGAAAACCGATTCATTGATGACAGCAACCGTGTTGTTGTACTTGGTCAGTCCCTGGAAGAGGTGGAGCCCCACAGTGACCAACGAGATCATTATTAGACCTACGTCTCCTCCAGTACTGAAGAATTACTGCAGATTACACCATTTAAAGGAGATCCAGCACTGCTGTGTATTCAATTATGTATCTAAAGTTATTATTTACCTTGTGGTATGATTCGATGTAGTTTGCTGTGATGACAGGAGCGGCAGCGATACCGATGTCCACGCTGATGTCTCCATCAGTGAGGAACTGCTCTGCAGTGTTCAGACACATGGATAAAATAGAAAACTTCAAAAAATGGTCGATTACAAAGACCTGATTTCTCTGGTATCTCACTGAAACAATCATATGTTGTTCCTTTGAAGTGTTGCTGGCATGCCTGCACGCATTTATAGGAAACTGTGGAAAGTGAAGCATTTTCCCCACTTTCTGTTGCTTTGAACATGTGTAGTGATAATTTAAAGAAGTCTATTCTCCTTGGTGTGTATGATCAGGGACAACAGGAAGAAGAAGTTGAGCAATGACTCGTCACCACTAGGGCTGCCACGATTAGTCGACTAGTCACGATTACGTCGACTATCAAAATCGTCGACGATTGATTTAATAGTCGACGTGTCGTTTGAAGCTTTGTAAGATCACAAAAGGCGCAGGAATAAGTAGTAGGATTTAAGAGTGTAATAACGGACTGAAACAGAAGATGGCAGCACTGCATGTACAAGGATGCCAGCTGCCGTTAAACCCCGAAGAAGAAGAAGAAGCTGTGTCCCAGAATTCATAGCGCGGCCCAGCTCAGTTTCCAACAATGGCGGCAGCTAGTTAGTTTTAATATTACTCTTATTATTCTTTCTGGGTCACAAAATAAACGTTTAACATATTTTCAGGCGAGAATGTAGCTGTGTAAACCTCAAATATCTGCTCAGTTTATCAAGACACCACATATTTTCAAAAGCGCTCCGACGTTTTCGGAGACGTCTGTTAGCCACTAGCTCGATAGCTAGCCTGGGGCTAGGCTAACTAGAGCCGTGAGAACACCGGACTCCCGGCTAATCGTTTTCAAACCCACCGCCGTCTTTCGCTACTCAGGTTAAACATGATATATAAGTCACTTAGATAACTTAAAAATGTTATTGTTTTGCTTTTTTTTTAGTATTTTATTTGTTCCTGAGTAAATCGGTTTGGCTGAGATTAAAGTTATAGTTTTTACACAGCTGAATAAAAGTCAAGCAGACAGCTGATTATCAGAAGTGTGAGATGCTCGAGAATTTACTCCGGTGTCCTGTTATATTTTAGATAGCAAGGAGTTTATTAAACTTCACCGAAACAATCTGCAAATTTAATTAAAATTTAATAAACTATCATCTTGTCTTTATTGTTAGTTAGCACATACCTTAAACACTTAAAGCTGTAAGCTAATGATAGTTATATAAGAGCAGATGCTGCTGGTGCAATAAGCTGTACGTTTTACGTCCAATGGATGATGATCTGATTAGTCGACTAATCGCAAAAATAATCGGTGACTATTCAACTATCAAAATACTCGTTTGTGGCAGCCCTAGCCACCACTGAGAAAAAATAATCCATAACATGAAAACTGACGCTGTACAAAATCAAGACACAGCTGCTTCATTGTCTTAAATATCTGTTCAAAATCCAATGAAATCAAATTTTTTGAAGAATTCTAGAGCAAAACATCCATTTCAGCTTCAAAGAGTTTGTCTTCCTGTCTTATTATAATGTGCACTCCCTAGCGTTGATTTCAAACGCTACAAAAAGGAGGCAGGCAGTTTGACAGGACTAATTCCTCCCTCCACAACCTCGTCTGTCTGTTTAGTCAGAAGGTTACGACCGCAGTCTTCAGACACCACGGCAGTCTGTTTCAGACATTTACATCCACACTGCCCTCCATGATTGGTAGTCCAACATGTCCTGGAAAACTGTCAGTTTATGACGAGCTGGAAGCGACAAACGAGACAAAGAAACGACAAACATAGCAGGAGCTGAAGAGCTCTACAGTGACCTACGCTGACCTTAATCCAACAAGAACAAGAGCTGAAAACCTCAAAATCAAAAGACGGGCCGCAGGAGCACCGTGCAACTCAAACACCCGCCGAGAAGTGTAAGAGTCACATCATGTTTTAGCATTTCTATTAAATATGTACTAAGACATCATTTATGGGAGATTATTTGGTGCCAATAATAAGCTTGTGCAGAAACAGACGCTTAAGGAAAGTAAAGTGATTTTAATTCTAGATTTCAAACACTTCCTTCAGGTCGTCGCGTACCTGCCGTGTCCTGTATGAAGTCAGCCAGTATATTTGCCGCCTTGTTGATCTCCTTACAGATCTGTATTTGAGAAGACACCTGTCACTGCTTTATTCTTCTCAAAAATCATTGTTGTGCACATCGTGGGTTCGTCTCTGTCGCCCTCACCTGTCCCTTGATGACCAGCTTGACAGTAAGCGTGATGAAGTCGGTGAAGAGCTTCTTCAGCCAGTTCGGCCTGACCACAAAAATGTTGACAGTCAGACACTGAGATTCATGCAGATGCTTCATTCCCACTTCTGTTACTTACTCTTTGTCTCCCTGCAGGTGCAGACGCAGCTTGTGAAAGTTCAAGTAACAGTCTGTTGTGTCTGCTGCTACCTTTCCATCACCGCAGTCTGACGGGGACACACAGGTGACAGAGGATAGCCAGTCAGTGTTTATATGATGCTTCATCGTGTTGCTGGAACAAAAGAGACTGCCACATGCTACACTAGCAGCCACATTTTAAGATGATGATGATGACATCAAACTTTCACTGTATTATTATTATTATTATAAAATACACAGACATGGTTGCTCTTGTGAGTTACTGCAGTTTTCTGTGGAGGAAAAAGTAAAATGCTACTAATAACACAGTGTGAAATACAATATAGATGTAAAGTATTAATGGAAAACAAACATAAGGCCGACAAGCTGCAACACAAACGACACACGTTAAATCCCTGCAATATTTGTGCAGCGGCGCAGTTAGACTGAGTTTGTACTTCACACAATTTTATTTTATAATTCAAGTATTTATTAGATTTTGCATTTTATAACAGCAAATACAAAGATGCAGCATCCAAAAGCAAGAAGCAAACAAAACAAAAACAAACAAAACAAAACAAAAAACAAAACAAAAACAAAACAAAACAAAAACAAAACAAAACAAAAACAGTGAGGTTTTAACAGATGTTGTATTAAGCTCAAATGTCCAAGTCAGGTAGACATGTAGGTGCAAAAATTGTCCCACTGTTCCACCGCAGCTTCCGTCACATGATGTATTTTTCCCAGCATCTTTTCGCATGCAACATTCCCAATCATTCTGTCTTTCCACATTTTAAGCGTTGGAGTATGGGAGTCCTTCCAGTGTTCCAAAATGACACGGGCACATGTTACCAATGCAGTACTTAACACTCTAAACTGGTGTTTATTTAATTGCGGCACCTCTCCTTTGTCTCCTAGTAGACATAATTTAGGTGATCTGGGTAGTTACAAAGTGTCCACCCCTGCAAATAATTCAGTACAGTGTTCCAAACTGGAAAACTAGCGGGCATTCCCAGAGGGCATGTATCAGAGTACCTTTGGCTTATTGGCATTTCCAACACAAGTCATCTCTACCAATCCCCATTCATACAGCCTTGAAGGAGTATAATAGTATCTGTTAAGAATTTTGTATTGAATAAATTCCCCCCTGGCTTCCCTAATGTTTAATCCATTGTTCGACAATATAGAATCCCATGTACCTTCATCCATTGTACGCCCTAGATCCCTTTCCCGTGCTTTCTTCACACAATTAACCTCTTCAAAAAATAACTAAAGCTTTCACCACCAGGGGGCAGCCTTTTGCTAGATTTTTAGTTTTAGTGTAGCTCTCCAAGATACCAGGGCATGCGTCTGCTGTGCCTTCATGGGTTTCTTCCCATACTAAAGGCACACGTTTGTTTAAGTGGAAGTAATATTACATGTTAGAAAGTAGACCCTGCTTGTGTCAGACTGGATCTCCTTTCACCATCAGAGCTGCCAGTACCTTCAAAAAGATCCTGGAAACGTTCACTTGGTCCATGCGGACAGTTACTGCACATCCGAGATGATAATCTCCCATCCCACCACATCCCAAAGGTGCTCTTCAGGACTGAGACCAGGTGACCGTGGAGGCCGTCTGAGTAGAGTGAAGTCATCATCATGTTTATTAAGAAACCAGTGTGCGATTATTTCAGCTTTGTGATGTGACATGGTGCGTTTTCCTTCTGGAAGCAGGCGTCAGCAGATGGCTGCACTGTGACGGGCACGGTCAGCAGGAACACTCAGGTAACCAACATGTGCCATTACAGCAACAGCACCACAAGCCTGAATCACTGATGCAAGGCAGGATGGATCCATGTGGTTTATGGCAAATTCTGACACCGACATCTGAACGTTGCAGGAGAAATGGAGGTTCCAGTCTTCTGTTGTCTAGTTTAGGTGAGCCTGTATGAACTGTCCCCTCAGTTTCCTGTTCTTAGCTGACAGGAAGGCATCCAGTGTGGTCTTCTGCTGCTGTAGCGCATCTGCTTCAGGTTCAAAGAGGCTCTTCTGCACAGCTTGGTTGTAACAAGTGGTTGGAACTTGTAACAACTGCTGGCAGCAGTTGTTACAAGTTCAAAGCAGGCTCGCCATTCTCCTCTGACCTCTCATTTTTTTGTTTTACTAAACCTTAACAATCCACTGATCATTGTATGTTTTTATGATCAGTCCTGATACATTCTTAAAGCTTTGAATACATTAATGGAGCAAGAAGATAAAGCATCAAAAAATGGAAAAAACTACCACGATGAATGTGGAACAGAACACAAACCTAACCCAGGAATGGTGACTGCTGATGGGGTGGCTTGTTGAGAGGTCAAACAAACTGGTACATGATGTACTTACAAAGTTTGGGGTTGATTCCAAGATCAATCTGAGAGTCAATCTCAAAGTCAACTGAATGTCCGAAGTTAACACTAAAGAAAAAGAAAAATACAAATGAGGTCAAAGGTCAAAGATCACAGGAAACAGGAGGGATTACTAATCCTCCCCGCCTGAGAATTAGTAATCACCCAGTCGCTGAAAATAATGTAATTCAACTAAAAAATGTTTAAAAACACCCACAAAATGCACAAAAGTCCATCTATCTGTGCTAAAAACAAAGGATTAGTGCAGTGGTTTTGCAAAGGTTAACTAAACGTTTTTCCCGTCAGACTCAAACTGCAGCAAAGCTAAACTAGCTAGTCCTAGCTGTTTAAACTCTGTGTCAAAGTTTAAAATACAACTTAAAAAAACAACCAAACAAAGAAAAACTGCTAGACTTTCAGTCATTGTTGAACTGAATCATTTCTAAAGCCCTGAAAACAAAACTACAGGAGGAAATGACATCAGATCGCTGCTGTGATCGCATCAATGAGAAATAATCATCGATTCCAAAGTGAAGACTCATTCGTTCAAATTGGAAGTTTTGGGCGTGTTGGAGTATGAAGAGCATTAGCATGAAAGAAAGTCGGTCTCCATAGAGACCCGTGTTAAAACTATAACCTGTTTTGAGCAAAACCAGGGCTGCTCTCTAATGCGAACGTGGATTTGATTTTTTATGGTTTCAATTAGCTTGTTGCTTCTCTGATCTTGTTTTAAAGGTAACAAGTGTACAGCATGTGGCTAAACTACAACCAAACACAACTGCGTCACAGTCCAGTATCCACACTTCTCATCAGACAAACAGTAAGATGATTCAGCGAGGTGATGTGCAGTAGTCTCTAAGAATCTGTAGATCAGATTATATGGTGGTGTGTGTGTGTACAAAGTGCCACTGTCGGTCACACATACTCACAGCCAGTTGCCGTATCCATACTGGATGGTGCCCTTGAACACTGCAGACACATTGCTTATCTCCATGGCGATGCCTTCACCTGGATGCAGCTCAAACGCGCTCTGACCAATCGACAGGTTGTGAATCTCCAAACTGGACGGTGAAGGACGGACACGCTTTTACACCACAGGTGTCACATATATGTTTATAGTGTGCGCGCATGCGTGCGTCTACTCACTTGTCCAGGCCGTACGTGACCTTTCCGATGAAGAGCAGGGACTTCTCCCCCTTCGTGCTCGGGTATCGGGCGTGTTGAAAAGCAGCCTCGATCACTTTGGTGGTTTTCTCATTCACTGCAAAGATAAAAGCACGTGCTGTGTTGTGATCTGTGGTGACCTAATCTGACAGATGAGCCGACGTGAATACATCCCATTAAGTAAAACTTTCAGAACTGGGTGAAAACACATCTTATTTTCCATTTAAATGTTTGCATCTTTTTGTTTATTAGCACCAAATTGCAAAACATCAGTGAGGAGAAAAGAAACTTTAACACAACCAGACGGAGGTTTGTGGCAGACAGATGTGACGTGACCTTCACGTGATGACCAACTGGATGAAATTCATGTTAAAGCTGAGAAAGTTTGCTGCTATTTCACTGCAAACTGGGAAAACTATCCGGAAACTTCCCTGAATGTATGTGTTTGAATAAAATCGTCACTCTGTTCCTGCTCTTTGGTTCCAGAAAGTCGCTGCTTGAGTGGATGATTAGATAAAATCAATAAACGGAGTCAAATAAATAGCAGGAAAAAAAAAGCATCCAAACCAGACTCACGCACGACAGCAGCGGGGTAGGTGAGCCTGCACACAGCTCCGGTGAATCTGTAGGCTGAAGCGGGGTCCTGCAGGCAGCAGTGGGATGTCCCGAAGCAGGACAGCAACGACAGCAGCAGCAGCGGGACTTTGCCGGGCATCGTGCACGAGGTGGTTTTCCCTCTCTGAGAACTGGCTGAGGTGTCGAACCTGTGGACGGTTCTGTCGGAGCACAGCAGGTGAATCCCGGTTCCCTCGGTTCTGGCTTTACTAACGGATCATCAGGAACATGGAAAACTGCTCCTGATATCTGTGCTGACAGAGAAAGACAAGTCTTGTGCTTCAGACTCGTTGAAAGGACAAACACTGACTCAGGTCCGTCCCCGTTAAAGTAAACTGATCAAAGTCCAACCTGTCCTATCACCTCAGGTATGAGCACAGACTCTGGAGTTTTGAACTCTTCAGCAGGACAAAGAATGCATCCCTTTCTTTTCAAACGGTGACAAAACAAGAAGCAGAAGGCAACACTGCCTGCATACGTACCCCACAAAGACGCCTTAAAAGTGAGCAAAAGGACGCGGAGCCTCTGATTCCAGCCTTTCCTCCTCTCATCAGGGGACTAACATTCAGGGCAGCGTTCCTGAATAAATGCAGGGTCACAATGAAACAGGAGCTCCCTGTAAGAGGAGACGAAAGGGGAGGTACAGCTGACGGAGCCTGGACGTAACAACAAAGGGGGCACTGATCTAGCTGGGCCTTAACAGGAATCAATAAGTGTGGGTGTTTCATGTGTGATGACATCAGCTGACTTTATTGATTGGTTCTTCCACTCTAAAAACACGAGTGTGAGACGAGAGGCTGTGGGAGGCACAAGTTCACCAAACCTGGACAAAGGCAGCTTGCTCTCAGCTGCTGCAGATGATTGGTCCGGTGACACGAAGCTGCTTATTGCTCTGATCCTGAAAGGTTCTCCACACTGCAGGTACTCCTGAGCTCTGAAACCAAGTGTCAAGCAAAACATCTACATGAATGAAGAAACGTCGCTCAGCAGTTTATCTTTCTGTGCTTGTGCTATCAGCACATGAACATGAGCTCACTGCATGAGGATCCAGCGTGGCTGTCTGTAGCTTCCTGTCCTGCACAGCCTAACTCCAGCAGGTGGATGAGCTACTTCCTTGCTCCAGTTTGCTTCCCACACGTTACCTGTTTACACCGAGGGAGGAGGCTGGAGCAGAACACTCTGGAGGCGGAGCTACAACATGCATTTTCTGGACACTTATTCATCAGCTACAATAACACCATATGGAAAAAGAAGACTGCCCCCTGGTGGTGAAAGGTTTGACTTTGCTTGCTTTTCCTGTTACCAGGACATTTTGCACTACCTAAATAATTATTTCTGACTTCTAATGCAATAACCTGTATTTGTATCTGATTATATTTTAATTTCAAAAGGAAATACACTAAAAGTCATTTAATAACAGGAGGCTTACACCTCTTGGATGCAGGCAGCAAACTTTTAGAGAGCAGCCAAACTTTGCATTGGCCTGTTTTTAACTAGTGGATTCTACTTTGTATTAATTATTTGCATTCGGCTCAAGATAACCTGCAAATATAACTGTTAGCTTGCTGTGCTGGACCTATAATTTCAGTGTATTTGTACTGTGACTGTGCCTGCAGGCAGCACATGCAGTGGGGAGACTCATCAAACTCAAACATCAGAAGAAACAAATCCACAAAATAAGGAATCATTAAAGTTAAGAATATTTATTGCATCCATTACTGGAAAACACTTCACTGTACAGCATTCATCCATTTGTAATGGAAAGATGATTAACAAAGAAATTTCCAATCACACACTGTGACCCACGAGCGAGCGTCGTCCCCTCACAGGGAACCGGAGTGCTAACACCCGGGCTTAAGCGCTAAGCAAACTAGACTGGATTACAGGAAGGGCTGTGACCTTTAACCTCTGCTAAAAGCTGCTTCTTTTCAGAGGCATTGTTATGATATTAACATCTGTTTATTCTCTGCTGAGGACCAAAGAAAAAACCCAAAGCAAGCACAGCTGATGAACTGAGAGCAGATGGGCAGGTACAGCAGGAACGCTCCACATTTCAGTTTCACATCGAGTCACACTTTAAAACGAAACGTTGTCCAGTCTCTGACAGTAAAAGCAACTCAGCATTAATAGAAATCACAACCTCTCTTTGCATAAGATACATGTTATAAAGTGCTTCGTGTACATACAATAGAATTACAAAACTTATTTTAAACTGCACCATCACTGTTTTACAGATTGATTTCAAATTGTATTTGGTCACAATTGCCACTCATGAAAATAACATGAGGAGTAAAGTGTCGTTTTCACTTGTGTTAATGTGGATGTTTGGACAAACCTTCAGTTTGTTTCTGATTAACTATAAAAAGTGTAAGGAAGCAAATAAAGCTCCCTGAATATGAATAACAGAAATCCTTATATATATAATTTTGAGGACTCTGATTTTAAAAATTCAATGCGAATAAGTTTAGCCTCTTTTGGAAGAGGCGAACGTTTCAGTGCGATTGAGTGTTACAGACACCCGTGCACCCACGCGTCCTCGGATGAGCCGAATACTGATTCACGCGGTGACCACGGCGTGGACGTGATTTTAAATCAGAAGGCATGTGGATGTAAACGTCGTTACATGAAGAGCGTTTTAGGCACAACAGTTTCAGCTTTCAGGAGGATTTTCGGCACCTGCTGCCACTTTGTGCTTAATGGGCAAAAGGAGGGACTGATCAGGGTGGGGGGGTGTATGTGGTCAGGTCAGCTGGGATCTTGTTGGAGGATTTATTAATATATTTTCAGGTCTTACATCTTTTGATTCTGTCCACATTTTTTGGCAGTTCTTGGGAATCTTGCTGGTGTGGTTTGCTTCCCGCTCACTTGAAAGATCAAAGTCACAGGAACTCGGAGCACTGAGGTGCAGCGCTCTGTCTGCGTCCATTTATTAGTCGGTAAACGCCTTCCACCCACGCTTCAAGAAACATCTCCAGAGATGACAGAAGAGCGGGAACTGTCTGCAATCAGTCCTCCGTCCCAGATGTTGAGTTAGGCCACAGCCTGAGCGGCCTCGGGTACGAGGGAGGAGAAGAAGGTTTTGAAGAAAACCCAGGCCGTCCACATGACGGACACTCGGTGAGGAGGCACCAACACCGCTGTCATCGTTCCCTCTGATCCTTCAGCTGCTGGTTCATCCTGCTGTCTGTCGGCGTGCTCACCTGCCTGAGGAGACACACGTCACACATGCAGCACTTAATTCACCCACTACAGCAAACATCAGGGCCTGTGTGCAGGTTAGAGACTCGACCTGATCCTGGTCTCTCTGCTAGCTCATTTCAAAAACATACTCTTTTCTCAGTGTGCAGCATTTAGCTGGAGTTTCATCAAATGTAGGAAAAAGTGGACAAGAGAGAAAAATGATGAGTTTCTTACTGGATTCAGGTTTGGGTTCCTGTTCTGGTTCTGCTGGTTTTCGGGGGGCTGCAGCTGGTTGGGTTCTGGGACCTGCACTCTCCTTCTGAAGGGAAACCAGCCGACGGTGTGTCTGGAAAACAAGGCAGGAAGTTCAGGGGTTACAAGGAAAAGCTAAGATTAGGCTTCAAACTTTCCTTTTTGCTAAAGCATATAGTTAGGGCTGGACCAGGTGACCCTGAATCCTCCCTTAGTTATGCTGCAATAGACGTAGGCTGCCGGGGATTCCCATGATGCATTGAGTTTTTCCTTTCCAGTCACCTTTCTCACTCACTATGTGTTAACAGACCTCTCTGCATTGAATCATATCTGTTATTAACCTCTGTGTCTCTTCCACAGCATGTCTTTATCCTGTCTTCCTTCTCTCACCCCAACCAATCACAGCAGATGGCCCCGCCCCTCCCTGAGCCTGGTTCTGCTGGAGGTTTCTTCCTGTTAAAAGGGAGTTTTTCCTTCCCACTGTCGCCAAAGTGCTGCTCATAGGGGGTCATATGATTGTTGGGTTTTTCTCTGTATCTATGAAGCGCATTGAGGCGCCATTTGTTGTGATTTGGCGCTATATAAATAAAATTGAATTGAATTGAATTGAATAGATTACATGTTAATGTTTTGTCAGTACCCTTATTTCATTGTGTTACATTTCACCCCAGGATATGTTACAACTAACCCAGACTATGGGGTTAATTGTAACATTTCACTCTTTGTGTTTGAGACCATACCATGCAATGGGTAATTGTGCTGCAGAGAAAATAGCTGCACTATTTAATAGCAGAGACGTGTAAATACTTTGCATTACATTTTGAATCTACTACCTTAAAAGAGCTCCAATTTACATATATATGTCCTATCACCTTAAATCTCCACTCAAAGACGAGTATCTGTGACAGTGTATAAACCAGGGGTCGGCAACCTGCGGCTCCGGAGCCGCATGCAGCTCTTTAGTCCTTATATTGCAGCTCCGGGTGGTTTGGGAAAATAAATTAAAGTATTTAGCTGAAGTGTATTTTATGTATGTTAGTTCTTTTTTAACTTGTAGTTCTAAATTGGAAGATTATTGTGATATTGAAATATAAAAATACAATTATATTCTTTTATTTTTTTCATTGCTCAAAATAAGCGTCACACTCGCGGAAGCCGGTGTACCCGCCAAAACGCCGTGCATTTATCGAGACTTTATCGGTAGGCCAATTGTGGACTTTCGGATCCACATAATGTCAGCAGCTGTTCTCCACCGTGAACTATGTTAAAACAAACACGCTCACGCCTCACAGACGACAGCTTACAGTCCTGTAAAGATGAAAGTGACTTCGTACAGCCTGATCTGCAGACGCTGTGCGCAGAGGTTCAGGAGCAGAAGTCCCGTTGTAAACATATCACGGCAGACCCGACGATGTTTCCATGAACACGCTTTTCACACACGGTTGCTGACGCATACAGCCGGCTGTAGCTTTGCAGCTCACAGCCCGACACACACCAACACAACAGCATAGATCGCACAGACGTTAAGGCGGCGAGGCGTGATGGTGCGTCCGCCTCCCCTGCAGCGGCGCTGCAGACCACGCCCCGCCACACACATTAACCAGGTAAAATACATATTTAGGCAGAATTTTGCAAATATCTACTTTTCATTTTTTAGCAGCAAAGTGCTTTTTTTCCAATTATTTTCAGGTCAGGTCAAGGCTCCAAAAGCCCAAAGGAGATATAACAGTTTGTGTTTGCTGGATCATTTTAGTTCAGCTGGGTGTCTTAAGAGTTCAAAATGTGTTAATTACATAAATAAAATGTAATTTTCTCTGTAGCACTTCATGGATTTCATAAGCAACACATCTTAGTTGTTCACACAAAGCATAAAGGTAAAAACAATATATACAGTGTTATCTTCATTTTAGATGTCAACATGTATTTGCGGCTCCCAGTGGGTCCGTTTGCGTGGAAACCGGCTCCAAATGGCTCTTTGGATGCGAAAGGTTGCCGACCCCTGATATATACAGATGTATTATATATATAAGAGACAAATATTGTTCGTTTAATATGTTGGCATCATTACATTTGGCTCAAAGCTTATATATATGTGTAAAAAGAAAATGTACAAGCTGTGATAACTGTGTCTGATAGAATGAAGAGTAGACTGATATATGAAATATTCCTTTATTGGGTGAGAAAATCAGACCATGTCATAACTGCTTTAAGTCACACAGAATAGATATCAGAGCCTTAAACAGGCTGACTTCTGCTAAATGGGTCAAACTGGGCAGAAAGTCTACAAACACATAACATCCTTATAGAATATGATGTAACACTATAGATCAACTTAGCTCAGAATATATGAAGCATATAAACAATTACAGCAATATGATGCAACAAACACAGCAGTGGGTCCCTCAGTCTGTCCTCACTCTGGACACTTGCAGTCGTCACACATGGAAATCAAATGTGTGATAAGCTGCAGGATTCAAACACAAGTGTAACTTATAAACACATGTTCATCCTTTTATTCCACAATCAGAGAGAAAGAAACAGAGAGAGAGTGCAGGACAGACACACAGGTGACAGTCTCAGGTGTACACACTGCTACAAACAGGAGGATTTAGTGTTTGTGTTATTACCAGTGCTGAACAAGAAGAGTTCCAGATGGTACAGTGGACACGTGTGTGACTCTGTGATTAAAGCATCTTTCTTTCAGCTTAACGAGTGAACCGTCAGCTCGTTCAAACACACGTTAAAGTCCGTTTGGCTCGACACCACCGAACAGAGGCAGCAATATAACAGAGCTAACATTAACAGTGCAGTGGATCCTGCTTGTGCCGTGATATTCAGGACTGCAAACAAAGCATTCACTTCGTCACGTCGCTGGGACGTAATCGGCCTTAAAATGCGTCCTTGAAGGATGCAGCCCCTGAGTTGGGAGATAGCCAATATACATGCCGAGGGCGGGGAACTCCAGGCCTCGAGGGTCCTGCAGGTTTTAGATGTGTCCTTGATCCAACACAGCTGATTTAAATGGCTAAATGGCCTCCTCAACATGTCTTGAAGTTCTCCAGAAGTCTGCTAATGAATTAGTCATTTGATTCAGCGACCCAGGGTGAGACCTACAACCTGCAGGACACTTGAGCCCTGGCGGTCCCCACCCCTGCTCCAGAAGTCTGCTAATGAATTAGCAGACTTCTGGTACAGCCATTCTATTGGCTGTACCTTCATGATGTCAACAATGACGTGCATGCAGCGCAGGTATCACCTCCAACTGTGCAGCCTTACTGGGTTTGCTGTGAAATATTTAAAGAGATCAAATATTTTTCCTCTTAATGGAAAGCATCACAAAGTCAAGGAGTGTCTCAAAGGCTGAGACGAGCTGAGGCACGAGTGCAGGGATCATTAACCGACAGACCGAAGCAAAAGGACGATTTTAGTATCTGTTCAAAAAAGAAACTGAGATCCAAGCGTGCACGACGCCTCCAACTGACATAATTGCTCGTTATTACCTTCAGATTACCAACACACACCACAGGAACGTCTTTTCACTGAGGGCCACTTCCTGTGTGTATGAAGCAAACAGACTGCAGGTCTGCTCAGATGTGATTGGCTGGAAACACATGGGGGCACATGGCCCCGCCCCTCCCTAAACCTGGTTCTGCAGGAGTCAAACTGAACTGAACAAACAGCATTAAAACATAAAACACAGATGATTAGAGCTTACAGCCAAAGCCAGTGCAGAACTCTGCAGGGCCAAAAAACCTGTAGCTGTGCAGTGATGTAGGTCAACGTTACCTGCTGCTTTGACAGTGGTATTTCCTGCTTTTGCTCGTGCTATCTGTAGATGCTGAACACCAGCTCACAGCTCATCGGTCTTAACATAATAAACAGATTTAACACAGGTTGCTAGACCCAGTGTTGGGAAGGTTACTTTTAAAATGTATTCCATTACAGATTACAGAATACATGCCCCAAAATGTATTCTGTAACGTATTCTGTTACGTTACTCAATGAGAGTAACGTATCCTGAATACTTTGGATTACTTAATATATTATCATGCTGTTTACAACTACATGAATGTACTATTGCTGTGATTATTACTGTTACTGAAGGTCCGCGGCTCCGAACCGTAGTAAAGGGACCTCTGGCTAATACGGTGGGTTCTGTGTCGGCTCGTAGCCGAAAACTAGCTTTACTTTGTCGTCTGGGTCAACTTTGCTAGCAGAGACAGAGAGAGGCGTTGAAAGGCTGCTCCAACGGAACTTATTGTTTTTGGAGGAAAACACGAACACGGTGTACAGTCGAGTCTTAATATCTTACTTACAACTGGGCTCGTCAGGCTCTCTTCTTGGCTGCAGTGGTTATTATTATATTTACATGCTTCCAGCTCCCGTTTTTGCTCGATGACAGCTCGTACTTTTCCTTTTTCTCCCTCCCTCGCTCACAGAAACATAACGTGTATGGCAGTCCATTCTCCCTGCAGCACGGACTACACTGCCCATGATGCTACATTCTTTAGAGCTATACCTGTAGCATTCTGCCTGTTAGCTTAGCACAACAACAACAACAGGCGCTCTCTCACCCAGGAAACACGCAGAGAGAGCGTCGCCCTGTAACCATGGCAACCGTAACGCTGCCACCTGGAACAACAGAACGTAGCTGTCAAACAAAACCCAAACAGTCCTGACCCGCCACAATATGAAACAGGGAAGTACCGCCGTGTAATCCATTTATTTCAACAAAGTAACTGTATTCTAAATACCACCTTTTTAAACGGTAACTGTAACGGAATACAGTTACTCATATTTTGTATTTTAAATACGTAACGGCGGTACATGTATTCAGTTACTAGGCCTGTATGCTAACACAGTTATTTCAGATAAATCACCCTGAAAAGCCCCAGGAATCCTTCATCCAGTAAATCTGCTGCCTCTCTAACTTTGTCTTCCTCAAATTTTTGTTTTTTAGATGTGATTATCCTTGACGGTTGTCTCCTGGTGCACCTCTGCACTGCTTCCACTCTGCCTTCTATTTTCTCATTTTATGTTTTGATTTGATTCTTCTCTGAAAGCACTTGCCTCTTCTGTTCTATGCTCAAGTGCTTTCATCTAACATTCACACTCAGATGGATGCATTGGAGCAACGTGGGTTGGCCAACCAACCTTCCAGTTTGAAGATGACCTGCTCTGCCTTCTGAGCTACAGCCGCTGCATCCTGCAGCACGTTACAGGAGTTGCAGGAATTTCATGCAAGAACTGGCCGTGTACTACACGTGATGACCCTTCTTCATGGTGTTCTTCACATTCAGGCTTTAGACTATGGTGGCATGTCAGAGCTGCCTGATCCTTCCAGAAACTGAAGGAAGACTGTATCATAAGAGGAGAGGAGATTAAAAAATGGACGGAGAGGAACCAAAGACAACAAATAAGGGAGGACTTCTTGACCACATGGCGTATGTCGAGGAACCAGCATCCTCCTCGTTGAACGCTGGTACAGGCAGGAATAAACATGCACCATAAATTCTACTAACAGAAAAGACTCTTATTCTGTTAATGCACAGCAGAAGCAACCTGTTGATTCAAAGGTTTCATTTAGACATTGGCTGCTTTTTCACTCATTTTCAATCCGGTCCTTGTACCTGACCATTTTCACAGGAATGCTGTGTTCGTTAACCCACTTAACACTGACCTGTGAATCATTCAAGCACAAGAAGGCTCCTAACTGAAGAGGTAAAACTGTGTTGCATCCATAACAGACAACTTAACAAAAGAGCGATTTTCAGTGATTTCTCCGAACACTTTACCAGCAGAAAAAACATCATTTGTCCTCATTCTTATAGTTCAATCTAAAAAAATCTTAAAGATCTACATTTCTGCACAAAGAGAGAAGAGTTTCACTTTCTAACTTTAAGTCTTATTACTGGACCATCGACATAAAGCTCATTAAATGTGTTTACCAAACTATAAAAGTCATAAATGACTTCAAACATAGTTTATTTGAGCACTGAAGCATGATATATTGCAATAAACGTGAAAATTCTTTTTGAAAAGATTTTCAAACTTGGTAAATGAAGTGCTGTCTTTCAAGGTCAAAATTAAAATGATGAGAGCAAAACGGTAGCCAAACGGTAGCTTTGCTTTTAATCTGCAAATCAAACATTTACGCTACAGGACAGAGCCATTTATGTTACGGCTGTAGTAAAACCATACTCATGTGCGTCTGTTTAGGTGAATTTGAAGCCAGATATATGCAGCAGAACAGACTCGGAAAAGGAGGGTGTGGAGCAGTGTTTCGGCTAAAATGTCCCTTTTCAGGAAGTATTACCAGGTGTGATCAGGAATAGGTGCAAATGTCTGCGTGTTTCCCTCCTGCAATGATGCCATACTGAGAGGATGCTGACCAACACTGTGGCTAATATACTATATACTATTGTAGTTAGATTTCAGTTCACAAAATCATTTGAGTTTTCATTTTTTTTCAAAAGCTGGAGATCTGCTATTTTCCTCTGACACAAATTTATGCAAAGTTCAATCAAATATAACTTTTTTTTTCATTAAAGTATTTAAACCTTATAATATCTCTTGGGTTCATGTAGCTGGAAGTTCACAGTGATCAGCACCAGGTGGCACTGTGGGACAACAGTTATTGCAACATCGCTACTCTGCACTCGTCATATGTTGCCAGGACAAGTTTCTTCTTCTTCTTGTAATTTTCCAAAAACTGCAGCCAACAGTTTCTCCAGCAATGCCATTGTCCAACTTCATCTGTCATCAGCATGATATTTTGCCTCCTTTGAACAAGACTTTACTGCATGTGTGCAACTGCAAAATCCACCATCCAAAAATGTCTGAAATTGTATCCTGTTATAAAATCTAGTGTTGGTTGTTATTGCCGACACATTTAACATCAAGTGCAAATGACGAAGAGTCACTTTTATGTTAAGATAATTTGCACATCCCATGAATATTCTTTGAATATACAACGGTAAAACACATTGTTAGGAATTTTATTCAAACCCAAATACATTCTCTCCTTTTAGCTCTTACCATCTGCCAGTTGTTCTCTTAAAGTTGCACTGTGTTAAATCTCAACATGGGATGGGAGCGATAAGACAGCAGTCAATGAGTAATGCTGCCTCTCCTAGTTCAAGTGCATAATTTTAGCTAACTGCAGTGACCGCTATGAGACAAACATGTTTTAGTCGGTTAAAATCTATCACAACATGTCCCAAACACTTCATTTTGACTGTTCCCCACAACTGCCACGGCCGGCCAGTTACTGTTTGAACCGAATCCAGCTCTGTCCCGAGGTTTTTCTCACTCATGTCTGCCGTTTACCTCAGCAGCCGCCTTTATTTACTCTACAGGAGTCTTTCAAACTTAGTGAAACGAGTCTGATGCGAGTCAGCGAGTCAGAGAAGCTCACAGCAGCGATAATGAGGCTGATTGTTGCGGCTATGCTGATGTTTTCTGTCTGTAATCGCTGCTGTTTTTGTTGGTGTTAGCTTCTGTTAGACGACATAAGGTAGTGAATACATTTGCGTACCTGAGAACGTAATCAAGCTGAGTGTGAGAAAAGAGAGGGGGACTTTTAGGACACTTGTAACCTGCGGTTGTTGTTTGGCCAACTGTTGTCAACTCCGGGGAATAAATGATGCATGTTTTCATGTGTTGCCTTTAGTTCAGGAGATGAGACGACACGAGGAGCAAGAGGATGACATATTTTTAAGATGTTGGTGGCAGTGTCCCTTTCCTGTTTTCATTTCTTTGGTAAAAATGTTAAAAATGTCAAAAATCCCATTGATGCGAGATCACATCACATTCATTTGGAGTATTTGCAGACTGCTGATTTGGGAATACTGATAACTAACCTCTGGTGATGAATGCTCCAAAGAGAGCGAGCTGACCCACATAAATGATGCACACCATAATATGAACCAAACACATGTAAACAGGCTCCCACTGTGTCGCACAACACTTTATATAATCAACTGTCAGAACTGCAGTGCAGCTTACTAATGGTAAAGAAGCACCACGCAGTTGAGTTTCACGTTTATGGAGAGGTTTTATTGTCCTAACTTCCAATTGTAGGATCGGCTTTAAGCTGCAAACTCTCAATTCGTTGTTATGGAAATTGATACATTGTAGCTGTGTCATCAAACAGAGCTGCCGTTATTGGCAACATGTTGACGCTGGCTAAGGTGATCTTGATTTTGAACAGTGCGTCTGGCTGTAGCTGGGCTGCTCTGAGCCAAGTATGACTCATCACTGCCTCCCTCGTCTCCCTCGTCTCGGCCTCCATTATCTCAATGAACATTATCCATTAATCTGTCGCGCCCCTACTGTGCCAAACACTCTGCGGCATTCAAGCAGGAAGAACACAAAAGAACGTAAAAGTAAATCAAGCAAAGTAGTGAATGATCATCATATCTTAAAGACCTCATGCTACATCACTTTAGTTATATAAAGGGATAAAAATAATGTTTCCTGGGATGCAATTGACAATCTTCTAACTGGGAAATCCCACTTTCTGCTTTTAATAATTCAAACTTTCCTGACCCTCCGTTCTACAGGCTCGGGCTGCTGGGGGACTTCCCATAGTGCAACTACTGCATATCATGAACCTTCGTCATCTCTCTCCTTTGGTTGGTATTTCATCCATGACCTCTCTGCCCCTCTTTTCTCTGTTCATTTTCTTATCTGTTCCCATCGCCTCCCCCCTCCTTAAACCTGGTTCTTCCTTCCCACTATCACCAAATGCTTGCTCTTCTGGATCTTTTGTACTTTGTATTTATTGCTCATTAGTCCTTTTTTTTTTTTTTTGCAACAACATATCAAACCTGACAGAAACATAAATGTGGTCATACCAATTCATCTACCTGAGCACGTTTAAAAACACATGTTGTTGTTTCCTGTATTCAGACTTAGCAAGTACGTCTGTACATTTTCATGCCTGATACTACTGGTGCTTGGCTGTTACAATAATTATTGGAACATTTGAGATAATGTGATAATTTTTC
The DNA here is from genome assembly GCF_056152115.1 of Neolamprologus brichardi. NCBI lineage: Eukaryota > Metazoa > Chordata > Actinopteri > Cichliformes > Cichlidae > Neolamprologus > Neolamprologus brichardi. The sequence continues at coordinate 67,496,485 of NC_142110.1, forward strand.
TCTTTTTAAAAAGTACGACCATTTTTTATATATACAAGTTTACATATGGTGGCTGGTGTATTTTTGATTTGTGTCCTCTTTATCTGACCCAGCTGCATGAAATCTAAAATATAAGATGAAATGTGTGTGGATCACTGAAATCTGTGAATCTCATCCTCCCTGGACCAAAGTGAATATCGAGCCATTTTGTAACTTTATTGCACAAAGTCTTCGTTGCCACCCCAGCTTCAGATGCCAAATGATAAACCACAGGTCACAACTTGTTAAATATTGTAAATACGGAGTTAAGAGCAACACAGTTATGTGATTACAAATTGAAATGCCTTGCTGTCACTAATGGATACTGTTTCAGAATAACTTATAAATGTTGATTGCAAATAATGAAAGCGTTTGAATCAATGTCTTGTATCACCATCAGAGATGGGCAGTAAAGCGTTACTGTAATCCGATTACTTTTTTCAAGTAACGAGTAAAGTAAGGGATTACTATTGCAAAAACGGTAATTAGATTACCGTTACTTTCCCGTAGGAACGCTGCGTTACTGCGTTACTAAAACCGTGATTTTTTGCGAGAATGTCTCATGACAGTGACGTAAGCGAGTGCGACGTTGGTGACAACAGCTGTGTGCAGATCAACAATGGATCATATATCGAGTGCAGAGAGAGTATGAGCGTGCAGCGTTTAAAGCGTGGAAGTACTGACCTTACTTTGAGTTTGATTCCATAAAAAGTGACAAAAACATTAGTGTCCGTTGTGCGTGGGAAGAAAACTTCTTTTTACAGCGAAAAAAACCCCTAAACTTCCAAACAAGCAGCGAGTAGCTACGACGTAATGGGAAACTCACAGAGAAACTCGGATTCTTCCACTGACCGCTGCACACCTGCACCAGGGTAACCCTCCGCCTACCCCACTCCTGCTTTACAGGTGAAAATAGAGCAACAGGACCGCTAGTCTGTGACTTTATTTATTTTCTGCTGTGTTTTACTTGCATCTATTTGAAAGACTGAGTGTAAACACAAAAAATATTTTATTTTATGTGCTGGAATGTGCAGAAAATAGGTTTAAATGTTAAACTAATTTCTTCCAGTCAGAGAATGTTGCATATAATTAAATTTTTGCTTGATGCATAAAGTTAAAAGATTAAAACTAATAAAACAAGTTTTAAAAAGAGACTTTTCCATTTGATTACATTTTGTATGATGATTATGCAGAAAAAGTAGAATTGGGCTGAAAGATCTATCGCTTTATCACCTATTCAGGTTGTAAATCGTGTTTTTAAAAAGTAATTAATTACTTTTGAAAATAAGTAATCAGTAAAATAACATGATTACTTTTTTGGGGAAGTAATCAGTAATTAGTTACTATTACTTTTTTTGAGTAACTTGACCAACACTGATCACCATCCATAAAATGTTTAATGTGTCTCTTTACAGACTCTTCAGAAATTCACTTTTATTCATATAGCGCCAAATCACAATAAGGTAAAGACCCTACAATAAGAGAACACCCAACAATGATATGATCCCAGAATAATTAAGTTGCACTAACTTAGTTATCTTAAGTAAGCTTGACTTAGTTTTTTTGAGGCAACAAGTTTGCACAGTGTTTTTTTAAGTTTTGGGAACTAGAACTGGAATAACTTGTTTTTAACAGGAAGAAACCAGGAGAACCAGGCTCAGGGAGGGGCGGGGCATCTGCTGCGACTGTATTCACAGTATTGTGCACTTACCACAACATGACTGGACTGGAAAATTAGAACACAGTGAAGCCATTGTGATGTAATGAGGAAACAGATACTGTGTTGGTTTCCATTCAATTTGATGAATGATCACTTAACATGCACGACACCAATTTTTGGTATTTTTAACCCAGCATAACAGAGCTTCAGAGGCCAATCATATTAACCGAAACTGCGTATCCAAACAAGCACCAGAGTCAGCTGTTTTCTCATTTAACTTTTATTTGTGCAAAGCAGTAAATTTACAGCCAAAGTCATTTCTGTGTATCCAGTATAGCTGCATAGATAGCAAAGGTTATCGCTACGAGCCACGTGACAGCGTAGGTGGGGCTGCTCTTCACAGAAAACAACATCTTTATATAAAAAAGGTGGATTGAATCAACACAAAGTACATTTACAGTAACAACAGTAATGTAAAAGGTTTTCATTAGTTATAGTTATGTTTTCTATATAGTTTAGTGAATAGTGCCAAACAGAAACAGGAGTGAAGGATTTTGTTCCCCTGCAAGGGTTTAATTACAGTTGGATTAGAAGAACCAATTAAAGACTCATTTTAGTTCCTTTGGTCCAAAATGTGCATAAAACCTAAAGTAACGAGTACAGAATGTTAAATACTTGTTGTGATGTTGGTTTTTTAATATGGAATGTAAGAACACAGAAAACATCACAATACTGAGAGACAGCATGTACAGCAATGAAAGGTCAGGGCAAATTTCAACTTCAAGTAAAGATGGAGTACAAGACAAGATCGAGAAAACAGAAAAACAAGTACTGTAACGCTTTAAATTTGAATATTTATCGAGTATAATCCACAGCTCGCAGACCTTAAGTCTCATTGTATCAAAATTTCACTACACCTAAAAAAAGAAAATATAATAACTGTACAAAAGTACACCTGCATGTAAAATAAAGTCACAGTTCGTCACCTCCTAAAACTGTCCTCAAAAGTGCCACAGTAGACATTCAAACACCTCTGCATGCTTCTGCCGTCAAATGTTTAGTGTAGAGAAAAGTTTCGTTTCCCTCCACGGGGAAACGCAGCATTCGCTAGGGTCACATTTTCAGTTTGGCTGCTTCCACGGCGCCTTTGTTTAGCTGTACGACTTTCATTTGTAGAGGCACGATCACATTTTTCAAATCTGGGGTCACAGTAGATCTAACAGAAGAATCCTCGGGGATGGGACAATCACATTTTGGACTGGCTTTTGGTAAACGCCCACATCCCAACAGAGATTTTACAATCACACTTATTGATGCTGCATACAGTCTAGTTAACAAGGTCACTAAGGACAGCCATCAACCCCAACCACCAAGTCCCTTTCGACCAGTCTAGGCTTAGCTTTTGTTTTGGGCACATGTGAGGTCTAACTAATCCTCAGTGATGATCTGAAACCTCGTTTGTGTTTAACTTTAAACTAAAAAGTGTTGGGATTCAGCGAAGCGAGAATAATCGTTTTAACTGACGTGCATTAAAAACTATTTCCATTTTTTTCTTATTGCTTTTCTCCAAAACCCTCATACCGAGGGCTGGAGTCATCACCACCGCCGATGACACCTCCTTTACATTTTCAGAAACTGGATTTAGATTAGGTCTCATACATTTTAGGATTGAAAGGTATAAATCTGTTAGAAGGATTATCTTTCTACAAAAAGGTCAACGTCTACAACGGGGTGGGCTTTGATTAAACCCAACGCTGACGCCTAAGCCTAGACAGGTGGCCGACGACCTGATGGATATTAAAAGGTTAATAAAGTCGATATACTAAGAGTTGGTAACGAGGTCGAAAGCGATATCAGCAGGAGTCCTTGTGTTACATTAATAGTGTATATTGATTAGCAGGCACTGCTATGCCCATGGTACCAATTAAAGTATGAAGAGGTACAGAAATAACAGGAATGTCATTTAAAGAAAAATGATGCCCCACCACTGATTGGTATGCAACAGCAAAATACTGCAATGATGCAATTACAACTAATCAGGGTGAGGTAGAACTTAGCTGGTCTCAGGATGTCTGCATGATCTCTTTGTGCCACGATATCAAACCTCTATATCACCACCTAAAAGTAGCACCTCAGAGGGAAGCTTGGCATACACAGTGTTTGTCTGCTGCACTGCTGCATTTCTACCCTCACTCAAACAGACAGTGGCCATAATGTGCGCTTGGACGTGACTCGCATCAGTGACTCAGCTCTTGGAAACAGAGCGCTCTCGGTCTTAACTAAATGCCCCTTCAACAGCAGTCCAGTAATTTATGCAAAGTTTGACTTTGCAGCAACACGTGACCGTCAGCATCATTACTCTGGATTACGGCTACAATGATGAGGCAGCATGGCAGCAGGCACTTGGGCCAAAACACCAGTGACATCACCAACGAATCCATCACCACAATAAGGAGCCATTGTTGTGTGTTCAGTGTGAAGCTTTCTTCAATGCGGCAACAACATCTGGTTCCCAACAGACGGTTTAGCAGCCAGGCTCAATCAGACAACACAACGTGTGCAGCTGTCACAGTGATCCATAATAATAATGATAACATGAAACCACCACACCTTAGTCCCTTAAACAGTTAAGTGAAGTCACAGGACTATAAGTAAGTAAGCTACAATGTGTCCAGTTGTAAGGAAGATACCTGACGCCGACTTGTTGAGGCTACCCCAGAAAAATATTCACATGTTTATAATTCAAAATAACTGTGTTTGCCCTGGCCTGGAGATAATGTCAAACACACACAAAAAAGAAAATGAAACAAACATCAAGTGGGAAGAAAGTGGAACCTGTTAATCCATCAGCCCACCAGTAGCAGACAGAACCAGGCTACTGGGAGCTCTGGGAGAAAAGCTGAGGTTCTGATTCTTTCCCACACAGCAGACACATACTGTACATACACACTGATGCAATGCTAACACTTCTGAGCTAGCCACGCTCTCAGAACGTTCATGTTAGTGATATGGTTCAAACTGGGCCGAAACAAACGTCTGACCAGCGATGAAGGTTAGTGCGAGTCGATGTGTTTCCTCTGTTTTGTTTTGGGGGGGTTTTGGCCTTCAGTTACGCCATGTAAACTTTGAGCTGCAATGATTGTGGGGCATATTCGAAGCACCTACTAGCCACGTGATCAAGGTTTGGCTTTGGTCAACACAACACCAACAGTAGCCAGCAAATACCAGCAAGGCAGGGAGTGTAAGTAAAGCGTAGAAACTTCATCAGCCCGTGGGTCCTTGACGTTTTGGCTGAACGTGCTGTCAGAATACTGAATCATCTCGCCTCCTTTACACAGCCCAGGTCTTCTTCTGCTGGAAGTAGGCGTCAAACCTGGCCTGTGCGTACTCCTACAACACAGGTAAGCACAAATGAATATGTGGGAGCAAGGGCTTGTTTTAATTAGGGCTGCCACAAACGATTATTTTGATAGTCGACAAGTCAGATCATGCATTCATTGGACGTAAAACGTAAATCTTATTGCACCAGCAGCATCTGCTCTTATACAACTATCATTAGCTTACAGCTTTAAGTGTTTAAGGTCTGTGCTAACTAAAAATAAAGACAAGATGATAGTTTATTAAATTTTAATGACATTTGCAGATTGTTTCGGTGAAGTTTAATAAACTCCTTGCTATCTAAAATATAACAGGACACCGGAGTAAATTCTCGAGCATCTCACACTTCTGATAATCAGCTGTCTGCTTGATGTTTATTCAGCTGTGTAAAAACTATAACTTTGATCTCAGCCAAACCGATTTACTCAGGAACAAATAAAATACTAAAAAAAGCCAAACAATAACATTTTTAAGTTATCTAAGTGACTTGTATATCATGTTTAACCTGAGTAGCGAAAGACGGCGGTGGGTTTGAAAACGATTTGCCCCCGGAGCCTTGCCCCCGGCTAGCTATCGAGCTAGTGGCTAACAGACGTCTCTGAAAACGTCGGAGCGCTTTTGAAAATATGTGGTGTCTTGATAAACTGAGCAGATATTTGAGGTTTACACAGCTACATTCTCGCCTGAAAATATGTTAAACGTTTATTTTGTGACCCAGAAAGAATAATAAGAGTAATATTAAAACTAACTAGCTGCCGCCATTGTTGGAAACTGAGCTGGGCTGCGCTGCTTCTTCTTCTTCTTCGGGGTTTAACGGCAGCTGGCATCCTTGTACATGCAGTGCTGCCATCTTCTGTTTCAGTCCGTTATTACACTCTTAAATCCTACTACTTATTCCTGCGTCTTTTGTGATCTTACAAAGCTTCAAACGACGCGTCGACTATTAAATCAGTCGTCGACGATTTTGATAGTCGACGTAATCGTGGCAGCCCTAGTTTTAAGTAATAACAATAAATCCAAATGTAACCCTGTGTGCTCCGGGTTAAGCACACTAATAAAACATCAGTTCGTGTCAGTGTCTTTGCACAGTGAATTCTTCCTTCTTCTTGTTTTAGATGTTACGTCAGTTTGCTTGAAATTCACATTTGTGACTTTGCACTAATATCTGAATTAAGTGTTGAAAATGTTATTTAAAAGTCACATTGATGAGCTTTAAGTCTGGATCGTTTTATCCAGTACATATCCCAGAATCTGGGCACGCTTCGGATTTTCACCAAAGCCCTGCCAGCTGGTGTGACAGCGTCCCGCTGCATGGCAGCCCGATCTGACCCGAGGCTTTCAAAGAAGCTGAGCACAGCCAGGCAGAAGCTCAAACTCCAACCAGAGGTAACGGTAACTTCTGTCACTGTTCTTCCTGAGCAAACATATAAATTTCTTTTAACCCTTTAAGACCTACCATAGAACCAAGTCCGCCTGAGCTTATATTATATGTTTACATGCTGTGGAGCCATTTTTGGGAGCATTTCAAGTTGCTATACATCAATACAACCATTATAGCCCAGATTTTAATAATATGTCTGCATTAAGTGCATAGAAATTACATAAATTGCAAAAAAGTGCAATAAACTACAAAAAAATTGAAAATCGCTTTTGTTTTTTTAACATATATTTCTAGTTAGAGAAATTTAAGAGGCTTATCCCTCAAAACTGTAAATACAAAAAAGTTGCACAAAATAGTTTCCCACCACAGGAAATTTATTTTGAGTGTCTTCATAGTTTTATTTTTGAAATTTTTATACACTGCAGGAAAAACGAAAATAAATATTATAATGCAGATTTGCAAAAAAGCAGCATATGCATCAAAATAAACTATTTCCAGCAGTGCAATATGAGTCCTAAGCATCCCAGAAACGACACAGAAAGTCATAAAGTCAAACATAACTTTTAAAAACACCAGTATAGGCTCATGAGGCCCTGATGATAAAAAACGTCATTTCCGCAAAATGACGTCACTTCCGGTTTCGGGCAGGTCATGGCGGACTTGCAAAAGTTCGCGCTGACGTCTAATCCAACGTAGGAAGTGTTTTGATCAGCTGATCGGATCGACAAAGCGTGTTTCTGGAATATTATGTTTTTGTTGCTGCAAGTGCTTTTTATGCAGTTTTTGCAAAGCTATATGTGGAAGGAAACTGTGACCGAGGACAAGCTGATGGCATAAGATGTAAGTACAACTCCTCCGGTTTCATATGCAAAAAATTTTTTGCGCTAGCTCACGTGGTTGCAGAGCTACCGGGATTTAAAATTAGTTGCGCAAAACAGAGCGTGCCGCTCCAACCGGCTTTAAAGGGTTAATGACCACTGCGCATCTTTTTGTGACAGCAGAGGAGACGACCAGGAATGCCCTGAATTACCTGTCTCGATGTACTTTGGTTAAAATTAAATCCTCCTCTTCCCCACGTGACATTTTACCAGAGCTGAAGTTCAGATCTGTGCCCCGAACAACTTTGATATTGAGTAAAGTAAATAAGGACTCAAGTTAAGGAAGCAAAGACTCACCAGATATCCAAATTTGATGGTGGACAGCTGGGCCTGGATGATGGACCACAAGCCCCAAAAGAAGTGAGATGCCAGCGAGAACCTGCATCACAAAGACACAAAGTGTTTTCTACTTCCATTTAGCTTTTCACTGCAGCATCCTACGAGTTACTCCGCTCACCTGTTCACCTCCACGTACATCTCTTCTTTCAGCTTCATTTGGTCCTCCGTGCTCAAGCCGTCGAACCCTTGATCGGACTCGCGCAGGTAGCTCTCAATGAAGTGGAGCTACGAGGAAACATGTCATGGTCAGCAGTCCGTTAGAGAAATCGAATGAGCCCACTAACGTATTTTACACACCTGCTGGGCCTTTGAAGGGTAGTTCTGAGCGCTGACTTTAAAGAAAGGAAACTCGTCGCAGTTGTAGTCGTACATCCATTCACAGAAGTGGTTACCGACGTCGAATCCCCTGCAGGGTCAGAGAACGGACAAAGAAACACGTTTATGAGCCAGTGTTGTTTTGGTTTAGTTATAATTAAAAAGATAAGTAAATCTTCTCCCACGAGCAGTGACTGTAAAGTCGCAGTAATCCTGTGTGTGAGTCTCATTCGTCCCTCAAGTATCCCTGACTGCCGTTTCCCACACTGTTATCAGCAGCAGGACCTTCCTGTGCAGCGGGGGAGGCAGCGACCTGAGCTCGACCCTTTGTTGTCGCTTCCAGAGAGAAAAAGCAATAACCCACAGCATGTTTTGTTTTCATCTTCGTCTTCATGCCTCACAGGTCACGTGTTCTGTTCTACACGGGGAGGACTTAAAGGGGCTGAAGGGAGCTGGGAGGAGGGAGTTCTGGGTAATATGCAGTGTTTCCCAGAAATGAGCGACGCATGAAGACAGAGCGGTGCAGAAACACAAGCACAGCGTTGTATTCTCGTCTACTTCGGGTCATCATCGCCTTTCTCTGGCCTTCATCCTGTGCGCGCTCAGCAGCCTGCCAAGTTCTGCTTACATAACAGCTGCAGTTAATGTTTCAACAGATCAGGGTGGGCATGAGTTAGGACGTTCGATATAACGATATATATCAGATGACGATATAAAAACGTCTATCGTTTCATTTTACGCTGTCGTTTGTTTCGTGGTGTCGCAAAATAAACAGTTTTGATGTCACTGCAGTGGTTACATTAATTTGTTAAAGTTCTCTTTCTCTTATATGTAATATAACCACACTACAGACGGACAAGCGACTGTTTTTACACGTTGCCGTTAGCAACCACAACAGTAAAACAATGGCGTTTGTTTGTTTTGCATATTAACCTTTCACAATAAAGCTCAAGATCCTGTTGAGACTTTTCAAAATAAACTAAATCCTGTGAAAGAGTTTGCAGTGTTTACGGATGAGAAGCAAAAAAGAGTCGTCAGGTGCTAAAAAATAAACCTTAGACCAGGGGTGGGCAATCTCAGTCCATGAGGGCCGGTGTCCCTGCAGGTTTTAGATCTCACCTTGGGTCAACACACCTGAATCACATGATTCGTTCGTTACCAGGCCTCTGGAGAACTTCAGGACGTGTTGAGGAGATAATTTAGCCATTTAAATCAGCTGTGTTGGTTCGAGGACACATCTAAAACCTGCAGGGACACCGGCCCTCGTGGACTGAGATTGCCCACCCCTGTTCTAGACCATAGATCTTAGACTGGCCTTGGAGAAGCAGAGACCCGACCTTTGCAGCCAAGTGGCAGAGCTCCACGGCATCGTGAGTTTGACCCTTCATCTCATTTATGTCACCAGACAAGCCCACCTGCATGTATGTGAGGATCAGGTACCCGACCACGATATCAGACGGCGATTAATCAGAGAGCGCTCTGTCTGGGTGTCACGTAGCTGTGAATCTGTGGCGTCTATGTTCACTTAGATGATCAATGTTTTTTAAAAATGGGTGGAAATTAAATGTAATAGTAGGTAGTGCTGTTCGATATAGCGATATATATCGGGTGACGATATAAAAACGTCTATCGTTTCATTTTACGCTGTCGTTTGTTTCGTGGTGTCGCAAAATAAACTGTTTACAGCAATATTTTTGTTTTGATGTCACTGTAGTTATTATTAAAGTTCTCTCTTTCTCTTATATTTAATATAACCACACTACAGACGGTCAAGCACCTGTTTTTATGCGTTGTCATTAGCAACAACGACGGTAACAGCATCGCGTGTCCACATAAACCTTTCACAATAAAGCTCAGGATCCTGTTGAGACTTTTCAAAATAAACTAAATCATGTGAAAGAGCAGATTATTTACAGATGAGAAGTAAAAAAGACGCCAGGTGCTAAAAAATAAACCTCAGACTCAAACGTTAGAACAGGCTTTTCCCCGCAGCACGCCGTGTAATAAATACAAAGAAAACGGCGCCGTTACAACTTATGTCTAAAAATGTATCGTTTCATGCATCGGTTAAAACACTCGACTCCAGCTACATGACGCACAGCTGGAAACACTTCACGCAAGTCGAGCTGCCCGAGATTCACAGAAGTTACAGAAAATGTTACATTTTAGTGATTTATATCGTTATCAGACGATAGATGTTTTATATCGGGAGATGAGATTTTGGTCATATCGCACAGCATGAGTGTAGGAATATCACTAAAACGCAGCCATAAGCCGACTGTGGCGGTTTTTCTTCTTGTTTACGCTCTGATTCTAGTATCTTTGTTTCCCATTATAACCAGATTACAGGTTATAATCTGGTTAGCGAGCACTGAATGTGACACAGGTTGGTAGGAGATGAGTGACGGTGACGCAGCAGCGCTCGAGTCAGGCTGTGCTCGGCGCATCGGTTTCACCAAACCATTAAAAAACTGTAAACATGGAGGTGTTTTTTTCACCTTGTGTCAGTTTTTATTTCTAATATTTTTATTTCATTTGAATTGTTATTTTTAATGATGCTGATCCAGTTTATCGATCTGCTTCTTGTTTCTAATGCTACCCCTACAATAATAACAGTAATGACAGCAAAGGACTGATGCAGAAACAGCTGGGTCCCAGGTCAGATGTTACTGCAGGTGTGCTGCTCGTGTACCTGTAGTTGTAGCTGCTGTATTCAAAGTCAATGAGCATCAGCCTGTGTCTGTCTGAGCTCTGGCGGCCTTTCAGCAGCAGGATGTTTCCTGAAAGGAGCAAACGCACACAAGTTAGCACTGCTGCAACAGAGGAAACGGATGGTATGAAGGGCGACCTCGCGTCTTCAGGTTTTACCTTCCTGACAGTCGTTGTGGCAGAAGACCACGGGAGAAGGAGTGGACTTGAGCAGAGACCTGCACAAACACAAAGGCGGTCACTTCATTATAAAGTCACGGATGTTTAGAGACTCTCAGCTGTGCTTCCTTTGCCCTCTGCGCCTGTGTAGCCTCGATTTTCACGCATGTTTCCTGTGATAAACTTGCATAACAGTCAGGAAACACACTTGTGTCATGTGTGCAGTGTTTGACAGCTGCGTGTCTGCAGCAACATACCTGAGCATTTCCATCTCCTGTGGGAGGTCATAGCTGAGCAGGCGGTTGAAGCGACGCAGCTGCGACTCTCTGGTGAAGTTCAGCCTCATCACTTGGCTCAGGTACCTGATCAAAGTGTTACAGGTCACTACTTTATTTGTGTTGAAGTTACATTTAGTCAATGATAGCTTAGTTTTAAAAATAATAAACAATAGTTTTTAAAAATAATGAGAACTTTTTCTCCGATTTTTAAGCTGGTCTAAAAATGTCTTTGTGTTTTTGATATTTGCACACGTTGGCTGCTGTTTAAATTTGAGCATACAAATATGTAGATGCATGTAAGGCCCACAGTTCAGTGTACTTCATATATATATAACCACATCTGCTGTATGGGTGTAATTTTCTCTTTACAGGAAACAAAAAGAACGGCCAGATAATCTCATCACATCTGGCAGCTTCCATGTGTTTCCCAGGACAACAGTTCCCAGGTTTTCCCGTGAATCTTTTGTGGCGGGAAAATCAGCCGAGCGGCCGGACTCAGGCTTTGCTTACATAACTCAGGAGGAATACTGATAGAAAAAGACAGCGGCCTTTATCAGCACACGCCGACAAACATTGTGCAACGTAAACCTCGTAAACACTTGATGCATAAGGTTGAAGGTATTTCCACCTGCAGAAGTCGATAAGTAATCAGTGCTGTGACACGCTATCTGAGAGAACTTGAACTGTTGATGTGCTCGCTGCCTGACGCGGTGACGGGCTCGGGTGACTCACTTGTCCATGGTTCCAAACAGCCACTTTGGTTCCTTGTTGAAGGGCATCCTCATCCCGTGAAACCTGGCCATCTTCTGTGCAACCTCGGCCGAGATGCTGGAGTCGCTCAGCTCACAGGTGTCCAGTTTACGGCTCTGTCAGCAGGACATCAGAAAACTGCATGAAACCGTGATCGTTGCGGCTCTAACTGCTTAAATCACAGGTTTAGGTTCAGGTAAGTAATTTAAGCCTCTAAATTCATCACTGAGCAACCTTTGTTATCCACCTTTGTTGTCACACCTGATAGTTTTACGACTTCTCACAAACTGCATTGAGCAATTTTGAAAAGCCCCGGAGCTCAAACTGGACACGAGCTGAAGGGTTGTGTTTCCACTTGTTTTTATCCTGACTAGGGATGCACCGATACTGATACTGGTATCGGGTATCGGTGCCGATACTGTAAAATGTGTGTGTACTCATACTCGTGAAAGTTAACCGATACCATGAACCGATACTAACTTATTTCATTAATCAGAGGGTGGCTTGTCATTTCTGTTGTAGTTTTTTAGATTGGCCACTAGGGGGACATCCCGTGTTAAACAAGCACAGGGTTAGACGAGTGAGACTGGCGGCTCCAGATAAAAAAGAGAAACTGGAGGCTGCTGTAGCTAGGCTAAACAAAATGTCAGCAGTGTGGAACAGCCAACTTTAACTCAGGTTTTGGAAAAGCGATGAAAAATGTCAAGAGAAAATCCACGGGCAGTTAAAATAACAGAGGCTCTGACTCATTTTATCGCTCTGGATGACCAGCCAATGCCGGTCGTGGAAAACATAGGATTCTTCTCAGCATACTCGAGCTGCGATATGAAATTCCCAACCGCCCACACATCAGGGAGATAATGGTGTCAAAACTTTCTGAAGAGGTAAAGACAAGCAGTGTGTGCGCGATGTCAGTCCTTGGTTTAACGGCACAGTGGACTGATGATCCACGGGCAGATGAGGAGTTCGTCAATGCCGAATACTTTTATATAAATACGTAATATTTTGTTATTTCGTTTGTTTGTTTACAATATGGACACTCTGCAACAATTTAAAAGTTTATTTTATTCCAAACAGAAGTGTTTATTTATTATTCTGAAAGCTCGAGACAGTGCCAATAGTTCAGTGATATTTTGTTAAACTACAATGTGGAGACTCTGCAATAATTTAACAGAAGTGCTTATTTTTCACTTGAAATTTTTTTGTGGTAATTTTTATTAAGATTTTATTTTTTATCGGCAGAGAATAAAATAAAACCTGTCTTCCAATTCATTGTATTTGTGTGTGTGTGGTAGAAGTATGGGTTTTTGTACTCTGTATCGGCAAATACTCAGATCCAAGTATCGGTATCGTATCGGTTTGAAAAATTGGTATCGTTGCATCCCTAATCCTGACGCACACACAGTTGGGTATTCATATCATGTGTGGACATAATGCTTTTCCTAGCCTCTTACCCTAACCATGAAAAATAAATGGCTAATCCCAACTCTTACCCTAAATATAACCTAATTGTAACTAATACCACATTTTGTGTCTCAAAATGCCGTCAGACTTGTGGGGACTGGATAAGATATGAATACAAACACACACACTCTAACATTTCTTTCCTCTCAGTCCTAATCTTGAAAAATAAAGTTGTGAGTATTGGACTTCTTTGAGTGCTGCTAAACTGCTAAAAAAATCAAATAAACCACAAAGAGACTGAAAATATTTTCTCTAAAACAGATTTTTGTAAATGAAACAAAACTTTGAAACCAGGTGAAATGTATTTGGAGTTTGTTCCCAACTTCATTAAACTTATAAACTTTAGAAAAAATGAAAATAAAATGCACATTGTTTTGTAAAAAGATGTACGTCAAAATAAACTATTTCTAACAGGATACTGAGAACATCAGTACTTTGGAAGCCTTGGACAAAAATAAAGAAAGAAATACATTTCCAATTGTGTTTATTTATAAATGACATCACTTCCTGTTGCAGTTAGCTGGTGTCCATGAAAAGGTGATTTCATGCTGACAACGTGATAATGTCTATTCACCCCGTAACAGCTGATCAGATCAATAAAGCATTATATTATTATTATTATATTATTATTATATACATCATATACTATTAGTGGAAGGAAACGTGATGTGTAAGTGCAGCTCCGCACGGTGACTTACGGGGACGTACTGCTCCAGGCGGCCTTGAGGGAAAATACCGTAGAGTTTGGGTCCGAGCTCTCGCTCAGCCAAGATGGCGAACATCACGCTCTCCAGCACCATGGCCTCGGCGCCCTGAAGATACACAACAGCAACACAGTCAACATTTCAGGCAACACGGAGTTCACAGCACCTCCACCGTTAGCTCCCATCACCGCCGCAGAATAGCAAATGAGACAAAGAGCTGTTTCTGGTCACACAGGCTGAAAACGTCAACATTAGAGTGGATGAATCCTCTCCTCAGCTACTCTCAGACACAAGCAGGCTGAATTTGAAAAGGAAAAATGTTCTTTTCAGGGTTTCTGGTAGGCGGCCTGCCAAAGCTGCTTTACATGAAAATCACAGCAGAGTGAAGTGAAAGTCTGAAAGGGGCTTAGGAGGCAATCAGGTGGTGGAGGACAAGGATGGATGATTCTGAATAAGGAGAAATGTTGTGGTTAGGGTTAGTAGGGTTTGCCTGTCAAAGCGGTGAGGAGAAACACAAGAGGTAGATGAAAATCTCCAGGAAGACTTGGCTTTGCAGTTGAAGCTGCTGGAGCAGAGACAGACGGCCTTGTGTTTTCTCGTTTAATCTTAGAGACGCACAAAGCTCCCACGCCAAAACATGCAGCCCATGCATACCAGCACAGTCACGTGTCCTCAAAGACAAAACTGCGTGCTTCTGCTGGAAACCAGGCTTCTCACCAAATATGCAACAGGTTTGGAGTTAAGTCCACAGTCGGGTTTCTTACTTTTACTGGAGTTTAGTTTAAGGAAAGTCATGAACAGACCATCCATTCTATTAACCCTTACGCCCTACTTTTAAATCCCGGTAGCTCTGCAACCACGTGAGCTAGCGCAATCATTTTTTTTGCATATGAAACTGGAGGAGTTGTACTTACATCTTATGCCATCAGCTTGTCCTCGGTCACAGTTTCCTTCCACATATAGCTTTGCAAAAACGGCATAAAAAGCACTTGCAGCAACAAAAACATAATATTCCAGAAACACGCTTTGCTGATCCGATCAGCTGTTCATAACACTTCCTACGTCCATCAGCGTGAACTATCACATGTCCGCCATGACCTGCCCGAAACCGGAAGTGACGTCATTTTGCGGAAATGTAGTTTTTTACCATCAGGGCCTCATGAGCCTATACTGGTGTTTTTAAAAGTTATCTTTGACTTTATGACTTTCTGTGTGGTTTCTGGGATGCTTAGGACTCATATTGCACTGCTGGAAATAGTTTATTTTGATGCATATGCTGCTTTTTTGCAAATTTGCATTATAATATTTATTTTTGTTTTTCCTGCAGTGTATAAAAATTGGTGTATTTCAAAAATAAAACTATGAAGACACTCAAAATAAATTTCCTGTGGTGGGAAACTATTTTGTGCAACTTTTTTGTATTTACAGTTTTGAGGGATAAGCCTCTTAAATTTCTCTAACTAGAAATATATGTTAAAAAAACAAAAACGATTTTACATTTTTTTGTAGTTTATTGCACTTTTTTGCAATTTATGTAATTACTATGCACTTAATGCAGACATATTATTAAAATCTGGGCTATAATGGTTGTATTGATGTATAGCAACTTGAAATGCTCCCAAAAATGGCTCCACAGCATGTAAACATATAATATAAGCTCTGGCGGACTTGGTTCTATGGTAGGTCTTAAAGGGTTAAATCCTGTCAGGAACAACTATCATTGATTTGTGTTTACTTCTAAGATTAGGCTTAAAACTTTCCAACCAATCACAGCAGATGGCCCCGCCCCTCCCTGAGCCTGGTTCTGCTGGAGGTTTCTTCCTGTTAAAAGGGAGTTTTTCCTTCCCACTGTCGCCAAAGCGCTTGCTCATAGGAGGTCGTACGATTGTTGGGGTCTTCTCTGTGTCACTGTGAGGTCTTTACGCTAAAATATGAAGCGCCTGTGTTCTTATTTGGCACTATATGAATAAGACTGAACTGTATATCAGCTATATCAGCTTCAAACTGTTTGAAAAGTTTGGAACATGTTTATCAGCTCAGTGATTTCTAAAAAACGATTAACTTTTTCAATTTTCTTTAGTCTCTTAACTTTGAAAAATGTAAAGTCTAAATCGCTAAAGTGCCCATTTGATTTGAATAACCTCCATGTTGTGCTGCAGTTCAAGCCTTGAAATAAAAATCAGTGATATATCCATCCTCATACTGTTGAGTGAATAACCTTGAGATAAACTGCAGCAGAGACAGAGGTTTGGATCCAAACGTGCGCCTGCTTCTTTGGATAACAGCCGTGGGAATGTGTTTCATAATGAGTGCCCGACAGGAAGCCGACTCAAAGAAAACAATGCTGCCCACTCTGTGGCCTCCTAAACATTATGAATTATTACGAACCACGCTGAGACCGTCCGTCTCAAAGCAGAGCAGGACTGATCTCCCAACAAGGACGCACAACATTGGACTCCAGGTAAAATCTCTTTAGGGAATATGAGAATCTCTGCTGTGACGAAGCTGCATGCTGCCTACACATCCAGTAACCAAGGAAAATTTGACCTCACCTGACCGATTTTCTGCAGAATTTTAGCACGTTTGGTAAAACGTCGCCTTGCTCTCGAGTTATCGCGTTTACAGCTGCCTGGTGGGATCACAACAATATTCCTTCTGCCTTTTACGGCAGCTGTGTGGCTATTTTCCTGTTTTCTATCATATCTGTGCAGAAAAAAGCAGAACAAACAATGCAGCACTAACAACTTCTAATCTCTCCCTGGTTAGCATTGTTGCCCGGCTGGTGTAAAATTTGAATGTTCTCTTTCGTCGCACGGTTCAAAAACATACGTGGGCGTTCGCTTTTGGTGAGCTGGCAGAGCCTGTGGTTGTGTATATCACTGGTTGTCAGTCGGGTGTGGCGTCCTCTGATCCTGTGATGGTGTCTCGAGGCACTCAAACTGGTTTGTGAACCACATCAATGATTGTTCTCTTTGTTGCTAACATCCACAGTTAGCCACCAACAACAGTGGCAACCTATTTACAGTAACTGTCAGCACTGCATGAATTCTGGGATCATTAGCAGCTTAAACGTTTATTGACCTGGTTTAGGGAACGTCTGAACTTTGCATAAATACATTTAAAGCAAACTGTTATTTCCTTTTTTCACGGTTATTTCAGTCGATTATTAATAGCACAGATATTCTTCTGCCTACATCCAGATACTTCTGTCTACGTACCGTTATGCAGTACACTGTGTACTTATGTGGTGCATGAATTCTGACAGGGCTGCGGTTTTCTAAACTGCAAACAGCAAGTTGCTGATTTACTGCGGTTGATTGTTGTGCAAGACGCAGCATGTTCTGAATGTTTAAAACCACAACGTCACACTCAGTTCTTCCTGCAGTGAAGACGACAGCGTTGCTATAATAAATGCGACCGTGCGTGATGTCAGTGCCTGAAAATATCCGCCGTTAGCTTGTTAGCTAGCGCTGGCAGTGCTGACTCCTCTCATCCCACCATTAAACCAAAATGCGAGGCGGTTTAGATGATTCCTGACCCATATGGGTGCATCATACAGGTACCCGTGGTGCTCTTCATGCTCTACTTGCTAGTATGAACACAATGGGTGCACAGAGCGATGGAAGTGAACACGTTAGCGCCCTCTCCCGACCGCAGAGCAGCTCGTTCACGTTTATTCCCCTGCTGTTCGCTCAGCGAATGCTCCCTGTGCTTACATAACGTCTTATCTGCAGAGCTGATCGCAGGCATTATTATCCACATTATCATAATCATCTTGACACAAACGCTGGCAGATAACGAGGCCTCAGAGCGATCACGCTGTGCTGAAAAATAAAGGTGCTCATGTAAAATATTGACTTTGAAGCTCATTAGAATTGTGCAAACTGTTGTTGCCTAAATGCTCTGTTTCCATTTATGTTTGCACCTTCAAAACATTGATTTACTGCACAAAGAAATGAGGGATGACTCAAAACTATAATTTCACTTATGAAAAAAAGTAAAATGCAAACGTCTTTGTACCTCATGGCAACTTTTTTAGTAAAGCTTTGTGTTTTAATGTGCGAGTTTTTGACAGCATTTAAAGTCCACTGGTCCAAACTGGAGTTTTTGGCACTACTGAGCTGGTAGAAGCTGAGCTGATAAAGTGAAAGCATACTAGTTAAGTGAATGCACTGGTCCATTTCTGTTTGATGGCTCTTTAGAGGTTGCTGCATCAGCCCACGCGGTGAGCGTGGTCGGCATCGATGGTCTCGCAGCCTGCAGTCCTCCCTCGACCTCACTTTCACTTCCTCTGATCTATTCCAAATGCCAGTGTCTGTTTTACATGCATGTTTGACTTGCTTCCTCTCCCACAGGTTTGTTAATTATCAACCAGTGTTAGCCGTAACCCCGGCTCGCAGCTCGGACACAGAATCGAAACATTCCTGATGAAAAACTCCTGACACGGCATCGTCTGTGCTGCTGTCCGAGGAACATTCGGTCTAACGTGCGCTCTGTTCCTGGTGAATATTTGATTACGACTGAATCCAAGTTGTTATGCCAGTCATGTACCGGTGCTGCGTCTCTGCTCAGAGGTATTTAGCGGGCTGGCCTTGGAGCAGGTGCACTGTGAGCTTCAGACAGCTGCTGCTCTAACCTCAATACTTATCCACTCTGCTACGAGTGTAAGACGATGGATTAATGAAGGTAATAAAAGCACATTATCTAAGAGAACAGATCAAACTGAACTCCCTTTGAGTAACTTAAGTGTTCCTCCTCCGAGTACTAAGTGATGATCACAACGCTAACCCTGACCTTGACATATTAAACTAATCTGCCAACGGCTAATTAGATTAAAAAAATTCACATTTTTACCCAAAATATCTGTTTTGGTTTTCTCCAAAATATAAGCTAAGGACCGAGGTTACTGTTACCACCTGTGACAACTTAAGATCTCAGAGAAATACAGGAGGAAAGGGGCGGCACAAGCCTTCATCGCTAAAAATGGCCAACGCTTTTATATCAAGCTACATCAGGGTTTGTAGCCTAACTGTGTCACTGTGTCGTCTCCACCTGGATGTAAACTCCAGCTACACCAGCTCTGCTGTGACGACTGAAACATCCAAGGATTCAAGTCTGCATCATCCTTTCTAATCCAAATGGGATTTACGTTGACACACTGCATTGTTAGGGAAGGCGGATCTAGGCGAGGTTATCTGAAGACACTCGCAGTCCAGCGATTAGAGAAGATTAGAGAAGTGGAGCTGAGGGGGAGGAGCTGCCATCTGTATGGAAAGATACTTGAGTGGAAACAATGGCTAACTTACTGATGACCTAATCTCAGTCCCATGACAGAGAGCTGTGATTCAGCTTTGTAACGTGAAGGTCAAAGGGCGTCACATGATGCCGCGTGGGTACAGACCTTTATGAGTCAGTGCGTTTAAGGCTCGGCACACTGCCTGCAGTGATACTGGTGTTGTGCTGGTTATCTATCACTAAAATTAGTCTTTTTATGAGGCTTGCGTAACGCAAACTTCCTTCACTTGTGCATTTCAGCATTTTATCTTCCTGTCTGCACATTAAGAACACTACAGCCTGTCAGCACGCAGCTAATTACCCTGAACATGCTTTTAGCAGGTTTACAATACACGTATTATAAAATGTACAGCAGCGAATAAATGCGAATAAACAGATCTGAAAATAAGTTGACTATAGAATGAGATGGAAATAGTAAAATAATACCAGTTTACCTCAGACGCACAGCTACTTACATGTAGTCCCAACTCTGCCAACAAGAGCTCAACTGACCCTGAAATATGGACGAAATCCTGAGCTTCAGCTCCTCAACCGAACCATGAAATCCTCCCCACTCATGCCTTCTCCTGAGAATTGGACCAACCCAGAATCTCCATGTCTTCTTTTTCTTGTGAGGAAACATCGGCACCTGCTCATCGTCGCTTCATGTCGACTTAATTTGTTTTAGGACAAGGAGTGCGTATATGTTACATCACAGGTTGGCATCCAAAAAGTTTAGAGGACTGCGAGGGAAGGTAACACAAGACATCCTTCAAAGCAATCATCAAAGCAGCACCTCTTTAAGCCATTGTGACCTTTGTGCGGGGCTGCAGTGATTTTAGGCCGTGTACTCCATAAACCCTCCACTCCATTTGGGGTCAATAACGATAACCTGCATCACTGCTGGCCGGCTGACGCCACATAAGCCAACAAAGACATTCAGAACAGTTTATTGTAACATTGTAACATCTAAAGGCTTTTTTGAATGAACCTTTATCACGTTAACACGCACGCCTGCAGTCGTAGATGTAACTCTAGCTACTTAAATACCTCATCTCCTTTTTGTGTTTTGCATGTTGTGTTTGCAGTGTTAAGGTGCAGTATCACCAACTATGAGGTTAGTGTCAATCAGACATTTTTCATATGTGTACCACTAACATGACATCAGTGCTTTAGTTTTTTAATTTCTCGCTAAATTAAAATTGAAATAAAACTTTTTTGTTGTCTGTTTTGCTTTTTAACCTTTGATCTAGACGGCTGTTCTGTTTTCTGTTTTGAAGATATACACGATCGACCTGGGCGGCTGTGGTGGCTGAGCAGAAAGGCCAAAGTATCCTGATGATTTTCTCTAAATGCGTTCACCAAAGAGTGCACTTTGAGTTCTCGAGTTAAAAACTGCTGTAAACGAACCAAAACATTTACCTTTGCTGGAGAATAATGGGACTAAATGATCTTTGTGGTGCACAGAGGCAGCAAATTCAGCTGCAATGTCATAAAATAACAATTATTGTTAAAAAAATGCACAAATCATGTTAATTACATTTGTATCATTAATGTGTCAGTTTAATGTGAGATCAAAGAGTCAACAGAAGAACATTGCAAAACTCCAAACGGTGGTAACATTACACATTTAATAAAGACGTGTTCACACCAACTGCAGAGAAAAAGTCTATGCAAATATGCGACTGTGAGAGTCTTCTGGAAGCAAATACATCCACGAGGGCTGTTTAAACTGCAGGTCACGCGCACGAGCGTGTAAACATGGGGAATAATGTCACGTCTTTATGCTGAAAGGGCCTCGTTTCAGAAACTGGAAGGTGTTACCGTTCAAATGACCAAATGAGTGAAAATGTGGACCTAACCTGTGAACCTAAGAGGTTAATGACCAGCTACAGTTTATGTCTCCTGGGTGTCTGTGCTTTGGTTTAGGTGTTAAAAGACAAAATCAGAAATTGAACGGAAGAAAAAAGTAACAATTTAGGTTTTAAATTAACTGGCTACAAGTATTCGGCCGTTCCTGTGAATCCCCCCAAAGCCCCGCCCAGAAACCTGGCGGATCCTCTTCAGGCTCAGCGTGAGTTAGAGAGGAATTTAGGGGAGGAGAACAAATCTTCTGAGAAATCAGTGAGACGGGGGAGGGGGGCACACACATGTGAGTCGAGTGTTGCTGTGGACGTACACTCTGAGTAGAGAAACTGTCGTCTGTTACTTACTTGCAAGTGATTTTCTTTGTTTGACTCTCGAGAATCCCCTTTATTACAGGACATCTATCAACAAGAGAAAAAGGGAAGAACTATCCATGAATACATGCCGCCAAGCCGCCCGTCAACATCAAAGCTGTGCCTGCGGTGCAGACAGTACAGTATGAGCTCAAACACACACCGAGTCTTTTGGATGCCACAGTGCAGAACTGTTCAGGCAGCGGCCCTCAGACTGAAGGCAGGAGGATATCTGCACTTTTACTGAGAGTTGCAGGTTTCTGCTCATCAGCATCACATAACTTTATTGCTCAGAAACAGTCTCCAGTGCAGTTACGCTCGGTTTAATCATTAGTAGCTGTGCACTCAGACAAAGGCACTCGTCCCCTAATCATATTAGCTTTTTGATTAGACATCATTAATTCCTCCTGCGGCACGGCGGAGACGACCGCAGTTACCTCGGTTAAAGGACTCTGTGATGCGGTGCGCTCGTACATCCCTGGCAATAAAAGCTAACTGCTTACGTGCTCATTAGCAAGTACACAGAGTTAATGCTTAATGCAGGTCTCCTGCTAATGCACTCTCAGCTGCAAATGCCAAATTTAGTGGCTGAATCTCAGTTGTTGTGTTCTGATGCCAGCAGGCGATTAGAATATGCTGTGCAAACATCTCGCTGGCCTTGAACTCTTACCACGCCGATGTGGCGAGTGCCAGCAGCTAAGCGCTATCGTCAGAGTGGATCTGCTGATGAGTCTGACATCATGAACTCTGGACTCAGCGGCCACGTCATGCAAAGAGATTATTTTTTCCAAAAAAAGCACCTGATGGGCAGCAGAAATCTGATCTATCTGATCTGAGCCGTGGACGTGCCATCATCAGGTCCGCCGTTTGTCCACTAGCTTGAAAATGAAGCTGACTTCTTAATGATTAAGAATCACAAGACAGGGATTTAGAGCAGGAAAAGGACAGGCAGGAGGACTTTGTTCTCCTTCCTAGCGGCTGAGCTACATGAGTGTGTGTTACATCTTTGTATTAGGCTGAGACTTCATAGATCTCATACTGTACCGTGTTTTTGGGTGGGTTCACCTGGGAACAAGAGCGCCCAAGGCACGCTCCTTTGGGAAGCCTACGGCAAAGAACACATGCATGTACAGCCATGGGGGTACATCACCATGTACAACAATGGCTAACACGCACACAAACACACATACATGAAGGCATAACTGCATGCATACACTAATATAAGCATGTGACACACATTCACACATTCACTTTCACTCGTCTATTTTGTTGTTTATCTGTAACACTTTTACATGTCTGCTCTTATTTGCGTGTGTGAGTAAAAAGCAGTAACTGCAGACTAAAAACTACAGAGGGGGAACTACTTCCTTACGTCCTCGTGGCGACTCTGGGTTACTTTTTGCACAGTAAAACACTGACATGTGATGTGGCTCCCACCTGCAGGATGGCCCCATAGAGGCGCAGCAGGACGCTCCTCGGCTCGTCCCCAACACAGTTCAGGCTGTCGGGGAGGCTGCACAGAAAGAGCTTGTTGCTCAGACCACCCCTGGAACACAGACAGACAGCGAATATGATATTGATATTTGCGTGCGTGAAGAAAAACACCAAAACTAGCAGCTCTGTAGAGGTTTAACGTGTGCCTAACAATAAAAAGATCCCAGGAGGACACACTGCTCTCTTTTCCACAGAAGTTTTCCTCTTGAATAAGGGCGGTACTTAAAATAGTATTTAGGAGCCAATCAAGTAAAGTGGACCAGATCCCATTCAATTCAATTCAATTTTATTTATATAGCGCCAAATCACAACAAAAGTTGCCTCAAGGCGCTTCATAGATACAGAGAAAAACCCAACAATCATATGACCCCCTATGAGCAGCACTTTGGCGACAGTGGGAAGGAAAAACTCCCTTTTAACAGGAAGAAACCTCCATTAAATCTAACATTTTACACTTCATGTAACAAAACTACAGTTTTACATGTAATTAAATGATTTAAAGTCAGCATTTTCTTTTTTTTAGAGTGAGCACGATCTCTTTTACCACTGCTTCTCTAACCACGGTGCTCCACAAGGCTCAGTCCTGGGTCCATTAATGTTTCCTTTTTAATGTTTTCATTATATTTCTCATCGCTGTTAAAAGTTCTTGCTTACAAAACTTTTACCAAAGAAAAGTGCTGCTTAAAAAAAGGCGGACTTTTTTAAGTTTAAACATTTGTACACTTTTAAGTAAAAACTATCTGCAATAAAACTCATTAAATAATCACAACACTGATGCCAGAGAGGTTTAACAGTAATGACTGAAATGAGTTTTTCTCTTTTCTGAGTGTAGACCAATTTGATTTTTTTTCTTTTGAGTGGGAGGTAGGCTCCCACTTGCTATCACCTACATCACCCGACTGCATACATACAGACTGCACTATAGCAGCAGATTCTGACACAGGAACATGAAATGAGCTCTGCTGTTTCGACCACTCTGGGTCACATGGCTCTTGTGAGATGATCTCATCATACGGTTTACAGAGAAACACATCGGATGGTGAAAATAAACAGAAATAACGGTTCATATAACGGATCATCCGCACCTGATGATGGTGATCTGGAACAGGTCCTCGGCCAGGCTCTTCCAGGCTCCGTGCAGGAACTCCCTGCACCACAGATAAGCCCTCCTCCGGGTGTCTGGGTCGGGCTGGTCGGAGCAGACCAGCTCGTCACAGTCCTCCTCGGTGTCTGGCTGGACCTGCAGGGCGTTCTCGGTCACCAGCAGGCCCAGCGACATGGAGGGGGAAGAAGAAACCCCGTTGATGAATTTGGTTTTCATTTTTTCGACAGTAAGACAGGAAGTAGGCGAACGCGGGCCCCCTCCGGTGCGTGTGTCGCAGACGGATATATTTCAGTTGTTTCTCTCGGTGTGGAGCCCGCAGTGCGGCAGGTTTCTGCTCTTTAACTCTTTTTTAACAATAATAATAACAGTAACGATGAAAATAATCGTACGAGCTTCGCAAATGATGGAGACAAGCTAGATGCGTCTGACCGCGCGCAGGGAATGAATCGTACTGAGAGACGCGCGCGCAGCATCTCGGAGGGGCATACAAGGAGGGGAGGGAGGGGTCACATGACACGCCCCTTCTCGTCTCTGATTGGATGGCTGTGACACAGCCCCGCAGGACCAAAACAAACCCTGCGGTGCGTGCAGGGAGTGTCGGACAGAGAGAGCAATCCTCAAGTCCGGGAAAACAAGACCCGCTACGTCAAACATAAGGCCCGGGGGCCAGAAAGACGCCATCCGGCATGGTTATGGGAAATGTGAATGAGGGCATAAATTTTGGACTTTTAACTGTATTTTCTGGTTTAAAATGTTTTAAAGCATTTGCTACATTCATACTACATTATTACTCCATTAGGAAAAACAAGTGAATGAGAAACTTTGGGGTGGGCATGGTGCTCAAAAAGACAAAGGATAATAACATTTAACAAAAACATTGTTAAAAACTGGTGATAAGCTACCAGAACCTTTTTGGCAAATTTTTTTTTGCAGTTGTTTTGAAATTTTAAACTTCTTGTTCTTTTACTAAGACATCTCAGGTTTTAAATGTGTAGTTAAACTTCGTTACACTGACACAAAAGGAGAGTTTCACTGGTTACAGTACATGAAACTGAATTGGTCTGGCTGTAGTTGTGTTTGACATTCCTGTATTATACTGAAGTTTAAAGAGTACAGGCCCGCTGTGAAGCCTCTTTAGCTTGCTGTTTTCTAGAAGAAGGTACAAGAGCATAAAAAGGAGGACCAGCAG
The DNA here is from genome assembly GCF_056152115.1 of Neolamprologus brichardi. NCBI lineage: Eukaryota > Metazoa > Chordata > Actinopteri > Cichliformes > Cichlidae > Neolamprologus > Neolamprologus brichardi. The sequence goes on from NC_142110.1 coordinate 67,521,799, forward strand.
ATTAAAAAAAACAGCTTCTCCCATGGGCCATCAGGCCCAGCATAAACTCTGCCGATCCCTGTGCAACATGTACTTTAGGTGGAAAGTGCAATAATTAAAATACCTCTCTTATATCCATATAATGTATTCCACTTCCACTGTAAAAGCTGCTATCATTAGAATTATTAGCTGTTATTTATGACAGCATAAAACATATTTGTTATTACTCTTTTATTCTAATAGTATGATTTTTTTTAGTAGATGATGTGCCCTATCTAGCTACCTAGGGGTAGCTACAGCCACCCCACAAAAAGATCTAAAAATAACCACAAAGAGGTTGGAAACTACCTCAAAGAGATAAAGGGACTCAAACCAACCAGAAGATTCACAAAACTACCACAAAGAAATGCAATTCCACTACAAAGAGACACAAAATGACCTAAAGATGATCACAAACGTGAGTCACCACAAAGATACTCACAGTGGCCAGAAGGAGACAAAGACAGAGGTCAGAGTTATTACAGTTTATTATTTTAGAAATAATGGTTTCTCTTGGTTTTAATTGTTGATGTATTAGTTAGCTGAAATGTTTGGGGTTTTTTTTTTCCACATTTGTCTTTAGTTTAGGTTTATTTAACTATAATAACCGTGGTCCAGGTAGGCCATCAGTGGATCTTAGTGCTCGGCCTCAGGCTGACAGCCTCCTACACATCCCAGTAGCTATCCCACGTAAGTGTGCTATTACAGCTGCTTTAACCTGCCCACACTTGCTGTGCACCACTTTGCAATCCACGCTCCACCCACCCCAGCAACTCTGAGCACTGAGCACATGGATGCATGAAACAACAGGCATTAAAACACACCTGAAACACTGTGAAGGATTAATAAAGCTGTTTGACTTGTATCACAAGTTGTTGGGTTAACAAATTGATGCCAAATTGCATATAAAGTCTTACAGTGCATTTCCTCCCTCTTAAAATATTTGAAAACGCCCTTTGGCACCAGTTTGGATTTCCAACATTCTGAAGAGTCAGTGAACGCACCGTGAACATCTGCCACATTGTTTTGTTGCTCAGTCACGTAGCCACAAAATCTCCTTTGGTCCTGGAAACCTGCCACAGTTTCTGTTTCTGTGTTTGTTTTGAAGGCTCCTGCCCCACTTTTACACAAAGACGAGTTCATTATGAAGACAATATGAATGCACACAGGAACGTAAACGTATACGCGCAAATGGCTTACACAGTTAGCAGAATTATGGTGAAATATGATGCTTTAATCTTGCACTTTCCCCTTCCTTCATGTACAGGTTGTCTACAATGCATGACACTGTGATCCATGTTCTTGTCTGTAGAAACCTTAGACCATACTGTCTACTTTCAATGACTGACTCTTATACCGTAAGTGGCTCTGTGCTGTCTGGCTACCTGCACTGAAAATCCACCTGTTTGAGTTTAAAGCACAAATGTAATCAGTGTGGGGATCTCTGGTTCGGCACTTTTGTGGTTAAAGACCTATCTGGTAAATAGGACCTTTTGTGTTAAGTTGGGGTCGGCTTCATCCTCTGTGGCCCCTCTGCTTTGGGGTGTGCCACAGGGATCTATTCTTGGGCCGTTATTGTTTTCACTGTACCTTTTGCCTCTTGGCGCGATTTTCCAGAAACATAAAGTGCCATTCCATCTATACGCTGATGACTGCCAGCTCTACTTACCTCTTAGTCATTCTGATAGTTTACAAACTGGACCTCTGCTTGACTGCCTGACTGATGTCAAAGCATGGATGGCAAAAAACTTTTTAAATTTTAATGATCGGAAGACAGAAGCAATTTTATTTGGCCCAAATCGTTCTTCTCTTACTCCGGATGTTGATCTTGCAGCTTTGACTTCCCAACTAAAGAGTTCGATCACAAATCTCGGAGTTAAAATTGATTCTGCACTTACCTTTGATGACCATGTAAACGGGGTGGTAAAATCAGCATTTTATCACCTCAGACGTTTATCGAAGGTTAAGCCCTTTCTTTCCAAGCGCGACTTGGAAAGTGTTATTCATGCCTTTATTACCTCACGTTTAGATTATTGCAATTCTCTTTTAATAGGGGCAGGGCACTTTGTCACGCTTGCAATTAGTGCAAAATGCTGCGGCACGATTTTTAACTGGCAGAAAAAAATTTGATCACATCACTCCGATTTTGGCCTCTTTACACTGGCTTCCAATTGAATTCAGGATCCGTTTTAAAGTCCTTTTATTGGTTTTTAAATCTCTAAATGGTCTGTACAGCACTGCCTACCAGGTGTGTTTTTAAAGTGCTATATAAATAAATAAATGATGATGATGATGAAGGGTCTTTTGAGAGCAGGGCTCCACTGTGTAAATTAGACTTGTATGTATTGTTTCATGTCCACTTTAAGATGATTTGTTTACACCAGTGATTCATGTAGACCGTGGCCACCTGGTGGGCTGTGGAGGTTCGCAGGTGAGCTGCAGTAGAAACAGAAATTTAGTTTGAAATTACTAACAAGTATCTACAGTTACATATTTATGAAGATACTCATCTATCCATTTTCTTCCGATTATCCGGGGCCGGGTTGCTGGGGCAGCAGCCTAAGCAGAAAAGCCCAGACCTCCCTCTCTCCAGCCACCTCCTCCAGCTCGTCCAGGGAAACACCAAAGTGTTCCCAGACCAGCCGAGTGATCTTCATCCCAGGAGGCACCCTTATCAGATGCCTGAAAATATCAGATGGCTCCTTTCGATATGGACCAGTTGCGGATTACCAGATCCCCTCCCCGCCAGTCTCCTCACCTCTCCTTAAAGGATAGCCACCCTTTGGAGGAGGCTCATTTTCACTGCTATCTCATTTTTTCGGTCACTACCCAGAGCTTGTGACCATAGCTGAGGGTAGAGATGAAGATCGACTGCTAAATTGAGACCTCTCAGCTTTCTCTTCATCAAGACGGACCGGTACAGCATCGGCATCACTGCAGCTACACCACATCGGTGTCGATCACCTGCTCCCCATCAATCATGAATAAGATCCCGACATACTTAAACTCCTCCACTGGGGGCAGGAACTCGTCACTGACCCAGAGCGGGCACTCCACGCTTTTCCAAGCTTGGAGGTGTAGACTTTTGTTCCTGCTGCTTCACACTCGGCTGTCAACGTGATAATAATGATGATGTATACTTTATTGATGCCCATGGGGACATTACTGCCTCTGCATTTAACCCATACACTCAGTGAAGCGCAGTGTGTGGGGACGATACCGTGCTCTTAATCTTACACACCTTCACTGCTCTTGTATTGAAGCGTTCTCTTCTATTTTTCTTACACTGCAGATTTAAGCATGTGTGGGAGCTTTTATACCCAACCTCACTGGGTACCTCATGCAGACAGTTAGCATCTGTAGAGCACAGCACAAAAAAAACAGGACAGAGACACTGACTGCCTCAAGGTTGTCATAACCTCCCACTGATTTTTGCAGTGGGAGGACAACAAGAAACCCTGAGTTCATGTTGCTCAAACCCAGTCTGTAGTTTGGGACAGCGCGAATGTTCAGGAAGAGAAGCCGGGACAGTTTAACACTGTCTGACACGTCTGACACCCATCAGAGCCTTCAAAAGTTCAGTCAGAGCAAAGGCCGATGAATCATCGTCACAAAATCCATAATATAAGTCAATCAGTGCCAGAAGGTGGAACCTTGGACACAAAAGCCAGCAGATGGGCTTTCTGCCGTTTGCGACATGCACTGCACTTTCCCCCTGTTTTAAAGAATTACAAAGCCCCGGTGTGAAGGGGTTCAAGCAGATTTGCACAGCAGCTGTTTCTCCTCCACATTCTGGAAACAGAGAAGGTGGCAAAGACTTGCACCCCACGACAGGAGATGGAAAATGCATCTTCAGACGAGGCCAGAACAAAGGGAGCTGCTATGGTTTGCTATATGGTATTGCTGAGGGGCAGGTTTGACCCTCAAACCAATGTTTGTTCACTGTGAATCATTTACTAGTTCCTTTAAATTTCATTCATTACTTTCTACTCAGTCACAGTACAGTTTTGGTTGACACCTATCCCATTCTCTGAGTAAAAACTACATAATACCTGTATGTGTGCTGGGCCTTAACATTTGTACAGTGTGCGCTCTGATTGGTGCAATTCCTGGTGAGATTCTGAGATATCTTTGGCATATCTTGAAGAATTCAGCGTTGCGATAGGTTTGTTAGTCCCACATGTTTGCATTTGTAGCCTGGATAAAGTTCCTGTGAGGTGAACATGAGGGACAAATATTTTCATTAGGTGTGTAGCGTAACTGTGTGAGTTCTTTGTGTGCAGCTTTTGTGCAGTTGCTGATTCACTTACCTCCAATCATTCAAACGTCGAGCGCGATTAATTTATCAAAATGACAAAACATACAACACTGTAACACAAAAACCCACGGACCTGATGTTGCAACAGGATAATAACATGTAGTGTAAATGTAGAAAATCTAACTTTATTTAACCAGGAAAAAAAACTCTTTATCTGTTTTACAAGAGTGTCCCTGCAGAAGGACAGCTGTACGAACATGAGAATGATTTGGGTTGATCCACTTTCAGTTCTTCACATAGAGATTTATTACACGTCAGTCAGAGAGAGTGGCGAGAGGGGAGGGAGTGCCCGTGGACTGCCTGTGAGAAAAGGTTGTTTTTAAAAATGTGTTTGTTTTCAACCTCCCCAGCTGTTACAGGCCCTTATTGTTGTGCAGCTGGTAGCCTAAACCATAAAGCACCAGCTCAGGAGGCTTTCCATTTGTGACTGCTGGAAGTCTGTCAGCAGGTGTTGAGGGAGGTGAGAGCTCCTCGAGTTCCTGAAATCTGCAATCGCCTTATGTTATGTAATGTTTTAGTGCACATCATTGTACCATTCTGTTAGATAAGCAGTGTTGGGAAGGTTACTTTTAAAATGTATTCCATTACAGATTACAGATTACATGCCCCAAAATGTATTCTGTAACGTATTCCGTTACGTTACTCAATGAGAGTAACGTATTCTGAATACTTTGGATTACTTAATATATTATCATGCTGTTTACAACTACATGAATGTACTATTGCTGTGATTTATTACTGTTACTGAAGGTCCGCGGCTCCGAACCGTAGTAAAGGGACCTCTGGCTAATACGGTGGGTTCTGTGTCGGCTCGTAGCTGAAAACTAGCTTTACTTTGTTGTCTGGGTCAACTTTGCTAGCAGAGACAGAGAGAGGCGTTGAAAGGCTGCTCCAACAGAACTTATTGTTTCAGAGGAAAACACGAACACGGTGTACAGTCGAGTCTTAATAGCTTACTTACAGCTGGGCTTTTTATGATTCCATAAAAAGTGACAAAAACATTAGTGTCCGTTGTGCGTGGGAAGAAAACTTCTTTTTACAGCGAAAAAAACCCTAAACTTCCAAACAAGCACCGAGTAGCTACGACGTAATGGGAAACTCACAGAGAAACTCGCGGATTCTTCCACTGACCGCGGCACACCTGCACCAGGGTAACCCTCCGCCTACCCCACTCCTGCTTTACAGGTGAAAATAGAGCAACAGGACCGCTAGTCTTTGACTTTATTTATTTTCTGCTGTGTTTTACTTGCATCTGTTTGAAAGACTGAGTGTAAACACACAAAATATTTTATTTTATGTGCTGGAATGTGCAGAAAATAGGTTTAAATATTAAACTAATTTCTTCCAGTCAGAGAATGTTGCAGATAATTAAATGTTTGCTTGATGCATAAAGTTAAAAGATTAAAACTAATAAAACAAGTTTTAAAAAGAGACTTTTCCATCTGATTACATTTTGTATGATGATTATGCAGAAAAAGTAGAATTGGGCTGAAAGATCTATCACTTTATCACCTATTCAGGTTGTAAATCGTGTTTTTAAAAAGTAACTAAGTAACTAAGTAATTAATTACTTTTAAAAATAAGTAATCAGTAAAGTAATGGGATTACCTTTTTGGGGAAGTAATCGGTAATTAGTTACTGATTACTTTTTTCAAGTAACTTGACCAACACTGGTGGAGCTTTTAGAATTGTCCAGTACAGCACATAGAGCAGCTGTTTTCTACAAACTGTTTAACAATCCAAAAAAAGAGATATGTGAAAACTTGAGGATTATATGGCAGAGAGATTTGAGTTGTGCAATTTCTAAAGAAGACTGGTGTAGAATATAGTCATTCTCTGATAAATATATAAGAGAGGCCAGGGGTAAATTTACTCAGTATAAATTAATACACAGATGGTACTTTACTCCGTCCAAACTTTACAGATTGGGAATCAGTCCCAGTAATATATGCTGGAAATGTAGCTCAGATCCAGGGACATTCATGCATGCTATTTGGGAATGTGGGAAAGTTTATCCCTTTTGGCAAAAAGTATTGGGCAAAATAGGAAGGTGGATTGGTTTGATAATACCCTTGTCACCAAGACTGTGCTTAATAGGGGATCGGTTGGTGTTACCTGGGGTTTCAAAATATGACTTTGTGGTTATAAAGGTGGGGGGGATCGCAGCGGCTCGAGTTATTCTCAGTGTATGGAAGGAATCATCTCCAGAATATAATAGGTGGAAGGAAAATATGCTGAAAATGGTGTCGTATGAAAAATTCTTGGCGAGGATTAATGATGATAGGGAGGGTTTTGACAAATCATGGGGGCGTGTTTTTGGCTGAGATGGTTGGAATTTATTTGGTCAGGGCAATTATCTTTAGTTAAACTTTATGCTTGCTGCGTTGTATGTTTGTTTAGGCACTCAGTAATGGAATAACTTAAGAATTTGATTTTATTGTCCTTTTTTTTTTTTTGCGGGTGTACCGATAGTTAGTAAGTATTGAAAATAGACCCAAAATACAAAGGTGAATTAACCATGGGATTGGAAGCTGTCTTTTCTTTTTTCTTTTCTGTTGTTGTTTTGTTTGTTGTTTTGTTTATGTTTTCATGTGGTTAAATATTAAAAACAAATAAAGACTTCAATTACAAAAAAAAAAGAATGAAAGTTTCCCAGTCAAGAAGACCTTCCAGGAGGAATGAAGGCCCATGAGGATTAAATATTATTATTATTGATCACAAATCATGCAAAGCGACTAGCCAAACTATTAGAGCCGAAAACCCATCGGTGAAACAGTTCTGACGACTCTAATGACGGGCTTCGGGGGTATGTTATTGGAGACAAGAATGCGAGCTGTTGTCGTTTTGCAGAAAGGCTGGGCAAGAACAGGCGTCGAAGCCCGCATGGGTGCCATGATGTAGGCGGCAGGCACGGGAGGAGAGGGGATAGGCGGTGCTGCTGGGAAAACGTAGGACGTGGGGGGTTAGGCAGCGGTGTGTAGGGGCGCCCTAAAACAGTTTCATACACCTTGTGCAGTATGTCGCTCTGCTCAACCTGCAGAGCTCCAGAAAGCATCTGGAAGTTCTCCGTGAGTCTTTGGTTCACCTCGCTGAACTTTGCTCCAATGCTGTCTGACATCATGAACTGCTTAAGCCGATTATTTTTCGAGAATTTTGACACCAGTTTCTCAGCATGTTTCAAGATGGTGTGGAGTTCCTTCAGCGCTTTCTCCACAGCGCCAGAGTTTCTGCCTGATCCCCGTACTTTGACGGTTAAAACCAGTCCCTCCAAAGCTCTGACCCTGTCAGCAATCCGCCTGCAGCGTTCGTCGTTGTCCTTCATGTTGTCATACATCTCGATGATGGTTGGGCAGAGGCCGAAAAGTTCGGAGACCAGCTTATCCATGGTGACGGTGCCATGGAGAAGTAAACTTAACTAGACTGAATTAAACTGGGATGAACTTCATCTGGAAGCTCTGATGAGCTGAACCTGAAATCTCTCAAAAAAGAAGTTTCAGGTTCGGCTCAGAGGTCTGAGTGTGAGAGCTTCCAAAGTAACTGGAAGGATACGTTAAGCTGGTGGATTACACACAGATTTATGTTCTAAGAAAAGGCTGCAATCACAAAGTTGGAGACTCCGCACATAGAAATAAAAAATCATTTACTGGGATTAGTTTGAAGTGATGACTGCATTTGAAGAATTTAAAAAACAACAATGAGACACAACTTCACAAGCAGAAAATATGAATACTTGCCACTGTACATATACACTTAATGTAGAAGAACATGGTCTAACAAATACCTGCTTTCCTCTTCTAAGGTACACAATCCAATACAACCAACAATCATATGACCCCCTATGAGCAGCACTTTGGCAACAGTGGGAAGGAAAAACTCCCTTTTAACAGGAAGAAACCTCCAGCAGAACCAGGCTCAGGGAGGGGCGGGGCCATGTGCCTCGACTGTATGTGTAATTGAGGCTCACAGTCAGAACCTGGTAGAAGCTGAATTACTGATTAAACTTCTTTACAGGCCCTGAAATTGACTCAAATATCACTTTGAGATGTAAAAATGCCGACATGGAAAACAGATGAGATTTAACAAACAATGAGAAAACAAAACAAAGTCCCAATGGGCAAAAGTGAAAGAAAATCCAAAGGCACAAGGAACTGGAGACCGCAGACGGGGCCTGGAAACAGGCGCTCTGACATAGACTAGAGATAAGAAAATAAAAGACAATGACACAGGAAGTGAAGCGAGATGACCAAGCAGGGAATGAAGGACAGTGGATATACTGGACAGAGTGATGAAGATGGAGCTGCCAGGCAGGAGGAAAAGAGGAAGACCTCAAAGGACGCAGTGACGGAGGACATGCAGAGGGTTGGTGTGACAGAGGAGGATGCTGGGATAGGAGGAGATGGAGGCTGATGATCTGCTGTGGCGCCCCCTGAAGGGAGCAGGAGGAAGAAGAAGAAGAAGACTGCTGGTTTTCAGAATCTGAAATATGTTCATGTTCTGCTTTGTGATTATGCAACAACCAGTATCACACATTCATCTGTGTTTGTTAAGTCAAGCATTCCTCACAATCAGAGTTCAGTGTGTCTGTGTGACATCGCCGTGAAGATAAAGGTTGTTTTTGCATCACGACGCCAAAGAACTCCCGTCAGCAGCTGAACATCATACCAGGGATAAAACACACATACTATTGTGGAACTGCAGAAATGAAGCTAAACGTGCGTAGTCAAACGTAAAAACAGAAATGTTAACCAATTGTTTAAACTAATTTTAGTTCATAGACACAGCCTATAAATAGGCTGTTTGTAATAAGGCCATGCTACTCCTAAATTTCTATCTTGTTCAAAGAGAAGATATAAAACAAAGTTCTGAGCTAATCAACCTCAGTGTTCTCCTTTTTTAAAAATAAATAATAATAAATAAATAATTTCCACATTTATAAGAAATGCAGTTTCTAACTAAGCATGAAGAGCATTTTGCATCTTTAGGGGTAAATGAAACTTTAAATATACTTTCATACAAACGTGTAAAACTGGACCCAGTGGCAGCAGCTGGGTCCACGTTTAACTGCTGTATTAAAGAAACACTTCTGCTTATTTAAAGCTCAGCTCATTTGAGCGATGGACACGCTCACGTTAACAATCAAGGACGTGATCAGCTGTTCTAGTTCTTTCATTAAGAGAGAATTTGTTGTGAAAAAAGACATTTTGTGAGCTCTCCACTCGGTCTGTGCATCGGGGGGTGGGGTGGGGAATCTCTTGAATCGGTTACTGCAGGTTAAGCAGGATAACAGAGCGGCACTGATACGTGTTCACCTGCACATTATTCACTGTGAGTTAGTTTTTACAAAAGAATGCATTTGAGGAATGATCTTATCTTTGGGCGTAGAAACTCCACCTGTTTCTCATAAATGAGCGCATGCTGCAAGTGTCCGCGTTTGAAATTTCTAATGACAAGAAGGATTATTTTAAAGTGGCAACGACATAATTATGCTGTTTGTCCTTTCAAGACTGATGCAGAAATGAAAGGGTCATTGTTTTCTTTGTTATTTAGGCGACAGCACGCTGGACTACGGTCTTACAACAATGTGTCAAACAAAAATTAACAACCTTACCTGCACATAAAGCTCCGTCACTTTTAGATTCAGCTCAGAGAAACTGCTTGTTGTGCCGTAGCTGCACACTCCTTTGAGCTCAGTGACTCCCTGCAGCCTCTGTTCTCTGATTGTAACCTCGTGTTTCTGCCTTCAAGCAACAAATCAAGAGAGAAGATCCATGCACAGGTTTCTCTTTGTCTCCGGCACCAACTTCCCTTTAAGTTTCATTCTGCGTTGGTCAGCTTTTTATTGCAAATGCAGCACAGGTGCGCTCGTCTGTGCACCGGACCACAGCTACAACCTGGCAGGTCAAAATGTATTAAAGTTAGTGAAGGGCAGGATTTAGCCTGTGGCTGCTGAATACAACACGTTTCAACTCTAAATTCCCATTTGAGGAAAACACTTTCAAAGCATAGTTAAAAATATTAAACTGCTGCTGATTTTAACAAAGATGACTCCAGGGTAAAATCTCAGTGGAGGTGACAAGTGTTGCTGCTCAGGTGTTGAGGAAAATGAATGTCAATTTCATTCTTGTGAGTTTTTTAGGTGATTTATCTGAAACATCTCTGTGCTGACGTATAGCAACAGACACAACGATCTGCGTTAGACCAACGAGGTGTAAACTGGTGTTCAGCATCCGCAGTGACGACAGCAAACCCAGAATACTCACCGCCAAAGCAGCACGCAAGCTCAGCTACATCATTGTCCAGTTATTTGTTTTTGGCTCCGTCATTGTTTGCACTGTATTATTATTATTAATGTACGTGTTATTGTTTCCTCCATGTTGGTTCAGATCTGTTGAAGTGAAATACTAACTGCCCTCAAATGTCTTAAAGTAACAAGCGTGTAAAATACAGCGAGATGGTGTTAAAATGTAGAGTAAAAGTACAAAGTTATCGGTCCAATCCTGACCCAGGTGAGCCTCAGCCCAACAGTCCAAGCAGAGAGACCTGTAACGCTTCAGGTGAGTCACAGCCAGCGAATCACAGCTGCCTGCTGTCGGTTTGCTTCATCCACACAGGAAGTGGCCCTCTGTGAAAAGACCTTTCTGTGGTGCGTGTTAATAATCGTAAATGTAAAAACAGAAATGTTAACCAATTGTTTTTTTTAACTAATTCTAGTTCATAGAGTCCAGTTTGATGTGAGGGGCAAATATTTGATCTCTTTAAATATTTCACAGCAAACCCAGTAAGGCTGCACAGTTGGAGGTGATACCTGCGCTGCATGCACGTCATTGTTTACATCACGAAGGTACAGCCAATAGAACGAGAGGTGATATTTTGTTTCTAAGAGATGCACTCAGGTCAGGTAAATGGAGACCTTATTTGTCTGCAATGATGTTTTGATGAACAGGAATGTAGCTGTATATGTCTCCATCACTACCTGACACAACAAAGGGGCCTCTTACCTTGTAGCGTGAGTGTTGTTGGGAACAGCAGTGACACCTTGTGGTGAATAAGTTAATTACATCACATAGCTGGTTGCCCTCAGTCTACAGCAGCACAGCAGCCAGTAGCTGGAGATTCTGAGGCCCTAGCATCCATACGCTGTTCCAGGCAGTGAATGTTCTCATGTTACCTGATGAATCTCTCTGATTGGTTATTAATTGTTCGCATATACCAGTTCTGTTAGCATTGCTATTGTCATTGTTTAATAAGTATTATGTAAACTAGACACGAGGGACTCATCAGCGTTTAACTGACATATGCTTTCTGTTTTCTGCTGTGTTCTTTGGGGGGCTTTATTTTGACAGAGCAGCAGAGAGCAGAAAAGCAAAACGAGTCACCTGATCTGGCTCTGTTCATATCACTGCGCGGGCCGCATGGGTGGCGCTTCCTTTACTGGAACACAGAAAAAAAGGTTCCCTAAATGCGCTCAAATGCCATTTACCATTTACAATATAAAGCACCTTGAGGTGACTGTTGTTGTGATTTGGTGCTATATAAATAAGATTAAATTGAATTGAATACAGATGCCTGCAAAATACTATCCTCAGAGGGGACTGGAGGCTGTGCAGATACTAATGAGAAGTGAAAGGGGAGATGGGTGGGGCATGGAAACAATAATGAACAGGTTATAGTGCCGGCAGGCGAGGGTGTCATATATAGACATAGGAGAGCAAGTGACGTGTATGGAGGTGTGGTCCCACCCCTGAAATTCAGATCAATTATAACTGCAGTGTTCAGTCTGGGTCATTATTATGTATAAAGTCTGAAGTCACACATAAATGCTGGATCTGGTAACATTTTAAGAGGAAACCACTGATTTCTGGACTTAACAGTTTTTCAAACCTCAACCTTGACATTTTGTTTTGTAAACATTTAAAGACTAACCACCCCTGCATTTTTAAAACATGCGGTCAGTTTTATTATACTTGGCTTCTCGTCTACTTCCTTAAGCAACATCTGCCTCTAGATGAACTTGTTCTGTCCTCTGTCTTTCCCATCATATATTTTGTGTTCTGGATGTTCATGTGAAACATGGTTTAACATCTTTTATTTTACATTTTTAATAATAATGCCAGTGCATGTAAGCTAAAAGCTCAGGCTTCAGACTGCTCGAAACACTCAAATTTGCAGTTTTTTTTGTCCTTGGAGTTTAATGTCATACAGAGCAGATGTGAACACAGAAGCCCCATAACCTACTTGCAACACAATCTACTCATATTGTGTCACAAAGGCCCAGAGACCTGTAGGAAACCATTGAACCACCAATCATTCCCAACCCGTTGTAAGTGCTCGGTGATTAGCTGCTATTGCCCCGCCATGCTGGCCTAGAGACCGGTCATTAACCCCTCGGCAACCGCCCATTGCTATGCCAACCTGTAGATTCTGCAAACAGCTGATGAATGGTTTCTGGAGAGTACTGGTAGCTATCAGTATAATATGTTTACATATTTTTAAAATCACCATCACATATATGTTATTGTTTTTATTTGTTATCAAACTGTATCAATGCAGTATATTGTGAAAAAGATAACTGATCGAGTCTGTTTGGAAAAGCATCACAAAGTCTTAACATGATTATTTCTAATATTTATTCATTCAAAGAGAAAGAACCATCACTGCTTTTGAATTTGTTCGTGTCTGCCTTTCCTCCACAAAAAATCCAGACATTTTTATTTTTTTTAATTCTTTTTTCTTCGTTTGAGTCCATCAGCATCGAGGCTTCTCGCCCTCTGTGCCGGTATTGTTGACAAAGAGGCTTTTGAGGAAGAGTAGCTGCAGGTACCCAGAGGTGACGATGAGGAGGCTGAGGGCCATCGACCACCGGGTGATGTACTTTGAGTTGGACTGCAGCAGGAAGTAGTCTGCGCTATTTCTCATCCGACTGAAGCTGTAGTGCCGGAACATGTGAAAGACGTAGGTCTCCACTTTGTGGGTCGTAGTCTGACACAGCAGAACAGACGCAGGTATAAAAATCTGTTTATTCACTTTTGATGTGTCAAACTCCAACAATCCCGCCTCTGCTACCAGTTACTGTTTTTAATTCATTTTGTGAAATAGGGCTGCCACGATTAGTCGACTAGTTACGATTACGTCGACTATCAAAATCGTCAACGACTGATTTAATAGTCGACGCGTCGTTTGAAGCTTTGTAAGATCACAAAAGACGCAGGAATAAGTAGTAGGATTTAAGAGTGTAATAACGGACTGAAACAGAAGATGGCAGCACTGCATGTACAAGGATGCCAGCTGCCGTTAAATCCCGAAGAAGAAGAAGCTGTGTCCCAGAATTCATAGCGCGGCCCAGCTCAGTTTCCAACAATGGCGGCAGCTAGTTAGTTTTAATGTTACTCTTATTATTCTTTCTGGGTCACAAAATAAACGTTCAACATATTTTCAGGCGAGAATGTAGCTGTGTAAACCTCAAATATCTGCTCAGTTTATCAAGACACCACATATTTTCAAAAGCGCTCCGACGTTTTCAGAGACGTCTGTTACCCACTAGCTCGATAGCTAGCCGGGGGCTAGGCTCACTAGAGCCACACCGGACTCCCGCAAATCGTTTTCAAACCCACCTCCGTCTTTCGATACTCAGGTTAAACATGATATATAAGTCACTTAGATAACTTAAAAATGTTATTGTTTGACTTTTTTTAGTATTTCATTTGTTCCTGAGTAAATCGGTTTGGCTGAGATTAAAGTTATAGTTTTTACACAGCTGAATAAACGTCAAGCAGACAGCTGATTATCAGAAGTGTGAGATGCTCGAGAATTTACTCCGGTGTCCTGTTATATTTTAGATAGCAAGGAGTTTATTAAACTTCACCGAAACAATCTGCAAATTTCATTAAAATTTAATAAACTATCATCTTGTCTTTATTTTTAGTTAGCACAGACCTTAAACACTTAAAGCTGTAAGCTAATGATAGTTATATAAGAGCAGATGCTGCTGGTGCAATAAGCTGTACGTTGTACGTCCAATGGATGATGATCTGATTAGTCGACTAATCGCAAAAATAATCAGTGACTAGTGACTATCAAAATAATCATTTGTGGCAGCCCTATTGTGAAACACTTTGAACTTAAGTGTGAAGTTTAAATACATTTGACTTGTTTTGGCTCACCAACTGCTGTCAGTACTGCCACAGACACCACAACACTATAACAACTATAACAGCAGGTGTGTACCTCGATGACGCTCAGTGTGTTGTTCAGCTCTTTGCTGATCTCCTTCTTCTCCTCCTCCTCCTCGCTCTTTGAGGGATCTTGGTAGGTGTCATAGTAAACACCAAAGCTGAGGGAAATCTGCATCGAGCCGAAACGGTTGTGGAAGTTGCTGAAGCACATCTGATAGAAACCTGGAAGTAGACAAGTCAAGATGTTCTTCTCCTTTTTTTTCCATATAGCACAGTTAAAAGTAACACAGCAAACACAAAATGTTTTCCAGTTAAAGCAAACGTATTACGTATCACAGAATCCTGTGAAAATTGAGTTTATCCTTAATGTTTCCATAGGAATTAAAATCAGTTGTATTTGATTGGTGTATCCAACGGCAGATGTGAGAACCTTTGCAAATGCAGACGTTTTTGCAGTTTGCTGGTCTGCAGCATTCAGTTGTGTGTTAACACAATACTACAATCATCTCAGGAGTGGATGTTCCAGCAAATTCAACCTAAGACCATCCAAACGCTCAGAAAAACTGCAAAACCCCAAGAATGATCATTCTCACACTTACAGGCCTCATGTTAAATGTTAAAGTTCACGAGAGTACAAATAGAAACAGACTGAACAAGTGTGACTTGTTTGGAAGGGTTATCAGGAGGAAGCCTCTTCTCTTTAACTGAACATTTATTATTATTATCTTGTTAATAATTTCACCTCCTCACTACGTACGACTCTGGATACTGTAGCTCCAGTGAAAACTAAGGTCTCTAATCAGAAGTACCTGACCCCGTGGTATAATTCTCAAACACGTACCCTAAAGCAGATGACTCGTAATCTGGAGAGGAAATGGCGTGTCACAAATTTAGAGGATCATCATTTAGCCTGGAGAAATAGTTTGTTGCTTTATAAGAAAGCCCTCCGCAAAGCCAGAACAGCTTACTACTCATCACTGATTGAAGAAAATAAGAACAACCCCAGGTTTCTCTTCAGCACTGTAGCCAGGCTGACAAAAAGTCAGAGCTCTTTTGAGCCAACCATCCCTTTAACGTTAACTAGTGATGACTTCATGAACTTCTTCACAAATAAAATTTTTATCATTAGAGAAAAAATTACCAATAATCATCCCACAGATGTAATATTATCTACAGCTACTCTTAGTTCCATTGATGTTAAGTTAGACTCTTTTTTTCCAATCGATCTTTCTGAGTTAACTTCAATAATTACTTCCTCCAAACCATCAACGTGTCTTTTAGACCCCATTCCTACAAAACTGCTCAAAGAAGTCCTGCCATTGATTAATTCTTCGATCTTATATATGATCAACCTATCTCTAATAATCGGCTATGTACCACAGGCCTTCAAGGTGGCTGCAGTTAAACCTTTACTCAAAAAGCCATCTCTAGACCCAGCAGTCTTAGCTAATTATAGGCCAATCTCCAACCTTCCTTTCATATCAAAAATCCTTGAAAGAGTAGTTGTCAAACAGCTAACAGATCATCTGCAGAGGAATGGTTTATTTGAAGAGTTTCAGTCAGGTTTCAGAGTTCATCACAGCACAGAAACAGCTTTAGTGAAGGTTACAAATGATCTTCTTATGGCCTCTGACAGTGGACTCATCTCTGTGCTTGTCCTTCTTGACCTTAGTGCAGCATTCGATACTGTTAACCATAATATCCTGTTAGAGCGATTAGAACATGCTGTAGGTATTAC
Source organism: Neolamprologus brichardi (assembly GCF_056152115.1). NCBI lineage: Eukaryota > Metazoa > Chordata > Actinopteri > Cichliformes > Cichlidae > Neolamprologus > Neolamprologus brichardi. The sequence goes on from NC_142110.1 coordinate 67,538,045, forward strand.
AGGTATTGCACTGCAGTGGTTTGTATCATATCTATCTAATAGACTCCAATTTGTGCATGTAAATGGAGAGTCCTCTTCACACACTGAGGTTAATTATGGAGTTTCACAGGGTTCAGTGCTAGGACCAATTCTGTTTACATTATACATGCTTCCCCTAGGCAGCATCATTAGAAGACATAGCATACATTTTCACTGCTATGCAGATGACACCCAGCTCTATCTGTCCATGAAGCCAGATAACACACACCAATTAGTTAAACTGCAGGAATGTCTTAAAGACATAAAGACTTGGATGGCCACTAACTTTCTGCTTCTTAACTCAGATAAAACTGAGGTCATTGTACTCGGCGCTGAAAAGCTTAGAAATATGGTATCTAACCAGATTCTTACTCTGGATGGCATTACCTTGGCCTCCAGTAACACTGTGAGGAACCTTGGAGTCATTTTTGACCAGGATATGTCCTTCAACGCACATATTAAACAAATATGTAAGACTGCGTTCTTCCATTTGCGCAACATCTCTAAAATTAGAAATATCCTGTCTCAGAGTGACACTGAAAAACTAGTTCATGCATTTATTACTTCCAGGCTGGACTACTGCAATTCATTATTATCAGGATGTCCAAAAAACTCACTGAAAAGCCTTCAGTTAATCCAAAATGCTGCAGCAAGAGTACTGACAGGGACTAGAAAGAGAGAGCATATTTCTCCTGTTTTGGCTTCCCTTCATTGGCTTCCTGTTAAATCCAGAATTGAATTCAAAATCCTGCTCCTCACATACAAGGTCTTAAATAATCAGGCCCCATCTTATCTTAATGACCTTGTAGTACCATATCACCCTATTAGAGCACTTCGCTCCCGCTCTGCAGGCCTACTTGTTGTTCCTAGAGTATTTAAAAGTAGAATGGGAGGGAGAGCCTTCAGTTTTCAGGCCCCTCTTCTGTGGAACCAGCTTCCAGTTTGGATTTGGGAGACAGACACTATCTCTACTTTTAAGATTAGGCTTAAAACTTTCCTTTTTGCTAAGGCATATAGTTAGGGCTGGACCAGGTGACCCTGAATCCTCCCTTAGTTATGCTGCAATAGATGTAGGCTGCCGGGGGATTCCCATGATGCATTGAGTTTTTCCTTTCCAGTCACCTTTCTCACTCACTATGTGTTAACAGACCTCTCTGTATTGAATCGTATCTGTTATTAATCTCTGTCTCTCTTCCACAGCATGTCTTTATCCTGTCTTCCTTCTCTCACCCCAACCGGTCGCAGCAGATGGCCGCCCCTCCCTGAGCCTGGTTCTGCCGGAGGTTTCTTCCTGTTAAAAGGGAGTTTTTCCTTCCCACTGTCGCCAAAGTGCTGCTCATAGGGGGTCATATGATTGTTGGGCTTTTCTCTGTATCTATGAAGCGCCTTGAGGCGACTTTTGTTGTGATTTGGCGCTATATAAATAAAATTGAATTGAATTGAATTGAATTGAACATTGCAGCAGCGCTCAGGTTCCTTTGGACAGACAAAACCAAAGTGGACATGTTTGTCCATAAAGGAGAAAACGCATCAGCCCAGCTGTCAGCACTGTGGTGGAGGATGATGATCTGGGCTCCGTGCAGTGACTCAGTAAACCATGAACTCCTCTGTATACAAATGTATTCTAGAGTCAGATGTGAGGCCATCAGCCACAGGACAACGATACCAAGAAGAGTGCCAAACCTCCAAAAGAAAAAGAATCAAAGTGGTGCAATGCTCCAGTCAGTCCAGACCTCAGCCTGACTGAGAAGCTGTGGTGGTGCTGAAACCAACTGAAGGGTTGAGTCTTAATGATGAGACTAACAACATCTACAGGGCGCACGCACGAGGCATTGACGATGACGTGAGCATGAGCAGAGACAAACAAATAATGAAAGGATGAGAAACAGGTGAAAACACTAAAGAAACAGGAAGTACATTCAACATAACGAGCACAGGACAAAAGACTATCATAATAAAACAGGAAACGGACACAGGAAAACTAAACACTAACAAAATATCCAAACTTAAAACACTGGGTCAGGCACCATTACAGAAAAACATGATGAAAATTAGAAGATTTTATTGAACATTTCTGTAAAACTCCTGCAGGGTGAGATGCAGTGGGACGACCTGTATCATGAGAATAAAAGATGAAATCTCAATGGAAAGCTCAAATGCTAATCTACCAGCTAACGCTAACAAGGTGTTTGGCTGCTCACCTTTAAAACATGTATCTCTGACTTTATATCCTCTACGAGAGTTTGTGTTGTATCAACATTTAATGTTAAAGTGAATCACTTGACATAATTTCCTACAATCTGTTCATCGCATTCAGCTGAAGTGAAATAACAGCATGGAAGAGCTACCCAGCAGACAGACAGCTACCTGATTCTGCAGCCTCAAAGTTGATCTGGCCTTTTGCATCGTCAACAGTAGACAGCAGCACATCACTCGGAGTGTTGACGGTGACAGACAGGTGTCTGTCATGGCCGACTCCCATCACCCACTGGACCTACAGAACCAATACAGAGTTAAAAACCATACAGAGCGTCCACACACTGCAGGAATCACGAGCAGCTCTGTCAGTGTAAAATATCCTGTTTGATGTTACCACTGTGAGCTCTTTTCAACACATGGTACCGATGCTGGTGTCCACGCTAATCTGACATTTGTGGGAAAACAGACTACATGTCAGGTGGCTTCACTTAGCTTGACACCGAGTTCAGAGTTTTCTTCTTACCATGAAGTTCAAGTAAAATTTCTCTCCACGGTGAGCAAAGTGCCAGAAACACTCCAACCCAGCAGCAGGAAGCACTATAGCAAAGTCGTACTGGTCCGAACCCCAGAACAGCTCCTGGTCTGTGACGTCGGGCCGGGCGTTTGTCTGGGGAACCCCATGAGCTGAGCCCCAAAATAAAAAGCCCAGGAAGAAGCAGGTAATCCAGCACAGCATGTCTAAAACATGGAAGGGTGAGAGTCGAGTCTGTGCTGCAGTTAGATCAAAAATGATTAACCAGCCCTGAAATGCCTCCTCCTCTGCTGGGAAAACTGGACGGGCTGCACAGATGGAAGCACTGCTGATAGAGAGGAAAACCCTGCAGGAGGGAAACTCTCCAGGTGATCCAAACAAATGAACCTGGAAACTTCCACAGACAGATCCCGACATCCTGTGGAGGTTTGGACCACCGGTTCAGTAATATTTGACCATGTGGTGGATGTACATTTAGATTATTCTCATGGCCGTCATTCACATTTCAACATTTACATGAATCCATTGATCCACTGGTGAAGAGGAAACAGCAGAGATATGCCAACAGGAGAGTGGGTGTGCTGAGAAGAAGGTCTGTTTGATGTTTTACATGATAAACTTGTTTCCATTCTAGACAAAGATCATAAAGATAATACAAACAGTATTGTTTAAATGATGGTTTCATTTATAAAGCGAAAAACTCTCCCCAAACCTGCCCTGTGTGCAAAAGTAACTGCCCCCTAAACCTAATACCTGGTTGTTCCACCCTCTGCAGCAGGAAGTGCAGTCACGTGTTTGTGGTCCTGCAGTGAGTCTTTCACATCACTGTGGAGGAATCTTGGTCCACTCTTATTTGGAGGATTGTTGGACTTCAGACACATATTTAAGGTCACGCTGACGCACCTCAGTCTGATTTCAGTCCAGACTTTGACTCGGCCACTTCATCTGTTTTTGGACTCATTGAGAGGAGGACTTGCTGCTGATCATGGTGCTGCTACAGAACTGGAGTGCTTTTGTGCTTCAGGGCACAAACTGATGGTCAGACATTCAGGACTGTCAGGTAGAGAGTGGAATTCAAAAGGGTCAGAGCCTCTCTTTAAGAAATGCCACTTGACATCTGCAGCACTCAGTCTGCTGCAGGAAGCGTGCTGCTGCAGTCTGTTTGGGGGGGGGGGGCATCATCAGGAACAAGGATGCAAGGAGAGGAGACAAACTAGTGAGGAATGCTGGCTCTGTAATTGGAGCTGCCACACACACACACACACACACACACACACACACACACTCTGTGTGAAGCCCGTCTATATTATATTTAGCTTAAACTTATTCCTGAAGAAGCTGAAGTCATTATTTGAAAAGTAGTTGAACTTTTAATAATTTTACAGAAGCATAACAACTTAGAAAAAAGGTAATAACTTAGCAGAAACACAACAACATAGCAGAAGTATTGTAATTCAGCAGAAAGTTTCATATTTAGCACAAACATGAAAACTTGGAAGAAATGGTGTAACAGTAGAACTTAGTATACAGTAGTATAATAGTATAATTTAGAAATAGAAACTCTTAGTAGAACTTAGTAGAAATGTAATATAGTAGCAGAAATACTATGATTTAGCAAAAAAGTAATACGTTAAGCAGACATTTCAGAAAAGCAAAATGGCCAGCTGAAAAAAGTTTTCTCAAAACTACTTGTTTTTCAACTGTGAAAAATTAGCAGAAACATTAGAAAAGCCAGAAGAAAAAGCCAGCAAACACACAAGGGTAAGGCAAAACTGACATACCTAACAATGTTTACAAATATGGAAACACACTCAGTAACTCAGGCTACGTCCACACGTACACGGGTATTTTTGAGAGCGGAGATTTTCCGTTTTCGTTTTAAAAAATAATCCCGTCCACATGTAAAGGCAGAAATGAAGGAAAACGCTGCTAGGAACATGCCAAAGCAACAGGTGGCGCTATATTCCTAACCGTGCAGAAATGTTGGCCAATCAGAAGTCTAGAAGCCTCGGCGGGAAAAAGTAAACAAAGCTGGGGCATAGAAGCAGAACCGAGTGGTATGTGTGGAGGGACAGTAACTGTGTGTGTATATGTAAGCATTTAAACACTGCAGAGAAGTAACAGTAATAGTATTGTAGAAATTGCTATGTGTCGGTTGTGAACGAAAGCCGGGTCTTTGACGTGAACGGCGCGAGCCAGCTTCTTATCACGAGCTGTGGGGTTTTCTTTTTTTTTCTCTCTCTCTCTTTCTCTCACTCTCTCTCGCACCTTTTTCCCGCTTCACTCTGCACGCGAGTCTTGTGCTTTGCGCTGGGCAGAGGGGGGAGGGGCGGTAGTTACACTCGCAGTAGCACAGGAACAGAGCGGGAGGGAGAGAGAGAAAGAGAGCCAGGGATTAGAAAGGTATAGTAATCATCAACAACTATTTTCAGTTGCAGATGATAAACGATTCAGAAAGCTTATTCATGCAGGCCCATATGACAGAATGTGCATCTTCTTTTTGTTTTCATATTTTAATTTATATTTAATTGTGTTGTGGTTTGCAGTGTTTTGTGTTGTTTCACTTTAAATTTGTAAAGGAAAAAGCTGAAAATTTAAATAGCTAAAAGTTGAAATGTTAATAGTTGGTTTTTGTATTATATGATTTATTTATTACATTTTATGTGGAGTGAATAAATAAAAGTATATTTACGGTGGCCCCTACAGACAAAGCACATACAAACTTCAAATCACGTAAAGACTCAGAAGCACGTACAAACCCCAAAACACGTAAAAACTCAGAAGCACGTACAAACCCCAAAACACGTAAAAACTGAAAACACGTACAAAAGACAACAGAAGTGCTCCAGGATGTGAGGGCGCAGTGTTGAGCTTTTGTTACCTAGTGGCTACGCCAGCCAGCAAGTACCAACGACCGGATTTGGTGTGTGGTAGTAACAGGTAAATGAACTTTTGTTTTAAATTATTTGAATATATATGAGTGCTTGTGTATAAATACACAAACAATACACATATGCTTTCAATTGTGTAATTTAAGTGATCTAGTAGCTCTGTTTTGGAAGTTCAGTTAACGCTAGAAATGTGTTTTGGAGTTTGTACGTGTTTTGTCTCTAGGGGCCACCACACATATTTATATATAAACATATATAAATAAAAACACTTTTTTGTTTACATTAGTAATTCCTTTTGTGATAATTTTATATTATTGTTAATAATAAATTATTTAAAGCAACAAAACAACCTGAAGAGCCGGTTCGAGCCAAAAGAGCCGGAAATCCCATCACTAGTTCCCACCTATGTGTCCAAACTGCAAATGAACCGCGCATGAGCGAAGCCGCTGCTCCCACACTGACTGTAACACAGTCAATTCTTCTTTTACTGTTATGTTGTTTTGTGGATCAAAAGGTTTAAAAATACTTAAACACACACACACACAAAGTAACTCCACCAGAGTGCCGATTTCGGGACACCTTTGCCGGTCCAACCCAGATGAAGGAGTAGGGATGGAATTGTGACATAAAACAAACAAAAAAAAATCACTAAAAGAAATTTAATTTGTAGTTCTAAATCACTTCTAAATGCATTTAGGGCATTTTTTACTCACTTTATGTCTCTTCTTTTTTTTTCTCACCTACAACGTGGAAAAATTAGGCGATGGTGTCTTTTAGCAACTTCTAGAGACTTTTAGGAAAGCCAATAGCGATTTTCCTAACCGAGGAGATGGTAACACTGGCCAGGGGCTGCAACACTAGGTCCCCTAACTTTCAGAAGCTGTTGAAAGGATAAAGTTGTGGTATATCAGTGGTTAGAAATACCATTATTACTTTAGGATTAGTGTAACACAAAGTCAGGGCTGACCTGGGACCATGTCTGTGAGTCACAGTGCGTAGCATGTGCTGCTAATGCTAACTGCTAACTAAAAGCCAAAGATCCAGAATTTGTTGCTGGCTGCTGAGCTCCGTGGGTTTTTGCAGCAGCTCTACCTGTACTAGATGCACCTGCTCCTTGTCGTTTCTATCTCTGACTTCATGTCCTCTACAAGAGTTTGTTTTTTTATCTTCAAATGTTCAATAAAAACATGTATCACTAATTCATAACGAAGAAAGCTTTGTAACTATCCCCACTGGTGAAGACTGTGTCATTTCCACAATACTGCCCCCACAAACGATTGGCTCCTGGGAAGCCGTGCAGGCCCTGAGATGTCTATTTGAATGTGGCAGTCCTCAGAGTAGGAAAGAAGTAACTTAGTAGGAATATTGGAAAAATCAATATTGCCAGCTGGAAAAGCTAACCAAAGGTAAAATTCACTCAAAATTACTTGTTGTGCTACTAAGGCAAATTGGCACAAACTTTAGAAAAACAAGAAAGAACACCCGGCAGAAACACAAAATTATAAACACACACACACACACAAAGAGGTGCTTCTGTAAAGTTATTAGAAGTACAAAAACTTTTTCCAATACTGACTTCAGCTTCTTCAGCTATTTTCAGCTTTATGTTTTCAGCTGTATCTATGGCAGTCAAACAGCCTGGATCTGCTCAATTTGAATCCACCAATCAGAGCTGCTGCTTCTGTCTGCTTCATCAGGCAGTGTAGTTGTTCCTGTCAATGCATCCCTTGCTCACACAGAAAGAGACACAGGCTGTCTGCAAAGTGTTTCTGACATGGAGCGTTAACATAACACGTTAGGAAAAATTTTGTGACTTAAGACAAACGTAATAACTTAGCAGAAATACTAATATTTGGTAGAAATACTATGATTTAGCAGAAATACGGTATTTAGCACAAAAATTTAAAGGTAGCAGAAATGCTATGATTTTGTAGAAATACTTTAATTTAGCAGAAATACTATATTTAGCACAAATCCTATAAAGTAACAGAAATAGTATAATTTAACAGAAACACTATAATTAAGCAGAAATAGTATGATTTAGCAGAAATACGGTACTTAGCACAAAAATTAAAAATTAGCAGAAATTCCATGATTTAGCAGAAATACTATGATTTTGTAGAAATGCTTTAATTTAGCAAAAAATACTATATTTAGCACAAATCCTATAAAGTAATGGAAATAGAATAATTTAACAGAAACACTATAATTAAGCAGAAATAGTATGATTTAGCAGAAATACGGTACTTAGCACAAAAATTTAAAGGTAGCAGAAATGCTATGATTTGGCAGAAACTATAAGTAAGTAGAAATTCCATGATTTAGCAGAAATACGGTATTAAGCACAAAAATATAAAAGTAGCAGAAATGCTATGATTTAGCAGAAATACAATGATTTGGTAGAAATACTGTGATTTAGCAGAAATACGGTATTTAGCACAAATCCTTTAAAGTAGCAGAAATACTATGATTTAGCAGAAACACTATAATTAAGCAGAAATACTATATTTAGCACAAATCCTACAAAGTAACAGAAATAGTTTAATTTATCAGAAATACGGTATTTAGCACAAAAATTAAAAAATAGCAGAAATTCCATGATTTAGCAGAAATACTATAATTAAGCAGAAATGCTATATTTAACACAAATCATATAAAGTAACAGAAATACTATGATTTGGCAGAAACTATAATTAAGCAGAAGTAGTATGATTTAGCAGAAATACGGTATTAAGCACAAAAATATAAAAGTAGCAGAAATGCTATGATTTGGTCGAATTACTTTAATTTAGCAGAAATACTATATTTAGCACAAATCCTCTAAAGTAATGGAAATAGAATAATTTAACAGAAACACTATAATTAAGCAGAAATAGTATGATTTAGCAGAAATACGGTATTTAGCACAAAAATTTAAAGGTAGCAGAAATGCTATGATTTAGCAGAAATCCTATAAAGTAGCAGAAATGCTATGATTTGGCAGAAATACTATGATTTGGTCGAAATACTATATTTAGCACAAATACTATAAAGTAACAGAAATAGTATGATTTAACAGAAACACTATAATTAAGCAGAAATAGTATGATTTAGCAGAAATACGGTACTTAGCACAAAAATTAAAAAAAAATAGCAGAAATGCTATGATTTGGTTGAAATACTTTAATTTAGCATAAATACTATAAAGTAACAGAAACACTATAATTAAGCAGAAACAGTATGATTTGGTAGAAACAGTATGATTTGGTAGAAATATGGTATTTAGCACAAATATTAAAAAGAATAGTGATAACTTAAGTGGAAATATTGGAAAAGCAAAATGGACAGCTGAAAAAAAGTGAACATGGTTAAGTTCCCTCAAAACTACTTGTTCAACAACATTACATGAAAACGGTAAAAGATATGAAAAAGCTGAATCATACATGAATAGCCCAATAATTTGAGAACATTTTAAAGTTTGGAGTTTTTACGTGAAAGTATGAGGAAGTAGTTAAGTTTCAAAAACCAGCAAGTTTTTGCAGAACTTTTAAAATTTCCCCTTCATTTAAATGGGACAAAATTGCATATAAAGCTTATCATGACCCCACCGAGCGTCATGATGATAATCATGACCCCACAGAGTGGGACATTTGCTTCAGCTGAAAATCTCAGAGGCGACCCAGAAAGCAGCTGGAGGAAGAACAATGACATATGCGACAACAGTTAAACCTTCTTCAAGTAGGTTTCAACACCACGAACCAAGGGATTCTGTTTCTGTGGTAGATTGTACATGTACCACTGGGTGCCGAAGATTTTCCAGTTTGTCTGAGTCCCGCGTTCTCTTGCCTGAATTGTGTGTTTTCATGCCCGACTTTGTCACGGTCTGGCCTGCAGACCGTGGGGATGAAGGGGAATGAGGACCCAGGTGCGGAGCTCTGTGTGCAAACAGTGCGTTTATTTAGAGTGACGAAACTGATACACAACAATACATTCCCGTGTGTTCCCAACTTCCACTCCGTGTCTTCTCCTAGTGTTTGTGCTCCGTGTGTCCGCTCCCTCGTGCCTGTGTACTCTATGCCTGCTGCCCTCTCGTCCGGCAATCCTCCTGGGAAAACAGAGGCAGTCGTTAGCAACCTCAATTACAATGATCCCGCGTTGGTGGGAGCTCAATCGGTTTCTTAAATAGCTCCCCCGACGAGCCTGATCAGCAGCAGGTGTGTGTGGGGCTTCAGGCGTGGCCAATCCTCTAGCGGGACCACACCCATCAGGCCTGCAGGTGCTTGACATCCACACACATATATGCACACATACAGACACCCTGCCTACACACACAATAAGGGGAACACCGAACAGAAGCATAGAATAACAAATACATAACACAATGTAGTTCATAACTGCTCGGGGACTCTGGGTCGCTCCGACTCAGGACCCTGACAGACTGGTGTGTTTTCATGCCCGAGTTGTGTGTTTTCATGCCCGAGTTGTGTGTTTTCTTGACCGAGTTGTGTGTTAAATTCAACGAGGTCTGCGGTTTGTCTAATAACACCACGTACGCTGCAGTGGGTCTGACTGATGACCTGAGGACGCCTTGGACAGAACCAAACGGAGAAACCTTTGCTGAGGAGCGGACCCTGCACCAGCGGGAACAACGCCAGGATGAAGGTGGACTGTGGCTGGAAAACATCATGTAGATCATCAGAGCTGTAATTGTGGATGTGGACCAGTTACCCTTTAAAAACAGTAATGACATTAAACACTATTCATTTAAGATGTGATGAAATCAAAGTAATTATTTCCAATCAAATGCTGCAAAGGAATATTTTCATGTGACACAGCGTAAATCTTTCCATAAACATAAACAATCCACAATTGTCGATGGGACGTGTGCATGCAAGCACACGCAAGCGATCCCCGCTCCGTGACCTCACAGAGCGGGACATTCGCTTCAGCCGAAAATCTTAGAGGCGACCCAGAAAGCAGCTGCAGGAAGAGCAAAGACAAATGCGACAACAGTTAAACCTTCTTCAAGTAGGTTTAGACACCACGAACCAAAGGATTCTCTCTCTGTTGTCTGCTGTACACGTCCCACAGTTTGTGTGAGTTCTTCCATCTCTTTGCTCAATTGTCTGTTTTCTCGACTGAGTTCTATGTCGTTTTGACTGAGTTGTGCGTTTCTTAGTCTGCGTTGTGCGATTTCATGCCTGAGTTCATCTGTCGTACGCTGCAGTGGGTCTGCCTGATCTCTGCTTTCCTGTGACATTTCTTTAAAGGTTTAAAGCTCAAAAGTGTCAAAAAGTTAAATCTCTGAATGATTTAAATGCAAAGGTTAGCTTTGTCTAAAACAACTGGCTCTTTCTGATTAAACTGTTAAACGTGCTCCTCTATTTAAGGTCTTGGTGGGTGTGGCAGAGAATGTGATGTCTTTGTCGTCGTCTTTCTTACTATTTTCGAGCTCTTCCCTGAGATCTGCAGTTATTCTACAGTTGTGCTCAATTTTAAGTCCTACGTCTTTGTGAAGCTGAGACCGTCACGGCTGCCGAGGCGAGCCGTGTGGTGTTGGAGGAAAGGAGGACCCAAAATGCGGCAGCTCTGGTGCAGGTGAAAAGGTGGACACAAACAGAAATTAATAAATAAATAATAATTATAATAAATAATAATAATTAATAATAAAATTAATCAAATAGAAAAAAACTAACAGAACTAACCAGAAACCAAGATGCAGGGAGGTACGAGGACATACACGGCGAGACGCAGGGAGAGCGAGGGGAACAAACCAGCACTTAACAGAGGCAGACACGAGGTGTGAATACACAGAAGGATAACGAGGTAATGAGGGCACAGCTGGGAGTAATCTGACCTGACGAGACAGGGGAAAAGAAAACAGAACATACTGAGATCAGACACGGATCTTCAAAGTAAAACAGTAACATACACGTAATGACATAACCCACAACCTTAACACAGACTGGGGGACACAGAACATAGGAACATGAACCATGAAACAGAAGAGTACAAACACCCCAGGTAACCAAAACCACAGAATAATAATAAAGTAAAACACAAACACGGAGTCACAGATCATGACAGGGACAGTCCCATCTCACTCAAGCTGCAGTCTTAGTGATTCCTCTCTACTTTCGCTTCCAGAAGGTTCCTTATTTAATGATTCCTGTGACATTTTTTTAAAGGTTTAAAGCACGGTGTCACAAGTTAAATATGTTCTCTGAATTATTTAAATCTAAAAGTATTAGCTTTGTCTAAAACAACTGGGTGTTTCTGAAAATGCTCAAATTAAAATATATTTAAAATATATTTTGAAATGTATTTTAGCACATATATTTTTGGGCCATTTTTCGTATATTTTGAAATACATTTCAAAATATATTTCAAAATACAAATTAAAATTATTTTAAATCATTCAAAAATATATATATATCCTCCTGAGACCCAGGGAAAAAAAAAGTATTTTGATTTTTTTTCAGGTAAATCAAGTGTTGGGATGGTAAAAAACACATTACAAAAACAGAATTATTTTTAACTAATTTTATTTAAATTTTACAACATGTGCACTTCAGTGCACAAGGGGAGTTCATTGATCACGAATGTGAAACTAACAAAATTCAAGAGCTATTTAAGAAAATTAAATGCTCCACTGAAATTTTTGTAAGCAGGATATTAAAACTTTTATATAACAATATCATAAAAATGTAGATCATGGGTCAACTTAGAAGTCACTGACACTTCACTAGCTGTAAGCCACTGGTTCAGGAACAAGTGATTGCACTGGGCTTTCTATTTCACAAAAGTCAATTCATTTATGATATCTGAGGAAGTACTGTGATTTTTTTATTTGGAGACACAAAGGAACATTTGGCACTTCCCACATCTCACATATGTTTTACTGTTGCACCCAACCATTCTACAACTGAAATGCCTTGGACTGTTAACCATTTCAGGCAAGTGGAGTGAACCATATTTTGTTACACTCTCATCTGGTTGGGGCTTCCTTTTCTTGATTTTTGGAGAGAACTCTTCATTACTGGTATTATTCAGGTCTTGTTCACATGTTTGTCCCTGATTTCTCAGCCAAGAGGAGCTTGAACTCCAGATACTGTGAGTTCTTTTGGCACATTGAGATCATTGACAACTTTCAGCAAAGACGTGATCTTGTAGAAACAATCAGGTGTCATGGATTCAGCTATAATTGAGACTCTTGTTTTTTTACTTTGCTGGAAAACATTTCTGCATTTTACCCATATTTTATTTTTAACTCAAAATCAAAAATTCCAGATTCTCTTACATGTTGGTTTTGGACCAGATAGGACGACAGATTTCGGATCTGCCACTGCATCTTGATAATCTTTGTGTGGCTCCTCCTGGGTTCTCACCCTCTCCTATGTGGCTCACATGACTCTCATCTTCTGAAAAATCTATGTTTGAATCTCCCTCAATGATTCTGTTAAGAATTCTCTCTGCCTTTTTCAAAGAGTTGTCTACTAGGAAAAAGTGAAATAAATATAAGTACAAAGTCCCGACGTGCACTAGAGTACACATTAATAAATTAGTCATTTCCTCTGTGAAACTAAATAAGCTTAATTCTTAAAAACCCCTCAAATTATTTACTAGATGTTTATTTTTGAAAATTAATCAAAATCTGATTTTAAAAAACATTTTAAATGTAAATATCATGCTTACCTTTCTTCTATAAAATGTGCTTGTGGGCATGTCAGCCATTTTGAAAAGGTGGGAAAAAGACAATTGGCAAGGCCACACCCCCACACATGTGATATCATTTTAAAGGTACTGTTGTCCTCTCTAAGAAACATCAGGTCTTAGAAGAGTGGCAAGCAGAGTATGAGAGGTACAAGCAAAAACTAAATGTGTACTACAGTGCACAAAAATGAATTACTGGGTCTCAGGAGGATATTACCCTTCATATATTTCAATCTAAGAAAACACATTCACATGTAACAGCTCAAAAATCTTTATTTGATGTCTAAAACATACATATAGCATATCAATCAAGCAAGAAACATTTTATAATTTTATTCTCATGACATACTTAAACATTCTAAAAGAAACACATACACACATTTACATATATCTAAATGTGTGGGTGTGTATGAACATAAATCAACATACTTAAAATGTAATTCCTTTTCCAGCAGTCTCAGTTCCCCCAGCTTCGAATTCACTGCAATCCCCACTGCCCCTCTGGACACACCGGGACACCTTACCGCCACTGTAACAAACAAAAGTCACAGTTCTATTACTTTTATCAGAGTTAAAATACAAATATGATTTATCTTAGCAAACAGATATTTCTGTTTATATAGATACAGATATTAATTCAGACATACTTTACACATAATTTTGCCTCTTTTTTTCTCCCTCGATGGAAAGTCTGTCCTCTTCATAGTGTCCTTATCAAAGGCAGTTCTTCACTCTGCGCCGATGTCTGTTTTGCTCTGTCCTCCTATAAAAAGCATGAACATATGAGTGTCTGACTAGTTTTAGATTTCCAAAAATCTGATCTTTGTTCAACTAAACATTTGAACTACAACGATATGCTATTGAGACATACCTTTATGGGTACTTTGGTAAAGAAACTGGTGACAGAGAAGTAGGCTTTTTAAAATACTAGTAGCTAACCATTTAAACTGACTTTTGTCGGGATTTAAATATATATATAATATATATTTATATAATCTTAGTGCTTATTTGCTGATTATGTTGTTTTATGTATAAGAGAGGGCCAGCTTTGAGTGTAAACTAGGTCGCAGGCTGACAGGAAACTGCATGCTTTTGCAGAGCGTATGAGGTGCAGACAGAAAGTGAAACTAAGCTCAGACAAGACAAAACTAGGTTAAGGGTGACGAGTTGCCCTGGCAACAGATTTTAGAAAGAGGAAGTTAGTGTAAAGCTGCACCGGAAATGTGACACAAAGAGGAACTGAGTAAACTGAGTGTGTGTGAGACGTACTGCAGAAATATAAACCAGACTTTAGCTGGTGTTTCTGTGCTCAGTCTCCATTTTCCGAAAATGTAAAATTAAAGATCATTTTTTGGAGTTAGACCACTTTGAGCTTCTGTTTTTCTTCGCTGCCAAAAGAATGCAAAGAACAGAATTTAATACTTTCAAAGCTGTTTACCTTTTAAATTGCTGTGGATCAAAACCTCCAGTGGGAAGACGGCCATTAGAAGAACAGGCACCACTGAACCTGAAAACAACAAAAACAAACAACAACAAACAAAAAAAACCCAGAACAATATATATGCTGTGTGGATCTCCCCGTGTCTCACTGTGAGTTTAGTTTGTGAGTTTCCAGTTTAGTTTAGTTTGCTTTTGTATGACTTTCTCCTGCCAGCAAATAAAGCTGAGTTCTTCGTGTTTAAACCTCGTGCCTGCATTTTGGGTCCACCTCCTGCCTGCCACACAGCGATTCATGACAGTTTCGGCCATTTTTGAGAAGATGGGCCTGCAGGGTAAAGTCACCCCTTTGCAGGCGAAAAAAAAAAATGGGACAATCTAAAAAAGAAATGTACAGCTGTATTCAAATATGGGTTTTTAGCAAGTTATAAACTTATTCATGTAAACCTGTACTGTTGCTTTTTTTGTCAACTGCCACTTTTTATTTCCTCTGCCTTTAGGATTTCAAGTATCCAGGGTCAGGCGAGGGAGTGAGCGGGAAGCCCACTGCTGCTGCATGGCCCTGGTTTGCCCTCATGGATGAGGTGCTAGGACAGAGGCCTTATACTAGTGATGGGCAGATGAAGCTTCATGAAGCACTGAAGCTTTTCATCCAATTGGTTCACCCCAGCGCAAAGCGTCTTGAAGCTTCATTTGCTCTAGTAGGACACCTACTGGACGTAAAAATATTACTTGGCATGAATTTGAAGAGTGTGGCCTTTTGCACACAGCCTGTAAATGTCAACAACAAAAGGAGTGTGTAAAACATGTATATTGTAGTGATGGCAGTATACTGTGTATATTTATACTGGCAGTATGGAAAATGATTATTTGGAAATGCTTAAAATGGAAATGATCATTTACTGTGAGGTGAGGTGTGGTTGGGGTGTGGACAGTAGTTGTGCTTTTGTAACGTTCAGGTATGGACAGCTACACACTGAGGCTTTGAGCCTCAGTCCTGCCTGTTCACATTTTACTCAGTAAAAACAAAATTTTCACTGCTTTTATGACCTTTTTAGTGGGGAGAACGTAGCTAGGATTTAACGATTTAACAAATCTTTTAAATCCTTTGTCCTCCACAATGCTAAATGGCTGGGAGTCCTCAATCACCATGCTAACCAGGTCTTCATCTATTTGAGATTGTTCTCCTGAGGAAAGACAATAAAAACAAAGCACAAATATAAATATCACACACGTAACTTATTACAGTTGTATAATATTGTTATATAATTTAGTAACATTACTGCATGCTATATTATCATGGCATTTGATGGCTCACCTGGTCTTGCTCCACAATCGGTGTTCCCCTTATTCTCATGCAAAGCTCTGTAGTGCCTAAGCATGGATGAGGTGTTGTTGTTATATCCCAGCTCCCTGGCACACAGCAAACACTTCACCTTGTACAAAAGTAAAGCTGCTTAACATAAATTGTATTGCACCATCAGTATTATGAAAAAACATCTTCTGTAGAAATGTACATGCCTTGTTGGGAGGAATAAAATCAAAATGTTCCCACACAGGGGAGGACATCCTCCTCTTCTTAGCTGGCTCCATTCTCTCCTGAGTTTCTCTCCTCACTCTCATAAACAGTGTGTGAATGTGTGCGTGAATGGGTGGATGACTGGATATGTAAAGCGCTTTGGGGTCCTTAGGGACTAGAAAAGCGCTATATAAATACAGGCCATAAACCTCCAAACTCTCACTAACCACAACTCTCCATCAAACACCCACATTTTGAATGAAGTCTGAGGGGTTTATATCTCTGTCACAGCTCGCGGCAAAGTCCGAACCACTTCCTGAACCAGTCACGTGGTACAGCCGGGCAGTGAGGCTTCGGACGTCATCGTTTTCAGCTCCTCCCATAAATGAAGCAAGCCTCGATACGCGCATCGCGGAAACGCCCCCTCCATTACTCGACATGAGCTTCAAAGCCTCGATACAGAACGTCATATCACTACCTTCTACCAGGCCTCCAGTGCTAATTGCCTCCACCCATGAGCATCAGATTACTTTTTTCAAGTAACGAGTAAAGTAAGGGATTACTATTGCAAAAACGGTAATTAGATTACCGTTACTTTCCCGTAGGAACGCTGCGTTACTGCGTTACTAAAACCGTGATTTTTTTGCGAGAATGTCTCATGACAGTGACGTAAGCGAGTGCGACGTTCGTGACAACAGCTGTGTGCAGATCAACAATGGATCATATATCGAGTGCAGAGAGAGTATGAGCGTGCAGCGTTTAAAGCGTGGAAGTACTGACCTTACTTTGAGTTTGATTCCATAAAAAGTGACAAAAACATTAGTGTCCACTGTGCGTGGGAAGAAAACTTCTTTTTACAGCGAAAAAAAACCCTAAACTTCCGAGCAAGCACCGAGTAGCTACGACGTAATGAGAAACTCACAGAGAAACTGCGGTATCCTTCCACTGACCGCTGCACACCTGCACCAGGATAAACCTCTGCCTACTCTACTCCTGCTTTACAGGTGAAAATAGAGCAAAAGGACCGCTAGTCTTTGACTTTATTTATTTTCTGCTGTGTTTCACTTGCATCTGAAAGAGTGAGTGTAAACACACACAAAATATATATATATATATATATATATATATATATATATATATATATATATATATTTATTATGTGCTGGAATGTGCAGAAAATAGGTTTAAATGTTAAACTAATTTCTTCCAGTCAGAGAATGGTGCATATAATTAAAATTTTGCTTCATGCATAAAGTTAAAAGATTAAAACTAACAAAACAAGTTTTAAAAAGAGACTTTTCCATTTGATTACATTTTGTATGATGGATTATGTAGAAAAAGTAGAATTGGGCTGAAAGATCTATCACTTTATCACCTATTCAGGTTGTAAATCGTGTTTTTAAAAAGTAACTAAGTAATTAATTACTTTTGAAAATAAGTAATCAGTAAAGTAAGGGGATTACTTTTTGGGGGAAGTAATTAGTAATTAATTACTGATTACTTTTTTCAAGTAACTTGACCAACACTGCCCATGAGGACACTCCAGGGCCCAGTTCAGCAGTGGGAAACCAAGTGTTGGATGAGGAAGAGCAGGAAGATGAGGGCCAGGTGGAGCAAAGAGGGGCAAAAAGAAAGGACAGGGATGAGTTGTTGGATTTAATCAGAGAGGACATGAGATTGCAGAGGGAAACGGAGGACAGGAGGCAAGAGATGGACAGACTGTTTGGTTTGCTTGAGAAATCTGTAAATAAAAATGTAAATGCTTCACCTTTATTTGCATTGTTTTTCTTTTCTTTTTTTTAAGAAACTTTGTACAACATAAATTTTATCAACACATTAATTAAAAATTAAAAAACAAAAAGCATGAATTCTTAAGAATTCTTATTACAGTCAAGATTAACCTGAGTGTCCCAGTAAGCACAGGTACTTTTAACCAGGATCTTTGGCTGAGCAGGAAGTCTCGGGCAGTGCTGCTGAATGTGCTGCACCAGGACCAGAGAGATGGAGGTGCCACAAGCAAGATCTTGGTTTGTATTTCCAGCTAGTAAGTGGAGCATCATACAGGGTGATCTCCATAAAGTCTAGGGATGCTCGTTTCCACTGTCCACCGCATCATCTGTCACTTGCAGGGCTGATGTAACTGACGGCTGCCATGTCACTAAGATGTATTCAGAAAGATGCAAACAATCCTCTTAATAAAGATCTAACAAGTAATATCTAAAAAATGCTCTACTAACAGAATACTTGGCTGTTTAAAAATATTAATGGTCCTGGGGCAGCTCCTCCAGGGCAGACACCTCAGCAGATCGCTGGTCCTGGCAGAGAGCACCGCTGACTGCCTCCAAAACCATCTCCCCCTCATCTTGCACATCATCCTCCGGGTCCATAGCGTCACCAGCACCGAGGCAGATGTTGTGTAGGACAGCACATGCTGTTATGACCTGAAACAGATGTTTTGTTTTTTTAAATAAGGTGTTTATACATGTACACACACTAAAGTTCCCATTATGTCATTATAATTATTCAAAAAAAGAATGGCACTCAATTATAATGACTTACATGTGGTACAAAGGTGTGGTGCACCTCCAGCGCTTGAAGGAAGAGGGCCCGGAACCTCGTCTTCATCATTCCAAAAGCACGCTCTGCCCTGGAATGATAAGAGTTGAAGCGCTGGGCTCCCACACCTTGAACTGGCCTCTTGTACAGAGTGATGAGGGGAAGTGGATGCTGGAGACATGGGTACCCTCCATCTGCTAGGATGAAATGCCCTGGAGGAGGGTACGTGGCCTGCCGGTACAGTGTGCTGTTGTGTAGCACCCTGGAGTCATGCACTGACCCAGGCCAGCCCACATATGTGTCAATGAAGCGGCCCTAATGGTCACAAACTGCCTGCAGGAGTATGGATGGGAACAATTTCCTGTTTCTGTAGCACTGACCATCAGGGCCGCTGGGAGGCTTGATGCGGACATGGCAGCCGTCAGTTGCACCAGCAGCCTTTAAAAAGACTCTGTGTCTTGCCAGCCCTGCAAACCCATGAGACAGGATGAGACAGAATGTCTTAAAGACATAAAGACCCGGATGGCCGCTAACTTTCTGCTTCTTAATTGTAACGGAGCGAAGGTGATGTTTTTTTACAGTGTTCGTTTAAAGGAGGGGAAACCTTCCTCCAAAACGGACAGAGCAGTGGAGCCGCCAAGGGAAAGCACACGAATTTAAAACTGTAAAATTAAAATATAATTTATTATATTTAAATAGTTAAAAATGTAAAATGAACTAAGACAACCCTGGCCAGGGGACAACACAATAAAAATCAATAAAACACAACATTAAAAGTCCGGTGGCGTCAGCCACGATATAAGAGTCACTAAAAGTTAAAAATCCAGCGGAGCGGTGCAGGAGGGGAACCCGGCGGCGTCCTCGCCTTCCGCTCCACGTTCTGCGCCCCGGTGCGCCCGGGTGGGCAGAGCTCTCAACTCCGCCCGCCGCTTCTTTGTAACTGCCACTCGGCACCGGCCCGTCTCGTCGCCTCCAATTCCCTGCAGACGCGTACTCTGGCCTCCTGTTGCTGCAGCAATCGGACCGCTCGCTCTGCGTCTCTGGTTGCCGGCGCTGTATCCTCCTCTCTGACGCCAAGCTCCACCAGCCCCCCGGGCTTGCAGGCGCCGCCGCCTGACACCACTCACGCCTGCCCGTCTCTCAAGCCTCTTTCCAAGCAGTGTTCCTCAAGCCTGTTTTTGTGTGGTCTGCCAGGCCCTCTTATTGGCCTCTGGGACCTCCCAGGTGTGATCAGGTTTGTAATCAGGTAGGGGCGGAGTCTTTCCAGGACAAGTCACCAAATAAATACCATAAAAACATGCAGTAAAACTCATAAAATATAAACCAATGTACAATATTAAAATATTAAAAAAGGTAAAACACTGCAAAACATGCATAGTAAAAAAAAACCTAGAAACTTGTCCCTTTCCACCCCGTGACATAACTCAGATCAAACTGAGGTTATTGTACTCGGCCCTGAAAATCTTAGAAATATGGCATCTAACCAGATTCTTACTCTGGATGGCATTACCTTGGCCTCCAGTAACGCTGTGAGGAACCTTGGAGTCATTTTTGACCAGGATATGTCCTTCAACGCACATATTAAACAAATATGTAAGACTGCTTTCTTCCATTTGCGCAACATCTCTAAAATTAGAAATATCCTGTCTCAGAGTGACGCTGAAAAACTAGTTCATGCATTTATTACTTCCAGGCTGGACGACTGTAATTCATTATTATCAGGATGTCCAAAAAACTCACTGAAAAGCCTTCAGTTAATCCAAAATGCTGCAGCAAGAGTCCTGACAGGGACTGGGGTCGTTCCATTTGCAGTTTTCCCTAATTACTTCAGCTTGGAGTGATGAGAAACTTGTGCAAAGCCTGCAACATTTCCAGAGTTTTTTGACACATACAAACTGTTAGAAATTTGCTGTGTCTGAGATGTATTCAAACTTTTATGACACGCGTTCAAAAGTCTGTTTATGATCACTCGCAATGACAAAGTTTGAAGTCATGAGTAACTGTCTTTTAGGTACTGAAGCCACGTACAATAGAAATCCTCTGTCTTGATCCAATAAACACAAAGGCAGGATTTGGTGGCCATGAGGTCACATGTTTATAAGCACTTTTGGTTTGTTCCAGGTTAAGTGCATCATGTCCTGTTGATCTCGAGTGTTCACACATAGAGTACATTCACATGCTTATAAACTATATCAGTCTGATGCTTCACCATTTGATTCTTTGTCTCATCTTCACACTCTGATCAAGTCAGTGATGCTGTCTTTAGATGTTTCAGACAGAAGTAGGCTCTTCAAAATGTTCTAGTTTAACATAAAACACTAACATTAAATGTTGGTTTATAAATTATGCCAACCTGAAAATAAAGCTGAAACTGCTGTGTGTAACACACTGACCAACTGTGAGCACGTGACTTTTTCATTTTGCGTCGCGGTCGTGTTCCTCAGGCTTAACGTTGGTGCTATTAGCAGTTAACATTTGACCCCCGTCATGATGATGGCTGTTAACTTCTCTCCCGGGCAGTGGTCAGTAAAAATAGCTTTGACTTGCAGGTAGTTTGAGTGTATGGTGACATTAATTACGCCAGTTTTTTTTTAAGGGATTTTATTAATGAGTCTTTATTTGACTGTGGGATCTTCATGCTAATTGTTATTTTTCTCTTCTGTTTCTTGAGATTCATACAAAACTTAGTTTAAGCTTCAAAACAATGAAATTTGTATTTTTGATTTGATTATACTGTAGTAAGTATTCTACTTCATTTTAGAGCAATGGAGTCTTGAATCTTTTGAAAGTTGTTAAATATGTTTCATATTGAATTTATATTTTGACTTCTGCACTATGTTGTGTCAAGGTTTAGACACATTAACAATATCAACATTTTCTGTTAAGCTTTTTGCACAGAGAGGAAGCCAGAGCTGTGCTTCAAGGACAACATGTGCCCATTTTCAGACTAATAAAAGCACAAGTTCCAGGAAGTCAGTCAGGCCAGTATTCACTTTAAACACTAGTGTAACTAGAAAAATTTGCATTTCCTGCGAAAATGCAGTGTGGATGCTTTAAAGCTGAAGCTGTCTGCAAAAACTAGCTGAAAAAGCTGAAAAGTTGCAGAAATTGTAAAAAACTTTGCAGAAGCAAAGGAACTTTGCTAAAAAGTAATAACTTAGCAGAACTGCAATATCTTAGAGGAAACATAATACTTGGCAGAAATACAATAGCATAGCAGAACTTGGCAGAAATATTGTAACTTACCAGAAACATGATAACTTCTCAAATATACAAGAATTTAGGAGAAATAGTATAAGATAACAGAAAGAATATATTTAGCCAAAAATACTTAAACATTACAGAAACACTATGATTTAGAAAAATAGTACAACATAGCAGAAATACTGTGATTTACCAGAGACACTGTGATGAACTATGAATATTGTAATTTTAAATTAATACTATGTTTTAGCACAAATACTCTGGTTTAGCACAAATATTATAACATAGCAGAAATACAATTATATAGCAGAAATACTATATTTAGAAAGAAAAATATAATATAGTAGAAATACTATGATTTAGCAGAAATACTGTAATCAGCACATATACTGTAACATGACAGAAATTCCTCCACTTAGTAGTAATACTATAACATAACACAAATGTTACGATTTGGCACAAAAACCATGATTTGACAAAAATACTATGATTTAGCAGAAATACTATGATTTAGCAGAAGTACTAAGATGTAGTAAAAGTACTTTGATTTAACAGAAATACAATTATGGAGGAGTAATACTTTAAAATGGGAGAAATATTGATACACACACACACATACACAGAGCCTAAAGGGAACAGTATTTGTGCCATGGAGTGTGAACAAGAATCTGAGGTCCATATTAGAAAAGCTGGTAAAATCATAAAAGTTTTCAGAATTGTAATAAATGATGAATATGAATTACTGGTCTGTGATAGTGTATTAATTTGTAGGGAAAAAAACATGTTGACCAAGGTGGGATTGAACCCACGACCTTTGGCTTGCAGACCCATGTCACTACCAACTGCGCCACTGGGAAAGAGAGCAGGCGCCTGGAAAACAGGCTGATGAGCAGTCAGAATTAGATCGCGGTGAGAAGTGAAAAACGCCGTTTTTTGGAGTTACAAAACGTCGTGTAACTCAAAAACTAGGTGGACTAGAAGCATAATTCTTGTACTGGGTCAGCGGACTTTGGTGTACCTTGACTGCGATTTTCATTGCTCTTTGTACAACCGTCGCGGAGATATGACGAGAGAAGAAACGGCACACCTCAGATATGATTGGCTGGCTGGGAAGCAGTGCAGGCCCTGATATATAAATTTGAATGTCTCAGTCCTCACAGAGGATTGGCTGCCTGGGGACCTGGCAGAAATATATAGAAATAGTATGATTAAGCATAAATACTACATTACTAAAAATTGGCAGAAAAACCATGTCAACACATTTATTTTCTTAAAAAAAAAATCATAATGAAATTGGTGCACCTTACTCAATGCAATTGGGATATGCATTTCTCCTGAGATGATTGGAACCATGATTCCAAGTGTATTTTCAGTGTTCTGACACCCATGTCTGAATACCGGGATAAAATGTTTTCATCAGTACAAATCCCACACTACCCTGAATCGAATGATAAGATTTATTACCACACACTATTCACTTAGAAGATTTCACGTCTAATGATACATGTGGAGAGAGCAATTAGAAGCATCAAGGCGATCAAAATATTTGACACCATTATCCCTCTGAACGGTGCTGGCAGTGCACACGTCTGCTTCCTAAGTATTATCAAAACAAACCCCTGGTTAAAACTTTGGCTAAAGATTTCACTGTCAGTGAAGTTGCACAGTTCACTTGGCATTTAGATTGCTCATCTGGTAGATAGGGCACCTCATATACTAAAGCTACGAGACCTCTGCAGCAGCTGTAGTCTTGTATTTATTCCACTGGTTGAATTCAACAAAATGTTTTAAAAAGCTGCACCGCTCAGACCAGTGCTTGTAACTGCACTATTTTTATAGTAAATAGTTTTATATTGGTTCAGGTAGATTATATATGATGTAAATGATTAGAGCTCTAATTATTGATAACAAACAACAATTTTTAACAAGTAAATGTAAAAAATGGTTTTAATAAAATTCAGATTTTAGTGATTGTAGCCCCTCAAATGTAAATATTGGAACTATGCTTTGGCTATTTTAGTAATGTTTACATAATCACATTTATGAATTGCACTGATTTACACTTGGATATATGTTTTTCCTGCCAAGAATAAAGAAAACCTACATTTATTTCAACATATGCACAGCTAATTATGCAACCAAGCACCCTGTTGATTTACCATTAAGATTGCATTAGATGAGAAGAAGAAACTGTATTCAATTCAATTCAATTCAATTCAATTTTATTTATATAGCGCCAAATCACAACAAATGTCGCCTCAAGGCGCTTCAAAGATACAGAGAAAAGCCCAACAATCATATGACCCCCTATGAGCAAGCACTTTGGCGACAGTGGGAAGGAAAAACTCCCTTTTAACAGGAAGAAACCTCCGGCAGAACCAGGCTCAGGGAGGGGCGGGGCCATCTGCTGCGACCGGTTGGGGTGAGAGAAGGAAGACAGGATAAAAGACATGCTGTGGAAGAGAGACAGAGATTAATAACAGATATGATTCAATACAGAGAGGTCTATTAACACATAGTGAGTGAGAAAGGTGACTGGAAAGGAAAAACTCAATGCATCATGGGAATCCCCCGGCAGCCTACATCTATTGCAGCATAACTAAGGGAGGATTCAGGGTCACCTGGTCCAGCCCTAACTATATGCTTTAGCAAAAAGGAAAGTTTTAAGCCTAATCTTAAAAGTAGAGATAGTGTCTGTCTCCCGAATCCAAACTGGAAGCTGGTTCCACAGAAGAGGGGCCTGAAAACTGAAGGCTCTCCCTCCCATTCTACTTTTAAATACTCTAGGAACAACAAGTAGGCCTGCAGAGTGGGAGCGAAGTGCTCTAATAGGGTGATATGGTACTACAAGGTCATTAAGATAAGATGGGGCCTGATTATTTAAGACCTTGTATGTGAGGAGCAGGATTTTGAATTCAATTCTGGATTTAACAGGAAGCCAATGAAGGGAAGCCAAAACAGGAGAAATATGCTCTCTCTTTCTAGTCCCTGTCAGTACTCTTGCTGCAGCATTTTGGATTAACTGAAGGCTTTTCAGTGAGTTTTTTGGACATCCTGATAATAATGAATTGCAGTAGTCCAGCCTGGAAGTAATAAATGCATGAACTAGTTTTTCAGCATCACTCTGAGACAAGATATTTCTAATTTTAGAGATGTTGCGCAAATGGAAGAACACAGTCTTACATATTTGTTTAATATGTGCGTTGAAGGACATATCCTGGTCAAAAATGACTCCAAGGTTCCTCACAGTGTTACTGGAGGCCAAGGTAATGCCATCCAGAGTAAGAATCTGGTTAGATACCATATTTCTAAGCTTTTCAGCGCCGAGTACAATGACCTCAGTTTTATCTGAGTTAAGAAGCAGAAAGTTAGTGGCCATCCAAGTCTTTATGTCTTTAAGACATTCCTGCAGTTTAACTCATTGGTGTGTGTTATCTGGCTTTATGGACAGATAGAGCTGGGTGTCATCTGCATAGCAGTGAAAATGTATGCTATGTCTTCTAATGATGCTGCCTAAGGGAAGCATGTATAATGTAAACAGAATTGGTCCTAGCACTGAACCCTGTGGAACTCCATAATTAACCTCAGTGTGTGAAGAGGACTCTCCATTTACATGCACAAATTGGAGTCTATTAGATAGATATGATACAAACCACTGCAGTGCAATACCTGTAATACCTACAGCATGTTCTAATCGCTCTAACAGGATATTATGGTCAACAGTATCGAATGCTGCACTAAGGTCAAGAAGGACAAGCACAGAGATGAGTCCACTGTCAGAGGCCATAAGAAGATCATTTGTAACCTTCACTAAAGCTGTTTCTGTGCTGTGATGAACTCTGAAACCTGACTGAAACTCTTCAAATAAACCATTCCTCTGCAGATGATCTGTTAGCTGTTTGACAACTACTCTTTCAAGGATTTTTGATATGAAAGGAAGGTTGGAGATTGGCCTATAATTAGCTAAGACTGCTGGGTCTAGAGATGGCTTTTTGAGTAAAGGTTTAACTGCAGCCACCTTGAAGGCCTGTGGTACATAGCCGATTATTAGAGATAGGTTGATCATATTTAAGATCGAAGAATTAATCAATGGCAGGACTTCTTTGAGCAGTTTTGTAGGAATGGGGTCTAAAAGACACGTTGATGGTTTGGAGGAAGTAATTATTGAAGTTAACTCAGAAAGATCGATTGGAGAAAAAGAGTCTAACTTAACATCAATGGTACTAAGAGTAGCTGTAGATAATATTACATCTGTGGGATGATTATTGGTAATTTTTTTCTCTAATGATAAAAATTTTATTTGTGAAGAAGCTCATGAAGTCATCACTAGTTAACGTTAAAGGGATGGTTGGCTCAAAAGAGCTCTGACTTTTTGTCAGCCTGGCTACAGTGCTGAAGAGAAACCTGGGGTTGTTCTTATTTTCTTCAATCAGTGATGAGTAGTAAGCTGTTCTGGCTTTGCGGAGGGCTTTCTTATAAAGCAACAAACTATTTGCATGTGTGTGGTGTTACCAACATACTGAACATTTAACTTGGCATCTTTAAATCACCTGTACTCTTTTAAGACCACACAATAGAAATCAAATTATTTTTAAGAGAGAAGTGCATCAGTGTGTGAACATGAAAGTAACACCAGTCCACGCTCTCTCTGATGCTGCTGTTAACTTTGTGTCAACATAGTCGTTACAAGTGACTTTTACAGAGAGACAGGGTGCCATTCTTAGTTGAAGGTATCTGAAGTGAACATAATTCCTCACATAAAGACACTTTATCTCAAGCAGTCCAAACGGTGGCTGTGCAGATGGATCAAAGATCAACCCATCTGGTGAGGAACCAAGCCAGGGAGTGTCAGGGTGGACAACGAGGCCATGAGGCCTATAGTTAAAGTTTTTCAATTTGCAGTTTTCTCCAGCTGCGTTAAACTCCATGTCTGTCCATGTGCTCACGTCTGCAGTCTGTCTCGTTCCTTTGAGGATTCTCTCTGCACAGTTTCACCCCTCATATAACAAACCTCTTAAACATGAAGATGTAATCTTGGCCTGTGGAGCTGATGCCACTCCTGGTCAGCTGCCTGTTCTCCTGTTGCTGTCTCAATCTTATTTGCCATGTCGTCTGTGCTTTCAAGGTGGAAGAGTTCATCCTCACTGCAGACATGCACACACTCTGTGGGGTCCAGCCTGTACTCACAGTGTAGAGTAGCAGTGGCAGGTAAAGAGGAGGATCTTGGGAAATGTTTACAGATGTTGTGGCTAATTTGGGCTGCTGGTAAGAAAGCACACTCACCAATGCTGTCTCAACACAGGTTTTCTCATCACTGATGCCCATGGTTGCTGTTAGAGGTCAATCTGTTACATCAAAGTCTTTGCATGATTCTCCAGTGTTTAGCAAGGAGATGTGAAGTGGGTCACCAGCCAAGTTGTTGTACAGTTTATTTCTGTTAGCTGAAATTTCACATAGCACATAATAATATGAGGGTAAAATGAGGCACTGTGAAAGTCATCTGTGCAATAATGACAATAATAATAATATCAATAATAATAACAACAACAACAACAACAATATATACACTTAAAAACTACCCCACACACAATAGTTTTTCACCTGAGCACTTAAAGTTAGAGCACTTTATTCATCACTTTTAACTGGATTGTCAACGTCTGACAGTTTTTGGTCTGTTTACAAGTTTTACTGTTTATGTTTGTTTGTCTTTACTTTTGTGAATAGCTGCTATAGGATGTATATATAATTATATTAATTATATTTAAACATTGCACTTTCTATTGTGCTTGGAGCATGTTACCTGACTGTTGTACACTAATATTGTATATAACAGCAGCTTACCATCTCACCTGATTCCTCCTTCCATGACTCGGTTGAGCCTTGGTCTGGTGATGACCATTTTAATAGCTGGCCCGGGTTCCAACCCCTGAAAAAAAGCAATAACAATTTTTATTTTATTTTTTTTAAAATACTTCTCAAACAAGCATATAACATATTATTTATTGCAGGTTAGAAAAGAACATTAAAGGGTCTGAATATGAATCTCAGTGCTGTTTGGGTTTGTCCCACTGTTGCTCTGTCTCGGTGTAGGTGTGAAGAGACAACCTGCAGCTTCATTTCTGATTGAAAGAGCAAGGCTCACACTGCGATTTTGTCAGTCGCGCGATTCAGCTCCTGCTCAAACTGCACGATTGACTCACAGGGGTTAGAAGTTCGTAGGTCACGATGCAGGTCTCACACTATACGACCCGATGCTCTGATGCGACCTGAGTGCTCACACTGTGCGTCCATAAAATGAAGTTATAACAGAAATTCTGTCGCTCGCTCTCGCTCTTTCACTCACACAGACACTCACCACCATCAACTTTGCTAAATTGCTAATGAAAAACATGATCAGGCAGCTGTGATTGAGCAGCAACGTCTATCCAACTATTTTCACGGTTGTTGTGGTCGTGATAATTTTGTGAGGCCACATCGAAAAGGCTCGGATGAGCTTTCCAAAGTTTTACAAACAGGTTTGAAATCCTCAGGACCAAGCGATGGATGATCGGGAGCTGGTCGTGAGGTTAATCGCTTCTCGTTACCCCACGTATACTACACGACGCACGATGAAGGCCAAAATCGGGCCATCGCCAAAACGGTCGCACGACTCAAAAATCGGCTCAAAATGGGCAAAAAAAAAAAAATCGCACAGTGTGAGCCCAGACAACACATTGCCAGCTACACACCAACACCGATCAGAAATAAGGACAACAGGGTCCCGAACCTCTGCTCTGTCTGCACTAAAGCACATAGAGAGGCAGTCTTACACACAATGGCTATACAATAATTCAGAGGCAGAGGCCTGTGACATCCACCAGGTACAAAGAGGGCTAGCTGATGGCACTCAAACTCCCAACAAACATAGATGTTTACATCAATGCTGTAACTGCAATAAGTTAGTTAATTAACCAATTCGCACTACAACCTGGTTTGCCTCTTACCTGTAATTATTTTTATTTAATATAATAACTGTACAGTACTCTCTGTTTATAGTAACCATTGTCCTTAATGTAAATATGTAAGAAAAATTGTGTATGTTTCTGTTCCGTGTCCTGTAACTGTTTGTTTGTATATTTGTCTTTTTGGCTGCTGTTACAACCAAATTTCCCCTTGTGGGACAATTAAAGGATTATTCTATTCTATTCTAACAGAGCCTCAACATGTTCTCACTGTAATTTCCCCTCATGAATGAATTTATGCTGCACTAAACTGAATGTTCGGAGGGAAATCAAACGCATTTTACCGGCAGTACTCAAGCTGACTTACCTTTGTTTGAATGACGACGTATTCACAACGTGGAGTCTAAAAATAGCCAAATCTTGTAACCAACCATTGGTTAATCGGATATGCGCCTCCAGACATTTATAATTGCAAAACTGGTTCGCTGTGTATGCGCTGACTCCACAGGTACGGAAATATATCAGGCTTCGGGGTTTCTGCTCCACTGCCGTTTTTTCATACGGGTCCACGTTTCCAATGCACGCTATTTTTTGCAGGTACCGTCTCTTCGCATCCGACACAATCTGAGTCTATAAAGTTCTTTTTGTTTTGAGCTGCTTTTAAGTACGGTTTGTATCTTCCTTCCAAACGAGTGTGTTTGTTTTGATTCATGGCCTGATAAAATGGTGGCATGCTCCCACAATGCATTGCGGCGTGACGTCAACTCCAAAGCCCTATAACTGATTTTATAAATCTCAAATTTTACGTTTGAGACTTATAAAATAGTAATGATAATTCCATGATTAAAATTAGACGAGTTAAACAATAACAAACAAACAAAAAAAAACAGTGATAACATAAAATCAACACAAGGCAGTCCAATCACGAAACACAATCGTAGTTAGCCAATCAGGGCGGGTGACAACAGATTACATCACAAGTTGTAATTTAAAGACCGGCGGGAACCTTATTTGATCTTTCTTGATCTTTCTAAGAGACTTCGAGGGACTACTGTTCTTAACAACTTCATAAAACGTAAGTATTGAATTTTGAGAGTGTTTTTTTTTTACTACCTTTATAATATGTATAATACAATATAGGGCAAGACACAAGATCTTGCCATTTAACTTGCTGTCAATATAAAGACTGTCAAAGTACCAAAATTTAATCTGACTTTTCTTTCTTTTTCCTATGTTACGTTTCTATTGCAGAGAAATTCATTATCGATAAATTCACATTTACTATTGACAGTAATGTATTAGTGGGTGTCATAGTTGATGAACTTATTGTCTCATGGGTATTTAATTGAAAAAAGATCTAAATGTATTAATGAAAAATAATTTCAGTTCTAATTTTTTATATGAAATATTAAGATCTTAACGAATTTGACAAATCTTCAAGATCTATAACAGTTTTATAAACTTTAAGATGTTAAGTTTGAGCTGTGAGTCTCTAAATTTGCTTAAGGCTGGCACTCTGCCCTGGCAACAACACTTTCTAGCACTTTCTCAATTAAGCTATACAAAAACTGAATAACCATTAGGAGTTAAGCTAAAAGACTTAAACAAAAACCTAATGGAAACCATATTCTGAATAACTTCATTTCCCACAATGCCTCAGAGACATTACTCGTCAAAAAAAGGCCATTATCTGCGCGGTTACAGAGGTTGTGACTGACTGACTGTCATTCTATTGGCTCAAATGATTAACAAGGGGGACCAATAGAAAGAGCCACAGCCACAGGAACTATGCAAGTGCATTACGTTCGCGTGTGTGTGTGTGTGTTGGGGGGGAATCTCCAACAAACAACAAATATTTTAGGCATTTAAATAAAGTTAAATAATTTCTTGTTCACAAATTTAGAGCCAAAGAAGGTATTCACAAATTATGAATACCCAGCTTTGTCTTCACTAAAACTGTTGTTTCACTGTGTTTCACTTCAGTAGCATCAATCTTTGCACAGATAATATTCATGTGATGATTCCTTATTTTCTGGAGTGTATTGCCAGCATATTTTCAAAGGACATTATATGCTAGAAAATACAAAAAATAAATGAATAAAAATTTGGTAAGAAAAAACATCTCATTGGTTCTATGAGTATGCGTTCAGTCTTCAGTTACTTTGACCAACTCTCTTTGCTGTAATATTTGCATTAATTCAATGAACTCTTAGAACTATTAGCTTTATTTTAAAACCAACATTGTATTTAATATCAGAAAAATACTTTTAGACAGGCCTGGGTTTTTTGGCCTGTCATTTTTAAGCAGGAACCTCAGAAAGGTATTTTTGAGTTTTGTTTGACATCAGAAAGCAAAGAGACTGCACAAAATCTACAGGTGTTACCATATTATATGACCCTTGGTTGTAACAGAAATGTATTAACTTTTTAATATTTTTTGTGTTGCCTTTTTTTCAGAATGCCTTTGATGAAGCTTCTTAACACTCGCCCTGAGACGCCATATTTCCGGCCACCCCCACTGCACTTTAAAGTGTTAAGATCATGCGACCAGCTGAGGGTCACCAGCTGGGATTTCAACAATGGGACAGCTAAACCCCTGATTACCAAAAAGAACATAGTGGCAGCCATCACAGATGGCCAGACAGTGACCAAGGTCACTATATTCGAGGAGTTTTCCTCTAAAATCCAGCAGGGGGGGGTGTTACGTAATGAGAGGGCACGAACTCAGGGGCACGGCCCCACCATACAATATAAATATAACTGCGCGAACACAATTTTTTAGGGCACCCACCCTAACTGTGAGTGAAGATCGTTTCACAGAAGCAGAGCATCTTCTCCATCCTCCTGCTCCACTCACACCGCTGAAGATGAGCTCCACAAATGGCGGGCTCATCACAGTCCAAGGGGAGGTGGTGGAGGTAAGTATTTGTGGTTCCATCAGAATTTACATGGCTTTAGGTTTCCAAATAACCCATTACTGCGTGTATTTTTTACAGTTTAAAATAATTTTTGCTGTCAAGCAGAGACTAAATTCTCTTAAGATTGTTAAGCACAATTTTTTACAAATATTTTCCTAAGACCGTTTCTGGTATTTATGCAGCCAATTTGCATTGTGTCTACATACATTTGTATTGTAAGGGCTAGATTCTAATGAACAGTCTCTACTTGATAATAAAAACAAACAGAATAATTATTTTATATACCTGTGTATATAAATTTATACAAAGGTCTTCATCTTAATATATACTTTATAATAAAAATAGAAGCAGATACAATGGAAACTGGCAAAATTACCCTGAATTGGGCATAATGGACACCAACTAGAATTTGTAAACTGGCAAACTTTTCATTTATGTTGCTGTCACTTAAGAATCCAACTAAGTTACAAATGTATTGTTTGTAGAAAGATTTCCTTCAAGCTGTTTCATAATCATGAAAAACATCCTAATAAACTGCTTCTGATAAATTCAATGAATAATACTTAATAACAGCAATAATATAATCTAAAAATCCTACTGAAGAAATAAAAACCTATCACATATCAATGCACTAACTATTACTGATATTTTATTTCAATTTACTTTTCAGTTTTCTGCAGTAAAGGACGTGCTGTCAGGAAAACAGCACGTTCCCTTGCGAAATCTCCAGCTAAAGGAGGTAATGATGCAATTTCAGTTTTATATTGAAATTGGTTAAACTAATGTGACAAATTTGACATTGCTGGTACATGAGCAGAGTGTATGAGGCTGTGGGCTTTCTTTTTCTAGTTACTGGATTTTGGATTATTTAATTAATAAATCTTTAATTCTGTCATATTTGTGATTTCAGGATGGTTATACCATGTCAGTCTGCCTCTGAGGGAGGCAGGCATTCACAGTTTTAATGTGGGAGACCAGATTAACCTCTCCCACATGAAGCTGAACCACACCGCATATGGGCCACAGCTGCACAGCACTACTTTTACAAAGATTGAGGTATGAAGAAGCTAAACCTTTGTACCAATATTTCACAGCATTGTCTTATCAACAAATGTTTAGAACTAGGTTTTGAAATGTAACTACATATTCTTTCAGTCTGGGTCAAAATATGAAATAATATTATATATATATCATATTATCTTATACACACACACACACATATAGATGTCCAGATGAACATAATCCCAAGACGTCTTCGGGATTTAATTACCTGCATGATTGATCATGCATCATATAATGCATAATGTAACATACATATAAACGTATAAACACAATGTGTTTTTTTTCTTGGTGACTTACTGAAACCACATGATGACCATAGATTTTCTTTTTGGATAAAAAAAGGGAATGTTTGCAGGGCTAAATATGTGCTTATGCTTTGTCAACAGGCAAAAGTAGAGGACACAGCAGAGGTCCTCATCATTGGTGTCGCCACGAGTGACAAGCCAAACCAGCTTGAGGTGCTTTTGGATGATGGGCAGAGCCTCTTCATCGACAGTGAGCTCTGGAAACCATTCGATAATGAACTTGAGGAGGCAGCGGTCAGGGTAAAAGTTCAAATTAAGGGGAAGCAAATTATGGAGATTTAAAAAAAATCACTGTGAATAGTTTAAAAAATGTACAGTTCCTTTGTTTGTTACTTGTTTGTTTGCTCAAAAATATAAAATTTTATATTTTATAAATTAAAAACAATGAAGTTCATTTTTTCTATGTATTTATAACTTTTAATCACACATTGTTAAATACTTAAGTGACAGCAACATAAATGAAAAGTTTGCCAGTTTACAAATTCTAGTTGGTGTTCATTATGCCCAATTCAGGGTAATTTTGCCAGTTTCCATTGTATCTGCTTTTATTTTTATTATAAAGTATATATTAAGATGAAGACCTTTGTGTAAATTTATATACACAGGTATATAAAATAATTATTCTGTTTGTTTTTATTATCAAGTAGAGACTGTTCATTAGAATCTAGCAATGTACCATAGTTAACTGTTTTAACTTTAGCTTGATTGAAAAAAAGATTGAAAAATCTAATAAATCAAATAAATAGCTGGAAATACATAAAGCAGTCTTGTGTCTATTAAATGAAGCTGAAAGTATGGTTACTAAAACATTCTTTGTGTGACAACAACATCCTACATCTGAACACAGTCAAGACCAAGGAAAGGAGATGGTAATCGACTTCAGGAGAACAAGGTGATCTGAGCACTTTACCTTGATGAGGAGGTAGAAAGGGTAGAAAGCTATAAGTTTCTCAGGGCCCACATCTTGGCCAACTTTACCAGGTCCACAAACATTTCCCACCAGGTAGGGAAAGCACAACAAAGGTTGCATTTTCTCAGGAAGCTGTGTCAGGCCCAAATAACTCAAATACTTCTACTTAACACCTACCGTTCCACCATTGACAGCCTTCTGACCTACTACTCTACACTGGTGCAACTGCTGTACTGTGGAAGACAAAAGCAAACTGCAAACCCCCCCTTTGCCCCCTTGTTACTAATATATATATATATATGTGTGTGTGTGTGTGTGTGTGTGTGTGTGTGTTTGTTTAAAATGTTTTGAACACGGGAAGGCTATAAATGTTTGGTTTTTTTTAAAGAAGAATAACAGAAGAGATCAAGGCTTAATGTTGTATTTTGTACATAATAAAGGGGGGCAGGTCTATCAACAATATTTGATTTTTACCTTTTGAAAAAACCCAAAAAATTCCTTTCATTATTCATTTTAACATTCCTGCTCTTTTAATTTTTTATTCAAATAATTGTGGAAGAGCAAAATGATGAACTTGAGATTTCTGGGTGGACATGATATCAATGAGAATAGAATAGAATAGAATAATCCTTTAATTGTCCCACAAGGGGAAATTTGGTTGTATCAGCAGCACAAAAAAAAGAAAACACACACACACACACACACATATACAAACAGAACAGGACACAGAACAGAAACACGATTTTTACATAGTTACATTAATTTACATTAATTACATTACAAATTAATCTAAAATCTATACAAACAATTGAAGCATCCGTTGGAATTGTGAATACATCCTTGTTTGCCATGTTTACATTTATGGCCCTAAGATGCGCAGACACATGATAGGCTATTAACTGCAAAAATATATACATATATAAACAGGAAATGAGAGACAAAATATATTCTCTGATTTGCTGGAGTTTTGTGCACATCCCGTATTGCAAGGATAAACAACATTACAACTACTTAATTACAACTCCCAAGAGCTTCTTTTTTTCATTTAGTTTAGTTTTAGTTTAGCTTTCCTGATTTGATGATAAACTACAGAATATTGTTGAAATGAAGTTCACATTGTGATATATTTCAGGTATGGAGAGTCACACAGCTGAACAATTGATGCACATATTTAAAGAAACAGGGATCAAATAAAGAACATTGCTGTGGAATAAATTACATTGAAAAATAATCACTGCCCTGTGTTAGAGAGTGATTTATGATCAGGTATTAATTGGGTTAACTTTACCTCTTACAGCTTTTCACATAGTGCTGTGACAAGGATGAAATTTATCATAAAGTAGCTGTAAACAGTAGACTCATTAACATAAATGTTATGGTTCTACTGTGATCAAAACTCATGTCAGCTGTGTGACCTCATAAAATGATAAACAGAAACACATATGACTGGATGTGATCTTCATGAACTTCATAAACTTTTCAAATAGACTTAATGGGTCAAACTATATGTCTGACCCATTATTAGCAGTCTAAGCACAGATGTGGAAAACCACTGTTACACCTATTCTATACTCATGTACTTACTGACACCCCATACTAAGGCAGTATTCATACGAACACACTTTGAGCTGTCTTTATTTATCCTCTTAAACACTCTTGTTTTTTCACATTTTGAGGTTGTGTAATCTCTATAAAGAAGACGTGTAATGGTTCAATAGATTCTGATTTAAATGTCCATAATAATTAAATGATCATTATTGTGCATCCTACAATTCAAGATTTAGAGCTGTGTGTTTGTATGAATTCAGCTTGCTATACTTATAGACTAAAATTATACAAATCCACTATTTAACCAAACAAGTTATGTTGTTTGGTTAAACAGATTGGGTTTGTTCTACAACATAGTTATTCAACAATTGAAAATACAAAACATATAATTATAATTGCACATTGCACAATATAATTGCACATTTATCCAAAAATGGTGCAATTACTTATTTCATAGGTCTGATATTGTTTGTTAAATCTGGAGACACAAACCGAGTCAAAAATTCATTGTTGGTGTAACATGTGGCTCTTTTTAACTTTGACCAATGATGTGCTGGTAAAACAAATAAAAAATATGTTAATTAAAAAATGTTTTTGTTTAGAAAAAGGACTGAAATTACATGGAAACTGTCACCTTAAAGCGTAATTTTAAATACCATCACAAACAGATGTTTTCCAAACAGTTAACAAAGCTGCAGCACATCCGATCACTGCATCTAAATCTAAAAGAAGACAAAAACATATCAAGTATAATTTACACAATGGAAGACTTTTGATTTAATAAATAAGCTCAAAATAAGTGTTACCTTTGAATATTTGTGGGAAAAATCTGATGCTACCCCAAGAATACAAAGCCACACTGGAAACGATGACAGGCTTGCAGCCCTGTCTTCCTGGAGTGAGGTGCCAGATCAGTAGCAGTGAGTTGACAGAAGTCGGTGTCTATAAGAGCGGTCAAACACTGATACTCTGTCCACTTGTGTAAAGTCTAAGAAGCTGGAATGCAGGCATGCAGGACGAGCTTGTTCTAAAAAATACACAAAAATGAACATTTTATTTGTGTTAAGGCCTAAAAACTACAAATAAGTTATACAATGAACAATGTTGAAATACCTTATAGGTGCTGCAGGCCACATAACCAGAATCCAGAGCAATCTCACACTCACATGATGGTGAGGAAAGACATGAGCTCTGCAGTGAGGTTTGAATGTCTCAGTTGGGACACTGAAGAACTCAGAAGACAGCAGTACCTGCACAGAGAGACAGAGTAGAAAAAGCATAGATTTGTAATCCATAATGTGAATTAAAACTCAAAAAGTGTCAACAAGTATAATCATTTGAGTGTGAAATTATTTGTGCAATAAACAGGATTTAAATTAATTAATTGAATTAAAAACACTGACATTTTATCAAAGATAAAGAATCATACCTCTCTCTGCTCTGAGGATCACTGAGCATCTCTGACAGGAAGTACAGTTTCCTCAGTATCAGTCATAATTGATGGTCTCAGAGGTGTGCAGTGTGGCAGCATGATGATGGTCTCCAGATCAGGCAGGAGGTCAGGTGATGGGTGTGTCATCTTCTCCATTGAAGACACACTGGTATGGCAGTTCATAAAACAGCAGTCTCTGTGTGGCATGTAGTTATCTGTGCAGTCCAGCACTGATGGATCAGGTTTGGCTCAGCAGTTCATGAAGATGGTGTTAAGATGTTGTTTCAGCTGAGGATGGTGAAGTTTGAAGGTTTTCCCACAAAGGAAACAGGACTGTGTGTGCCCTGTCTGAAAAAAATACATCTACAAAACATAAAGTGCTTTTAACACCACCCACCCATCTCAGCCCCCAAATGTCTATGTAATGCTGGTATGGGGTGTCAGTTACTAAATCTAATTAGTGCGTCAGAAAGCGGGGGCTACACCTAAAGCCCCCGCTTTCTGATGTCTTTGTTTATTAGCAGCTTTTTCCAGCTGCTCAGAGAATTCTGACTTGGCCTTTATCCACCCAAACCCACCCGGATAAAGGCCAAGTCAGAAAATGGATGCAGAAACTTTCCATGTACTTCTAAATCAGTTTTTATACATATTCTGTAAGCTGTACTAATGTTTTTTCTC